>NC_059162.1:26092079-26395109 GCF_019923935.1 Bubalus bubalis
ACCTGAATCATGCTTATAGGATACTTTTGTCTATAATAACTACATTATAATTTATAAAGCTTTTATGCATTTGACTTGCTATTTTCAAAAACAAGATTAACGTGGCTTATTCTCTAAGTGTCAACCACTTACGACCCACGCTCAACCCTCACCTCACCCCACCGCCATCCAGTCTGTTAGGATTAGGGTTAGGGTTAGGGTTAACCCCCTCACTGATAGGAAGATGAAGAATGGTCATTTAATATTTTTGAGAAAATTCTCTAAGCCACATTTTTGTACTGATTCTGCATGTGGACTGTTTCTTTGCTAAGAAAAACCTCTTTTCATTCCTATGCTACGTTGCCTTGGTTCTGTTTCCTAGAATGAGCAGGAGGAAACTGAATAAAAAATCACTGTGTTTCCCATTTTCATCTTTCTGCACGAGGTTAGTGGTGATGAGAACTGCTTCTCAAAGCAATTGCATCTGTGGCAGTTGGCCAGAGTCTGAGACTGTCCCTGGCTGGCCTCAAGGTAGTCACCAATGCAGTGAGCCGCGGCCAAGACCTTTCTTGATTTAGCTGCTATTCCAGAGAGAACACCCACACAAGCAAGGATCACAGCAAAGGCACTGGCAGTAGTTTTTCTTTCTTTTTTTTTTTTTTGAGAAAAGAGGATAGCAGGTGTGGGAATAGGGATGCAGAGATTGAGGATTTGAAACACAGATTTTTAACTTTTTTTCCCCAGAATTTCACAGCATTAAAGTAGGCAGATAGGTTGATATTGCTGAATCCAAAAGGTAATAAAAGAGTGCCCTCACCCTCTCTTACACACATACCCACCTCCCTCCAACTATTTCTGTTCAAGTTTTTGCTTTCACTTTGGAGGAGTATTTTCTTACATGTGTGTGTGCCACCTTAGTCACCGACTCTTTGAGACACCATGGACCGTGGCCCACCAGGCTCCTCTGTCCATGGGATTTTCCAGGCAAGAATACTGGAGTGGGTTGCCACGCCCTCCTCTAGGGGATCTTCCCAACCCAGGGATCAAACCTGCATCTTTTATATCTCCTGTATTGCAGGCAGATTCTTTACTGCCTAGTGCCACCTGGGAAGCCCCAGGTGTGTAAATTTTCTTACAGCAAGTCAGTTCAGTCCAGTCTCTTGGTCGTGTCTGACCCTTTGTGACCCCGTGGACTGCAGCATACCAGATTTCCCTGTCCAGCACCAACTCCCAGAGCTTACTCAAACTCATGTCCATCAAATCAGTGATGCCGTCCAACCATCTCATCCTCTGTTGTCCTCTTATCCTCCTGCCTTCAATCTTTCCTAGCATCAGGGTCTTTTCCAGTGAATCAGTTCTTCACATCAGGTGGCCAAAGTATTGGAGTTTCAGCTTCAGCATCAGTCCTTCCAATGAATATTCAGGACTGATTTCCTTTAGGATTGACTAGTTGGATCTCCTTGCAGACCAAGGGACTCTCAAGAGTCTTCTTCAACACCACAATTCAAAAGCATCAATTCTTCGGTGCTCGGCCTTCTTCACAGTCCAACTCTCACATCCATACATGACCACAGGAAAAACCATAGCCTTGACTAGACGGACCTTTGTTGGCAAAGTAATATCTCTGCTTTTCAATATGTTATCCAAGGAGCAAGCGTCTTTTAATTTCATGGCTTCAGTCACCATCTGCAATGATTTTGAAGCCCAAGAAAATAAAGTCTGGTCACAGTTTCCATTGTTTCCCCATCTATTTGCCATGAAGTGATGGGGCCAGATGCCCATGATCTTAGTTTTCTGAATGTTGAGCTTTAAGCCAACTTTTTCACTCTCCTCTTGCACTTTCATCAAGAGGCTCTTTAGTTCTTCTTCGCTTTCTGCCATAAGTATGGTGTCGTCTGCACAGCTGAGGTTATTGATATTTCTTCCATCAATCTTGATTCCAGCTTGTGCTTCATCCAGCCTGGCATTTCACATGATGTACTCTGCATATAAGTAAAATAAACAGGGTGACAATACACAGCCTTGATGTACTCCTTTCCCGATTTGGAACCAGTCTGTTGTTCCATGCCCAGTTCTGTTACGGCAGGTGTATAAATCCAATTACGAAACACTGCCCGTTTCTCTAACCCACAGTGAGGCTATCTCCATACTAAAACAACAACAACAACAAATGTGACTGTTGTTTTGATTTCCCCTGTAGGTATATTAAAATTAGTTACTGAATTTCCTATTCTCTAAATTGTTTAATGGCAAGTGTTTGGGGGAGTCTTTATAAAAACAAACTTCATTTAGCAAAGCTGTAAGCCTCTAATTGAAGTAAATCTAACTTTCCTAAAGTGATTAAATATAAGTGAGTCCGGAAGTTTGACTTAACCTATTTGAAATTCTTGTCTGTTCACAAAGTATATATAAATCTTTATGGAATGACCTATTAACTGCTTGCTGCTGGGACCAAGCTATGGACTTTGTTTCCATTATAAAATAAGGTTACTCTGCTTTTGGCAAAAAATGGATGTAGCTGCTTTGATAATTAAAATCTACAGAGTCTTGAAGTGATGATATTTTTAAACTTCTAGAAAACAATGTGGAAGCTGTAAAATGACAAAAGGAGAAGGGATCAGAGTTCCCTACTACAGCTCATCAAATTTATGTTGGTAATAGGGTATTGATGTCATTCTTTAAAAAGGAATGTCAAGAAGTTTTTTTTTAAACTTTAAATCCAAATCCTGAACCACTTCTTGTCTGTTTCACTACCAACGGGCACTCCAAGAGCGTACTACCTAGGAGGGTATGGTTTAAGTGTCTTCAGCTTTCTATGAAGCGTGCTTGTGCTCAGTTGTTCAGTCGTGTGTGACTCTTTGTGACCCTCTGGACCATAGCCCACCATTCTCTCCTCTGTCTGTGGAATTTCCCAGGCAAGAATACTGGAGTGGATTGCCATTTCCTCCTCCAGGGGATCTTCCCGACCCAGGGATTGAGCCCACATCTCCAGCATCTCCTGCGTGGCCAGGCAGATTCTTTATCACTGAGCTGCCTGTGGAAGCCCTTTGTATGAAGAGTTCTACTAAAAAAAATTCAAGGATGCTGCAAGTCAAAGAGTCGACAGTCAAAGGGAATCAACCTGGCCCTTAACATGGGGGTTTTACCCATAGAGAGACCTACTACTTGCAAGCTTTTAGGCTCCAACCTGCTCTAGGAAAAACTCTTTCCTGACTTTTTTCTGCTGCAGTTCAGAGTAGGTGCTTCTGGCTCCAGTATGAAAACACCATCTGGAGAGGCAGTACCTAGAATTGAGATCAAACAAATGTCTTATTCCTCGTGAGGTTCCAGTGGTCCCATGAACTAGAGTTGTTGTTTTTTGTTGTTGTTGTTTTTGTTTTTAGTTTTTGGCAGTACAGTGAGGCATGCAGAACTTCCTTGACCAAGGATTGAACCTGCACCCTCTGCAGTGGAAGTGTGGAGTATTAACCACTGGATCACCGGGGAAGTCCTAGAATTTTTTTAAGTTACACTTAAAACTCAAAAAATCTTTCAGGCTAAATCTTTGAGATTTTCCTAACAAAGATACCCTAACCCTACCTTCATCAAGATCCTTAGCCTCACTAAGCCTCATTTTAATCATTTATAAAACAGGTAAATCATAATTTATTTAATGAATCACTAGATTGTTCTAAGTATTTAGAACAGTGATGCCTGTAGAGAGAGCGCTGAGTGTAGTGCCGGCCCCAGTGAGGGCTTCTGAAATGCTACGTACAATAAGTACAACTGGGCAAATAGCTTTAGTTCCATTTTACAGATGAGGAGACTGAGGCTTAGAGAGTTGAAGTAATGATGAATATAAGTTAGAAAATAATGAGGCAAGAATCTCATATTAGTAGTATAGTGATACAGTGCAGTTACTTCTAAGGGAGATCTACAGTTTGCTTCTTGTCACTGGTTGTTCTGCAATCCCTAAATGGCTGATTAGTCCAGTCTTCTCTCCAAATGGGATGAAGGTCTGCACACTGGCACCACCTCCTGCAATGCTTACCTGGCTCTCTCCCCTAATCCTCTCACCCATCTCAGCCCCCAGAAGAACAGCCATGCTCCCTAGACTAACAGAGGTATACTTTCTCCATCCCATCCAACCAATTGCTCACACTTGGGTTACTGTGAGATGCCATTGGAAATGTTGATATTTACATCCATTAGAGGCTGTACCCTGGCCTTCCTCTCTTTCCCTTCTGTCTCTTCTTTGTCCACTTTCCTTTCTTTCTTGATCCCCTTTCTTTCTCTCTCTCTCCCTCCCTCCTCCCTTTCCCCCTTCTCCCCATTTTCCTTCCCCTCACCTTTCTCATTCTTCCTTTACCTCCCCTCCTTCTTCTGCCTCCTACACCATCACCACCATCCTTATCATCACTACCACATTCCCTTTTAGAGGGTCTGAAAGTCTTGAAGGCAAATAGACCTGGGTTTGAACCTGTCTCTCATAATAGTTGTGTGACTATGGGCAAGCTAATTAACCTGTGTCTAATCTTTCCCCTTTCTAGAATGGAACAGTTGATGATAATAAATACTGGTAATGATGGAATTAGAAATAATGCTAGGCACACTGTGCCAGGACATGTGGGTATATGTTCCTCCTTGCCCATTTCTCAGCATCCTCCCCTGCCTTCATGCCCATCACGAACCCCCTGGCTGCAGTGTGTCAGCCCATGTGATGCTGCCACAGGGAGAGGATATGGTAGTTTGCCAGCAGCTGCATTCTATTTGGTTCAGATGGTAGTAACACTCCTCACAATAATAATCAACCCTTTGGTGTAGACTTTGATCCCTCATGGGTTTGGTCCAGGCACTTCAGTTGACTTTGAGAGCACAATTCTGGGACGTTGACCAGGTAGGGACAGATCTTACAACTTGCTAATTCAATGGAGTCAGGACACCTGTGAGGTCTCTGAGGAGACAGACAGACTCTCCTCCCTAGAGAATGCACCAGCTTCAATCCATGCTCATTTTGAATGGCAGTTTCGTTTACTGGCTCTGTGGGCTTGAGTAAGTCCCTAAACCTTGTTGGACCAGTTACCTTCTCTGTACAGTCTACCTGTCTCACAGGGTCACAGTGACGATCAGTGGTGAAAACATTCCATAGACTGCAGAGCGCTGTATAAGTGTGATTGATTACTTCTTTTTAATTTACATTAAAATCTAGGAAGTCTTATCATTCTCCTTCATTCTGTCAGTGTGAGGTCAAACCAACTTTAAAAGGAACTTTGAAAATTCAGAAAATCACGTTTGGAATAGTACTTGAGAAACACTATTTTGAAGCTTTAAAACTATACACATATTTACATCTTCTTATGTATATATTAAATATATTATTATATATTTATGGGTTATTATGATGAGTCACTGTTATAACCCAGATGGTAGAATTTTTAAGGCAACAAAACACAGTTTTATGTTAGTTAGCATACGTGCAGCTTCTGATGTGATATAAACATATCTTTTACCTTGAGCTTTATTGGTCTTCTATTTATTTACCCTGCCCCAATCATTAGAAATTATTTTCTGAGGCATAAATGACAACTATAGGAGCCCCAACTGACCCATCTTTGCTTTGCTATAAACTCGATTATATAGCAGAATAGCTAAAGGTACTGAATACCAATGTTTTGGGTTTGGAATTTTATCACTCTCTCTGGCCATTGAGCCTACCAGTTATAAATTACATTTTATTACCTTCTAGAAAAACAAATTAACTGATGGGCAATTCACATTCCATATGCAAAATGGCTAAACTGAGAAGTAAGACTCAGCTGGACAAATTCCCATTCTTCCCACTGATGGGAGCGGGGAGAAGGGGGAAAGGGATGAAGAATGTGTTTGTTTTGAAGTAGCTGAAATAGGTGACTTAACAGCCCGTGCTGTTACTTGACATGACGTAACAGTGGGCAGGGAATTCTCTGGCAGTCCAGTGGCTAGGACTCAGTGCTTTTACCCCTAAGGCCCAGGTTCAGTCCCTGGTCAGGGAACTAAGATCCCACAAGCCATGTAGCACAGCCAGAAGAGAAAAAATACCAGTGGACAGTCAGAGTGATATGTGGGCCATCTCGCCAATATCACCTCCATTCCCTTTCAAGAAAAGAGAGCAAGTGAAATAAGTCAGAAAGATAAAAACAAACATCATATATTAACATATATATATGGAATCTAGAAAATGGTAGAGATGAACCTATTTGTAGGGCAGGAATAGAGACACAGATAGAGAAAATGGACTTGTGGACACAGGGTGGGAAGGGAGGGTAGCAAGAACTGGGATAGTAGCATTGGCATATATACAATACCATGTGTAAAAGAGATAGCTGGTGGGAACCTGCTGTATAGCATAGGGAGCTCAGCCTGGCGCTCTGTGGTGACTTAGAGGGGTGAGAAGGGGCTGTGGCAGGGAGGTTCAAGAGGGAGGGGATGGATACATAGAGCTGATTCACTTCACTGTACAGCAGAAACTAACACAACATTGTAAAGCTGCTATACCCCAACAAAAAATAAAAATAGAAATATAATAGCTAATTAATCTAGAAAAAAATAGAAAGGAGGGCAACAGATGACAGTTGATGTGACCTACAGAGTCAGTCCCCATGCTTATTTGGTAATTTCTTCTCTTGCTCATCTTGGTTGGATGTTGGTTAGATGTGATGTCACTTGGTAGCTGCTTTCAGTCTTTAAAGAGTTTTCCATATTCCTTTTGTTAGTCATCTTTGCTTGCATTCAAATGAGTTTATCCTCCCAGCTTTTTTATACTTTGCCTTATGGTTGTTCATTTTTTGCTTCTGCTTCGTTTCTGCTTCATAATTTTCCTAATCTGCTTTCTAGACAGTTTTTATACCTTCTTTTCTCTGATTCCCTATCTAATTTCTACTCCATTCAAGGTGGATGTGGTTTAGGTCATCTTGGGAGGGTCAAGAACTGTGTTTCCCAAAGCACACAGCATACAAACTATATGTGGGCTTAAGTGGCCCTGGAGACAATGATCAGTCATACCCAGACATGACATTCAATGACACTGAATCACACGGTGAGCAAGTTGTTCCAATTCTCTCTTAGTCTTGCTGATTACTTCAAGGGAAAAGTTTCCATTTGGTCTCTCTTCATCTATCATTTCCTAGTCTCCCATTTTAAGAGTGGAGAAGGGAATGGCACCCCACTCCAGTACTCTTGCCTGGAAAATCCCATGGATGGAGGAGCCTGGTGGGCTACAGTCCATGGGGTCGCTAAGAGTCGGACACGACTCAAGCGACTTAGCAGCAGCAGCAGCAGCATTTTAAGAGTGCAGGCCTCAGGCTGAAAGCCTGTGGCATGAGATAGTACCTAGCTAGAGTTGTTTTTTTAAGGATTGTTTTGGTTTTTATTATATAAATATGTACTTTTTCTTCTTGTTACCTCCTATTTATGGCAAGTTTTTTTTTTTTTTTTTAACAGTCATGATATAAAGTCTCTTCTTTAAAAGAGTATGTGTGCACATTCAGTCGCTTCAGTCGACTCTTTGCGACCCCATGGACTATATAGCCCACCAGGCTCCTCTGTCCATGGGATTCTCCAGGCAAGAATACTGAGTGGGTTGCCATGCATTTCTCCAGGGGATCTTCCCAACCCAGGGATTGAACCCACATCTCCTGAATTGTAGGCAGATTCTTTACTGCTGAGCCACCAGGGAAGTCCTTAAAAGAGTATATGTAACTTTAAATGCATAATGGTTGAAAGAAAAACATTAAATGAAGTAAGCACAAAGAAATGGAAAAAATATTAAGGTGGTAGCATGGGAACAGTTAAAGTTTGGGAGATAATGGCTTAGAATCACTTCTTCAACATTTGTTACTTTTTTCTTGATTTACAGAATTATAGTTCATTTTCAAAGCATACTTGTTAATAATATCCAGGTCTAGACACAAGTCATTCTACTTCTGAATTTCTCCAGTTGAAATTATACACTGATTATGTCATGGTCTCTTTTAACTCCCTTTAGTCATAGGGTTTTGACAAGCTTCTCTTCAAATAGACACTGAAAATCACTGAAGTTCCATTTGGCAGACTAGGGCAAGTATTCTGGTTTAATTAACTATTCAGAGTTCTACAATCTGTACTTATTTAAAAAAAAAAAATCATCCTCCCTCTTCTGCCATGAGGCAGAAGATAAAGCCATAGGATTTTAAGAATTTGACATTTATTAAGAATTCTTCAAGGTGATCTCACTAATCCCAAGCAATGCAAACTCTGCAATGTTTCTCTAAAGAGAAAAAGGTCATGTGTCTTTTGAAGACTACTCAATCTCATCTATAGAAAGGAAAATTTTGGTCTTAGAGAATAATATTCTCCTCCACCTCTCTTTTCACCCAGCAGGAAAACTCTCTAAGATGTCTAAGTTTATTTTTGGAGGTCCAGTTGGATCATCCTGAAGAGCAGAGGCCTTTGGCACCCCCTGAAAATATCTAGGTGGGCTTCAGTATGCAGACATTGGGAGAGAACTACCTGATCTCCGTTCCAACCTGCTGCCCAGTATAGAGCAAGCCCTCTGAATAAACCAGACCAGGTTGGCATCTGTGCAGCTGATCCTTGTCCCGCCTTCTCTTTCAGGCACAGAGTCCCTGCCATCCACACCCACCTCTTCCTTTCCTACCAAAAAAGTCAGGCCTTGCCCTCACAGTTCCAAAGTAGGTACAGGTCAAACCATTGTGTTAAAACCATAACCCACCTAATTCTTGTAAGAGGAAGTGAGTCAGGCGTAGGTCATAGAGTGATTGCAAGGTAATAATTACTTGTGGTCCACTGTCCCACACCACTTGACACCAAATCCATCCTTGTTTTTTTTTTTGCGTCTACTCTGATATCTTTAAATCTCTGCACGCCTAATGACTGCTCTGGTGAGGGGTAGGGCCAGTTCTTGTTTTAGCTGCTTTGCCGTGTCTGACTCTCTGTGCTGCTTTTACCTTGGGAATACTAAAGATGGGTTTTCTTCCTGATCACAGTCTTTGCAGTGTAGCCTTGCTCCCTACAGTGACGGCCCATTAAAGGGCAACTATGTTTCATAGATTTCTGAGCACCGTTTCTTGCATTTTTTTCTTTGAAGACTGAGCCTTGTGACTAGCAAAGGGCCACCTATAGGTCTTCTCAGAAGCCTTAGATCTGAGGTCAAGACTTTGCTTTCCTGGAAGTTCAGTATCTGTCCCAGTTGATTTGGGTGATCCCTGGATTCCTGTCCTTACTCTTGGCAGCTGGAGGGAATTAGGAGCTTGTTCTTAGACTGGCAGCTGGAGTTTTGACTGATGCAGTCTTTTCAAGGCAGCCCCAATAATTACTTGATCACAGAGAGCCTGATCTATATCTTCTTTATTGCCGTTATAGGGTCTCCAATTTTAATAAATACGCTTTTTTTTGGTCCCCCTTTCTGGCTCACTGATGATTTAGCAATTTTGTCTGCATAGCTCTACAGCTGATGAAAGTGAAAGTGAAGTCGCTCAGTCGTGTTCGACTCTTTGCGACCCCATGGACTGTAGCCTACCAGGCTCCTCCCTCCATGGGATTCTCCAGGCAAGAGTACTAGAGTGGGTTGCCATTTACACTCCCAAATACCTGCTCGAGTTCTCAAACATTAGGCAGTCTTTCCAAAGTACCACATGACTTAATTTATCTATGAATCTCAACTGTCAAGCTTTGAATGCTCTCTGTTAGTGTTATTCAATTTCCTAAATGAGGCAATGCTTGTGAAGTGCTTTGCACAATGCCTGACACTTAGTAAGGAATCAGTAAATGTGAGCTATTGTCACATTTACTGTGTTTGGTGCTGTTGCTGTTTCACTTCTGATACCTGCCATTTTTGCAGTGTCTAAGTGGTTTTCCCTAGCCAGAGTCTAATTTTTGTTCCCCAGTGCTATGGTAATACTCTTGAGGAACATGCCACCTTTTGTCCCCATCCCCCATGGATTCCACCACTGTCTGTCCCAGAACATGAGCTTATACACTTATGGTGGCAGGTGGTCCAATTGGATTTTAAATCCATTGGTCAACTTTCTATCCAAGGACTCTGGTCAAGTCTGACATCTACTGCACGTCTTGATCCAGGAATAAGTTCAATCTCTACAGAAATTCAGTATTTAAGGTAGAGAGGAGAGGACTGAAAGACTACTTCCCAACACTTATCTCTCCAAGGGGCGCAAAATAATTAAGCTCCAGCAAATCTGCATTTATTTCCTCTTCCTTTCTAAGAAACTTGCCAAGCATTTTATCCCTTTCCAGGATCCTTAAAGAAGACTGTCAGGTGTTTTTAATGTCAACTTTCTCACTACTCACTGGCACTCACAAACAAAGAGAGAATGCACACCTATTTAGATCTCCTGCAAAGTCGCTGCCATTTCCAATTACCAATTCCCTCTAGTTTTTAGAAGGAAAATTTAGTCTTTGTTATATGTGTGTAGATATAGTTCCCTGGTGGTCTAGTGGCTAAGATTCGGCACTTTCACTGCCGAATTTTTTTTCCAAATTCGATTCCCCATCACTTGAGTCTGTCAAGCAAAACTGATGTACAGAAGACATGCCAGGCCATGCAGTCCTGTATTTATAGCAGATTTGGGCTCCAAATGCTATTGCAGTTCCTTGATGAGATCTGTGTTTTGCCTTCTTTTAAGGGACCCAAGTTTGCTATATAAAACTGTAAGTTTTATGTAATCAAATGTATCAATCTTTTCTTTATAACTTCTGGGATTTGTGCTATATTTTTAGAAATCTTGCCCATCCTAGAATCACAAAAATATGCATCCATGTGTTCTTATAGGATGTCTGTGATTTTATGTTCTACATGTATATCTTTGATCCATCTGGAACTTATTTTGGTATAAGAACTCAGATAGGGACCCAGTTTTACTTGTCCCACCCACCCAAAATGGCAAGTCAGTCAATCCGATTACCATTTATTGAATAATCTACCTTTTAAAGAAGTCCTTTAAATAGCTAACTTCCCCATGTACATTTTAATATGATTCAATTTATATAAGCTCTATATGTGCATTTATAAAGGTTCTTTTTAAAACATAATGACTGAAACAGCTATGTGGCTGTAGACAGTTGTTTAAATGCTCCTCCTCAGTCTGTTTCCCCACCTATAAAAATCAAAACTACATTACCTTGCAGCAGTCTTGTGAAGATTTTAAGTGCAAAATATGGAGATGCTTCTACCTTGATAAATGACAATTTCTTTCTGTTCAATTTTCTACAATAAAGCAATTTTTGTAGAAAAAATTTTGTGGGCCCTCAGAACAAGCATCAAATTGGGGTCTTAGATTTGGTTTCTCTTTAGTTCCTGAGCACACAAACATGGCAAAAGGGTCATGGCTTTTTCAGCAATGACATGTAATTGTTTTCCTTTCTGGTCAGTGCTTAAGAAAGTGAAAGTGAAAGTCTCTCAGTTGTATTTGACTCTTTGCGACCCCATGGACTCTACAGTTCATGGAATTCTCCAGGCCAGGATACTGGAGTGGGTAGCCTTTCCCTTCTCCAGGGGATCTTCCCAACCCAGGAATCGAACCCAGGTCTCCCGCATTGCAGGCGGATTCTTCAGGTATCTTATTTAATCCTCTTGAGGTATCAAACTTCACCTTTTTGGTTCCCCAAATATTTCAGCAAGTTATGGTGCTTGGGACAACTGGAACCACACAGATATGAGTTTGAATTCTAGTTCTGCCACTTACCAAGTATGTGACCTTTCTTGAGGAATAACTTAAAGGGGGAGAATAACAGCCCCTATGGATCCTTGCATATTGCAAGCTCCATGAGGACAAGATCTTTGTCTTGTTAATCACAGTATCTATCCCCAATGCCAGGACAGTGTTTGGTGTGCAATTGCCACTTATTAAATCAGTATAGAAGGAAGGAAGAAAGGATGGGTGGATGGAAGGAAAGGAGTTAGAGCAATTAGCAAGTAGCTACAACTGTTAGCTGTAAGTGGAGGTCAGAGGTAACAAAAATTTGGTCCTGCCTTCTGAGGTTGGAATCTGGATCTAAAAGCTAAGGTGTATAGCACTTCTATATGAAGCATAACAAAATCCACAGTATCATATGTGAAGTGAAGTGAAAGTCATTCAGTTGTGTCCAACTCTTTGTGACCCCACACAGTGTAGCCTGCCAGGCTTCTCTATCCATGGAATCCCCAGGCCAGAATACTGGAGTGGGTAGCCTTTCCCTTCTCCAGGGAATCTTCCCAACCCAGAAATCGAACCCAGGTCTTCCTCATTGCAGGCGGATTCTTTATCAGCTGAGCCACAAGGGGAGCCCAGGAATACTATAGTGGGCAGCCTATCCTTTCGCCAGCGGATTTTCCCAGCCCAGGAATAGAGCCAAGGTCTTCCACATTGCAGGCAGATTCTTTACCAACTGAGCTATCAGGGAAGCAACAAAGTGCTTTGGGGACAAATGGGAAATAATGAATTTCAACTAGAGGATTAGGGAATTATTTCATGGAAGAGGGCTATGTTTATGTTGGACCTTAAAAGAAAATAGATTTTTTATTTTTTTTAAAGAGAATTGATTTTCTAGGCTGGGGGGAAAGAAAAACACAAAATGGGGTAAGTGTTTGTAAGTAATATTCCAGGACCAGAGCTTAGTGTGAGTAAAGAGAGTGCAAGTCTGGTAGAAGAAAGAGTATCTGGAAGGTCAGTCGTGGCTGCCTTGAGTGTTCCACTGTAGCGTTTGACAGTTCACATACTTGAAGATTTTAAAGTTGCTAGTCATAGGGACAGATTGTTATTGATATTAGGTTTACTGATTCATTATTTGTGTTCATTATTCAGAAATCAGTGCAAAAGATGAATTAGTAGGAGTAAGCATTTTAAAAGCTGTTGTAATAACTCAGGGGAGATGTCCTCACAGTCTAAACTCAAGAGCTGCCGAGGAATGGGGAAGGAGGAAGAGATGAAAAGTGAGGGGAGCGCAGAGTCATAGGTATTTGAGAGTCTGCTAGGCAGTTAAGTGATGTTTCCTGAGGTCAGAAGCACAGGAAGACAGACAGGGTCAGTTTGGTCAGGGAAGTGTTGAATTTAAAGATGTCTTCTGGACACTCAGTTGGAAATAGGGCATTGATCTCCAAGAAGATGTCAGAAGAAGTAGAGACATGTCAGCATTCACCCGTCATTAATGAGATGATCAAAGTTGCTTTTTAAAGATGTTTACAGTCAACATAAAATATAGAAATGGAAGTATCTCAGATCAATGAGGAAAGGTGAATTATTCAATAAATATTGTTGATAAAACTGGCTGGCTTTGTGGTCAAAAAAAAAATGTGGCACCCCATCTCACACTGTATTCAAAAATAAATTCCAGATAAAGCTAATGTGAAGTTGAAAATATACAAAGTCATAAAACTATTTAGATAAGGAATAGGTATATATATAAGTATACATATACACTTATATGTATCTGCCACCTTCCCAGGTGGCACTAGTGGTAAAGAATCCACCTGTCAATGCAGGAGGCATAGAGAGATGCGGATTAGATCCCTGGGTCAGAAAGATCCCCTGGGCGAGGGCATGACAACCTACTCCAGTATTCTTGCCTGGAGAATCCCTTGAACAGAGGAAGCCTGGCAGCCTACAGTCCCTAGGGTTGCAAAAAGTTGGACACGACTAAAGCAACTTAGTACACATGCACATAGGTATATGAATGGGTGTATGTATGTTCAGTTGCTCAGTCGTGTCCAACTCTTTGCAACCCCATGGACTGTAGCCCATGAGGCTCCTCTGTCCATAGGGTTATCCCAGCAAGAATACTGGAGTGGATTGCCATTTCTTCCTCCAGGGGATCAGCCCAATGCAGGAATCAAACCCATGTCTCCTGTGGCTCTTACATTGGCAGGTGGATTCTTCACCACTGAGCCACTTGGGAGGCCCCCAAGGTATATGAATATACACATTTAAATTGATTTCCATATCTATATATTTATTGAAATCTGTGAGCTAATGCTGATACCTCCAATATCAATTCAACACCACAGTGTTTATTTTCTTTCTCCTTTACCTTATTTTTAAGTCTCTTGTATGACACTGAGAAACAGCTCTCATTATTTTTTTTTCATTATTTTTGATATATTTATTTATTTGATCACCTTCACAGTATGTTGGCTGTTCCTTTCTCTGAATAGAGCCCTTCTCATCCTACTTGAGTTCTGATACCCAATGTCAGGCCATACATCTGGATCAATGTCTACCTTGCTTTGCCCCATATGATGGCTGTAGGACTGAATTCGTCAGAAAAGGGAAAGGAAGAAGAAGAAGAGGAAAGGAAAAGGAGAAAAGACCTTGCTGTTTATTTATTTCTGTTTGTTTATTGAGTGTGCATCAGAGTGATCCACCTTTGCAGTTGGATTCCCAAGGACAGAGGAGCCTGGCGGGCTATATAGTCCATAGGGTCACAAACAGTCAGACACGACTGAGTGACTGAGCAGACACATGCACCAAGAGACAGCTGAGAGCACTACAGTGTGACCTGGCATAGCCCAGTCAGTTCAACCAGGGCTTTGTGGTGGTGTTTTTTAGAACACATATCCAAGTGACCTTTTTTGAATGGGGTATTATTTGAAATGATGAATTTACTTAAGAATGTGCTGCCCATTGGTTTAAAATAGAAAATAAATATTCTAGGGTGCCAAAAATCTATACATATATATACATATATGTTAATATATTTGACTCTATTTCATTCAGCTACCGTTTATCAAACATTTACTGTGCTTAATGCATTTTGAGAAAAATAAAGTATCTCCCAGAGCATCACTGACATTCACGAGTTCACAGTCTCACTGGGGAAATTAAACACAGAGACTTAAAACCAATAAATACAATTTAAAAATAAGCAGTTCAACACAATTCTGGTGCAAGCTGGCGCCAGATGCCCGATTTTCATGGAGCCAAGTGGATGAAGATATCATTTCTGCAAGCCTGGTTTATCTGGGGCTGGCACTGAAGCCTGGTAGGGCAGGTTGAAGACTCCCTCTTACTAAAAGGGAGACAGCCCGTAAGAGCAAGTTTTCTTTCCAAGGATGTTTTATCATAACCATTTCCTGCCAACTAAATAAAAATTGCTACCATTCTGTACATGCAGAACAAAGATATGTCTGCAGATCCTAATGGATCATTGCCCCATTCCCAAATAGAGCAGGTCTATGATCTTGGGGTTTCTTCTACCACCCAGACTCCAAATGCGAGCTTCTCCTGGAAAAATGAGCATGGGAACTCTGACAGTCTCTTATTTTGTTACATGAATAATACAAATTCTTTTTTAGAAATTATACACAGGCAAAAGTGCAAACATTACCCATAGTCTTACAACTTTTGAAGCAAATACTTTCAGAAATTTCTTTCTCTGTGTTTGTATAATCTCAAGTAGGTAATGTAATTAGTTGCTGTATGTCAGTTTCCTCATCTGTAAAATGAAGATAATAGTAATATGATCTACCTCATACAGTAAGGGCAAAATGTGAGTTAATATACACAAAGTGCTTTGAATAGTGATGTTGCATGGTAAGATCTGTAAAAAATAATATTACTTATTTTTATTTAGCATTCATCTATCTAGATTCAGCTATTTTTATCAAGTGAGAAAGAAGTGTTCCTATTTCTTTGTAGCTTGTTTTATTTCATGTAATGACATTACACAAACTTCTTTCCTTGTATGAAAGTTTTAAATGTGCAAAGAGACCAGTAGATTGTTTGAGTGATTTTTCTAAAGTAAAAAGTAGTGTAGGGAATGGACCCTGGTCCTGCAAGGGTATTAGTTCTAGGTGATGAGGTAAGTTAGGGCAAGGCCTGGATCTGTTAATAATACTTTCTGAAACCAGAAGGCTGGGATGCTCTTACATATAATCTTGAGCTCCTCTAGCTCATAAGTTTTCAAAATTGTTAAAACAGTAAAGCCATGTTTTCCCCCAACAAAATCTTACGTGGATCTCTACCCAGTAAGTAAAACAATTTAAAAACATCAGAATAAATGAGATCACCAAGGCTGCTTGACCTGGTAGCTCAGATGGTAAAGAATCTGCCTACAATGCAAGTGACTGAGGTTCAATCCCTGGGTCAGGAAGATCCTCTGGGTAATGGCCAACTCCAGTATTCTTGCCTGGTGAATCCCATGGACGGAGGAGCCTGGTGGGCTATAGTCCATGAGGTCTCAGAGTCGGACACGACTAAGCGACTTTCACTCTCTCACTCAGGCTGCTTGATTAAGAAAAATTAGAACTGAAAAGATATGGATGATCATCACATTCTTAGGTAGCATCAACTTCCATGCAGTGTTAACTTCTGTAGCCCCGGCAGCCCCACTGCCATAGAATGAAGTATTAGAACCGGTGTTCCAACACCCTTATTTTTCTAATAAGGAAATGAAGCCCTTGAGGTGTTGTGTAAAACCACTTGGGCTTTTAACATAAAATGTCCCCAAAATAAAAATAATTTGATAATAGGATGAAAATAAATATTGCACTGAAGAAAGTATCTGGAATGGTTAAACGTATTATCCACAAAACACACTTCTTTTCCATTTAAATGATTACCATATAGTTCTCCAATTAATAAAAATGGAAATGGTCAATTAACTTAGCAGCTGTTCTTTATTGTTTTGCATTATCCTCATAGCTTGTAAGCACTCAATTGTGCTGACTATGTAATTCGTATTTTATTCCATTAGTGGATATAGATTTACTGATTATCTCTAATAATTAAACTATTCATTTCAACTTGTGAATCAGCATCTCATTTTCTACATATCAGCTCTTTTTGTCTTTTAAATATTCATCCCATCATCTGTAATTTTAGTTGTTTTCTAATTTCGAGGCTTGTTTACGAGACTCAGGAAACTACTATTGACAAACAATTTCCTTCACTAATTGAACAAGGCCGGTCTTCACTGATGGAAACGAAGTTGATTCTCTGTTAACCCTGTGACTTCCTCCTTATACCTGGACATTTGGTGCCTATGTCTTAGTGCCGTTATAGCTACTCTACCCTGTTTATATGAGCACTGACAACCCCCTGACCTCTGTGTTGGGCACAGTCCTGCAAAACTTTATATGTATTTCATTTTTAAAAAACAAAAAAAGGAAAAGCAGTTCTCACAAATGATCCAAAGTCAAGGTTTTAAAAATTACATTGAGAAATATATCATATATGAAAAAATGTATATAAGGGTTTACAGAAAAGTGATTTGCTCTTTCAAAAATTAATGGTATCATAAAATCACACTTGCTTATTATAGACAGTTTAGAAAATATGTTAAAAGTTAAAAATCTAATAACATAACTGAAAATCACCCACAAATAAATCTACCTTTCATTGTTTTCTCTCTATATAATACACACACATATATATATATACATCTCTATCTATCCAACCAGTCCATTCTGAAGGAGATGAGCCCTGGGATTTCTTTGGAGGGAATGATGCTAAAGCTGAACCTCCAGTACTTTGGCCACCTCATGCGAAGAGCTGACTCATTGGAAAAGACTCTGATGCTGGGAGGGATTGGGGGCAGGAGGAGAAGGGAATGACAGAGGATGGGATGGCTGGATGGCATCACTGACTCGATGGATGTGGATCTGAGTGAACTCCATAAGTTGGTGATGGACAGGGATGCCTGGCGTGCTGCGATTCGTGGAGTCGCAAAGAGCCAGACACGACTGAGCAACTGAACTGAACTGACCTATACATGTATACATACATATACCAAATATAAGAATAAGTACATATACATTTTTACATTTTTTGTGTCCATTTTCACTCAATAATATAATGTGATTATATGCATTAACATGAATTGCATGTTTTTAAACAATCTAGATTTTAAAAACATCTTTATTTCCTCCGCCTTTTTTTGAATTCTGACTTTTTCTTACAAGTGTTTTCTTATTATGAATAAGATTTTGATGCAGAACTTTAGGCATAAATACTTGTGCTCATCTCTTTTTCTTTGTGCTCATTTTTTCTTTGTGTTAAGGTCATATTTCCTGATGTCAGATTTTGTGACTAGATTGACATTCTCTTAGTAATACTTCTAAATCTATTCTAGTCAGTATATAAATGATTTCAATATTAAAGTTCCTGGAAGAATTGTTACAGGCTCATGTCAATGACACTGGTGAATTCCGGTTCCTGCGTTTACTTGGTTTACTGAGCTTTGGTTCCTGTAAATCTTTTGGCTTCTGAAAGTTTCTTTTGGACTGAATTGTATCACATGATGATGAATATGCAAATAAAATAGACTTAGATTTGATGGATGTCCAGATTTAATGGGAAGACTGCATCCAGCAAATGAGAGATGAGTAAAGGCAGACAAGGTAGAAAGGAAAGGAAAGGAAAATCAAGTTGTGGAGTCTGAAATTAGAAAGAGAAAAATCAAGTGAGTCGTTGGGCAACGGTGCCAAAGGCAGCAGAAAGAACAAGATGAATGAATCAAAGAGACATCATTAGATTTCATCAGAAAGTGAGCATCATTTACTTTTGAGCAGTTTAAGTGGAGCAGAAATAAGGATAGAAGTGATGGGTGGGGATTGTACCAAGGAAATGGAGTTAACATCACACAAAGCCTGAACCTCTTTTCTTGCTCTGTGTTCTTTCTGCTGGTTAGAGTACTATAATACAGACAATTTCATTCATTTTCTCATTCCACAGGTATTTATTTAGCACTATTCTATATGAGGCACTGTGCCAGGGCAAGGCAGCATAGCAGTGGATAAGACAGACATGTTTCCTGCTCTGATTAAGCTTACCTTTTATTAGAGAGACAGTTGCTTAACAGGAAACAAGTCATCAAAAAAAAGAAAACAGTGTGAGGTGGTGATATATGTGAGTTAAATTAGACAGAATAGAGGTAGATATTGTTTAAAGTCAGGGGAAAGTTCGTTTACCTATGATAGTTAAAGTAAGTCCTTCTGAAAGGTGATATTCGGAGAAGAAGCCAACATAGGGGATGAGCATTTTTGGCAGAAAGAACAGCAGTTAGAAATCTGGGAGATGTGAATGAACTTAGCTTTCTCTAGAAGCAGAAAGAAAGCTCATGTGACTGGAATGGAGTAGATGAAGGAGAGATTGGAGTGGCTAGTGAATGATAGAGAAGAAGATTAGACATGCAGATGGAAGCAGGTGGCCTGATCTTGTAGGTCCTTACAGGATTTTGAATTTTGTTCTAAGTGTAGTTGGAAATCAACTTTGATAGAGAAATAAGCTTGAAATCAAATGATTGTGCCTGTGCCTGGAAATAAGATTAGCAGGTAATATGTATATCTGATTCACTTTGCTGTACAGTAGAAACTAATACAACACTGTTGAGCAACTACCCTCCAATAAAAAATTTAAAAAATTAAAAAATTTAGCAGGTAGAGAGGACATATTCTTGTTTTGTCCATTTAACTAACCTTTCCCATTTCTTCTGGTAACTGTAGCCACTTGACCTACCCCAAACCAGGGACACCTACTAAACAGAGCCTGACTCTCTCTGACCTCAAGAATGCACATATCACCTAAGTCAGGCCAATCAGGGTCCCATTCGTCTGGCCACAGGGACTGGCCCAGGTAGGAGTATATGATTTAAGCCAGAACTATCACGTTTGTTCCCTAATACAGGTAGATGCTGGATGGGAAAAACTGTCTCCATCCTCTGGGGTCACCAAACAGGGATGATGCAAGCATGACAACATCTGTGACCACTTCTTCCCTCTCCTACTCTAGATTTCTTCTATTCTCACCTCCTCTGCATAGAGTCACTTGTGTAATTGGAAAGAATAAGGTGAACACACAGAATTAAGCTGAAAATGGAGAGAGAGAAAACGATCTAGAGCTAGCAATTGACACACTTCCTCACTTCCTAACTCTCCCAGAGGCCAACTTCTTCCTAGACTTCCTGGTTGGAGGGCCTGATCAAATAAATGTCTCTTTTTTGCTCAAAGTAGTTTGAATTTGGTTTCTGTCACTCACCAACCAAAGAATTCTGACTACTGTTGTTATTGTTGTTTAGTTGCTAAGGTTCCTCTGTCCATGGGATTTCTCAGGCATGAATACCAGAGTGGGTTGCCATTTCCTTCTCCAGGGGATCTTCCCAACCCAGGGATGGAACCTGAGTCTCCTGGTGAATTCTTTACCACTGAGCCACCAGGGAAGCCCATCCTGGCTCTTACAGTATGTTAAAGAGGGGAAAGGAAAGTCTGTGGACATTTACACACATTCTCCAGGCTTTCTCACTAGAAATAGGGTATGCGAACAGATGGGATGTGTATCACTTGAGACTTCAGTTTCTGCAACAGAGACATTTACAGTAAATTCTCCAGTGACCAGTCACTCTTTCTCTCATACCTTCTTTCCAGTGATATGCTGGTACACTGGCTTCTTTGGCGGAAAAAAAGAACTGATTTGTAACATTTGGCAATTTCTGTTCTATAAATCCTCCCACTATGGCAGATTCTACCAGCAAAATTCCTAAATGTGAGAATCAGTACGACCAGGCTTCAGCACACAATCGCTTTCCTCTCTCTTCCTGCGTGCAGTCTCCCTCCCTCCATTCTTCCCTCTTTTGTGCAGTCAGCATTCCTCTCTGCCACGTGTCACCCACAAGTTCATCTAGGGTTTCCTCCCCGTTCTCTGAATCTCAACAGCATTATCATCCTGTTTGATGCCAATGACACAAGGTTATTGGAAGGAACAGAGGTTTTAGTGTTGTGTTTAGTTTTAGTCACTTGCGACCTTGAATACGTTACTTAATTACACAGAGCCTTGGTTCTCTAATCTATAAAAAAAAAAAAAAAAAACCTGTGCCTCCCACATAATGGATATGAGGACTGTACAAGACAACTGATATGAGAAATGCCAAGTGAAAGCTTTTGTCTTTCCTAGGCCATCAGGGAGAGTGTTAACACCCCATCTGTGCCCCAGGGCATCCCCCAGCCCCCAGGGTTATTTCTTGCCATGAGCATTGCACATGTCTCTCCCATCACTTCGGGAACTCTTTGACTGCAGGGCTTTGTCTTATTCATCTTCATACCCCAGATCCTGGCTCAGTGTCTGGAACATGGTAGATGCCTAATAAATAGTAAAGGAATACTGTCTTTCTTACCCATTTCCTATTTGATCATGGGAAGAGCTGGGAGAGAAAGAATTGGGCTGCAGAAGAAAATAGGAGGAAAAGGTTCGGGGCCGAGGAGACTGGTTGGGATGGATGTGGGCCACCAGCATAGCAGGTGGGCAAGGGTGGGAAGGCTGGCATGGAAAGCTGATTTGTTAGCATATGGGTTGCTGAGTTCTCCCACGGGCCCAGCTCATTAGTTTACTTGGTACACAAAGCTGAACAGAGTCCAGGGGAAAGATAATTCACTCAACAGCATTCATTCTTTTTTCCTCTCTTGTTTATCTTAGCTGCTAGTGCTCATGTCGTATCTTTAAGTTTCTTTCACTGATTGCCTTTTTGCTTTAAATCTTTAAGTTATTTTTTTCCTTCTTGTCCTGGAGATATATGAACCAAAGCCAATAAAGTAAGAGCTCTCTTTTTCCTTCACAGCTCTGAAAGCTTTACATAAGTGTTTCTTCACTTCTATTTTATGGCCAGGACCAGATGCAGAAGTGCTAAAATATTTTGATAAGAGCTGTCCTGGCAGTACTTCTTGCTTTTACAGCTATCCAGAGGGAGAGAACTAGCTAGGAAGTCAGCCCACAGAGAAGAGAAGGAAGCTATGAAATCTCTCTACTGACCGAGATTCTCAATTAGTTTAAAAAATCACTTGGATGAAGAGAAAAAGAAAATTTAGGCCATAGAGCTTTCAAAATGAAAACTAGTAAGTAAATTTGAAGGCTATCATAATTCCTAATGTTCATGGGGATGAGCTCTTTTGAAGTTTATAAAATGCCTTTATATACAAACATATCCTGAGACCTCGAGTTAAACACACACTTCCCAATCCCATAGTACCTGTAAAGGTAGGAACTATTAGTATCCTCATGGAACAGTTGAAACTAAGGCCTAGAGAGATTAAGTGACTTGCCCAAGTTTCTATAGCTCAGCGATCCCTAATCATTCTGGCTCCAGGGACCGGTTTCATGGAGATAACTTTTCCATGGACTGGGGTTGGGGGAATGGTTTCAGGATGAGTCAAGGGCATTACATTTATTGTACACTTTATTTGATTTTGTGGCAATCTCAGGATATTCTGCTTTGACTTTAGGATTAGGGTTATGTTCCTATGAGAATCTAATGGTATGGCTGATCTGACAGGAGACAGAGCTCAGGCAGATTTGAGTGATGGGGAATGGTTGTAAACAGATGACGCTTTGCTTGCTCACCTGCTGCTTACCTCCCGCTGTGTATCCTCTGCACTGGTCCATGACCCTGGGGGTTGAGGACTCCTGACACAGCTGATTAGTGGTGACACTGGCATTTAATCACTATTGTGTTTAGTCGCTCAGTCGTGTCTGACTCTCTGCAACCACATGGACTGTAGCCCGCCAGGCTCCTCTGTCCATGGGATTCTCCAGGCAAGAACATTGGAGTGTGCGGCCACTCCCTTCTCCAGGGGATCTTCCTGACTCAGGGATTGAACTCAGGTCTCCTGCATTGCAGGCTAACTCTTTACCATCTGAGCCACCAGGGAAGCACTGCCTCTCATCTGTTTTGCAGAGAAAAATTCAGAAGTGTAGCAAGGTTGAGTTGTACAAGATGCCATGGAACAGGAAGCAGAAGGGTGACGTTTTTTATTTCTCCACTCTGCAATGGGGTTACTCTGAGCCTGTCTTTTCTCATATTCTTTTCCATCTTAAAACTTTCCCTTCATCTTGACCACTCTTTTGTTTCACTTCATTCCACCTCATTCTGCCCTCTCGGTGTCTTTTGGGGGCTCTGTTTTCAACCCTCCTCCTGGATTCCACACATGTGACTGTGTTTCAGGTGATCTCGCTGGGTCCTTACCTTGTGCCAGGAGCCCGTCACCATGCATACAAATATTAACTCATTTTTACCCCCCACAGCAAACCTAAAAAGCAAACACTATGATTATCCTTATTTTCCAGATGGAAAAAATCAAGTCACCTCACCTGCCCAAGATCACACAGCTAATAGGCAAAGAAGCCAAGCACCAAGGCTGAGCAGTCTGGCTTCAAAACTTCATCCTAAATCATTCAGCTGCCTCTCTCTGGGAACTTGACTTTACCTATATCTGTCCTTCAGGATACGTTCACGCATAACTTTGCCTGGACATAGATGTTCTTGATGTCATTGCTCTCTCTTCCTTTCCATTGTGTGAGGTTAGGCAGTATGAGTTGGGAAGTGGCTTTCAAGAAAGGAATTTGTAAGGGATATAGATGGGATGAAATTAAAATTCACAGTCTCTGAGTCTCAGTTCAGGATTCCATTTATTCATTAGTTTGTTCGTTCATCAGCCTGATGTTGCCTGTGACCTCCTTGAGAAGCAGTAGCAAAAACTAAACAATTAAGCTACTTAAAGGATGGCTCATGATGATAAACTGTTGAATAGTTCACGGTATGTCTGCAGCTATAGGAAATACGTCATTTTCCAAAGGGAGAGAGAAATGCAGCCTGACAGAAGGGAGGATAACCAACATGGGAATAGATAATAAAATAAAAATTCTGAATCCAATTTCCTTTGGTAAGATGTATTAGATTTTAATCATCTAAACCAAATGGCTGAAACCCATTGAAAGCCAGATCAGCTGAATTTTGCCTCATGTTTGTTTACGTAAGCATCTTCCTTCATTTGCCATTAGATTAAAAGCTCCTTGCATATAACACTGAAGGTTACTCATCTTGGTCTCCTGCTAAATGCCTGGCGCATTGCCTGGCACATAGCAGGTGCTCAATAAATGTTTATTGAATTGAATTAAAAAGAAAACATTCATTACTTATCAATTCTATACTCACCCCCAGAGAAAAAAAGAATAAATGTGATGTTATGCTCTATTAAGTGCAAAAATGAAAACAAATACCATCTCAAGGTTGTTAATTTAAGAATGCGGGGACTCTGAAATGAAACCTCTCTACAATGGAGAGTTGCTTGCAAAGCATTTTCTATATCAAGGTTTACTATAACAATACCACAGAATAGTCCAAAGGTTTTCTATTCTAATTCCCAAATTTCCAAGATCAAATAATAAAAACTCTCTGAAAAGCACAAATAGTCACTCATTATATTTGATCTCAGTTTAAAGTTTGTCTTTTAACCTACTTATGTTTGAGGTAGAAGAACACAGGAATTAGAAATAGGCTTGTTAGTTTTTCTGGATATGTTCAAGTTTTTTTTTTTTTTTGGGGGTGGGGGGAGAAATATATAAAACCCTTATCCTTTTCACTGACATAAGAACAAATTGTGTGAGATACACAAGGGTCTGCTGCTAAGTCGCTTCAGTCATGTCCGACTCTGTGCAACCCCATAGACGGCAGCCCACCAGGCTCCCCCGTCCCTGGGATTCTCCAGGCAAGAACACTGGAGTGGGTTGCCATTTCCTTCTCCAACGCATGAAAGTGAAAGTGAAGTCGCTCAGTCGTGTCCGACTCCCAGCGACCCCATGGACTGCAGCCTACCAGGCTCCTCTGTTCGTGGGATTTTCCAGGCAAGAGTACTGGAGTGGGGTGCCACTGCCTTCTCCACACAAGGGTCAGGCAAATGTAAATAAAAAAATAAAGTCTGTATTTATTTACTTACCTTTATTGAAGTATAGTTGATTTACAGTGTTGTGTTGGTTT
Organism: Bubalus bubalis; assembly: GCF_019923935.1. Taxonomy (NCBI): domain Eukaryota; kingdom Metazoa; phylum Chordata; class Mammalia; order Artiodactyla; family Bovidae; genus Bubalus; species Bubalus bubalis. The sequence continues at coordinate 26,116,806 of NC_059162.1, forward strand.
CTGCTACACAGCAAAGTGGTTCAGCTATACATAGTTCCCCATGTATATGGTAAGACCTTGCTGTTTATCTATTTTATATAGAGTAGCTTATATCTGCTAATCCCAAACTCCTAATCTATCCTCCCTCCACTCACTTCCCCCTTTGGTAACCAGAAGTTTGTTTTCTATGCCTGTGAGTCTGTTTCTGTTTCATAAATAATTCATTCATGTCTTATTTTAGATTCCACATATAAATTATATTATATGGTGGTTGTCTTTCTCTGTCTGACTTCACTTAGTGTGATAATCTCTAGGTCCTTCCATGTTGCTGCAAAGGGCATTATCTCATTCCTTTTTATGGCTAAGTAGTCAAAAATAAAATCTTTATTAGTCATGAGGAAGGTGTTTGGAAAAGGTGCTTAGGTCAGTTAACAAGTGTGCTTGCTGAGACTGTGCCCCAGATTAAGTTTGCCCATCACCCTGCTATGGCAGCCTTAGTCAAAACCGAACAGCCACAGATCTCTGTCACAGGGGCCTGCCCCTTAAAATTTATGGCAGACTATAGGAGCCTGAGTGCCTGCTCCCTGCAGACATGTATCTCCCTAGGAAGAGGGAAAATCTGCCAGATAGAAAGTTAAGCCTATTTCCCTGGAAGGGGTAAGAAAGGGGATGGAGTAAAGACTCGGTATGTTATCCTTACAGCAGTCCCACCACACAAAAAGATGAAGAGCAGGGACTAATTGTTCCTTCCAACACATAACATATTTTACAACAGATGTACTCTATTGCCAATAACTTGTAAGCAATTTGAATTTTATCTTTCAGCAGTGATTTATTGAGTCCTATGTGCCAGGCACTATATTAAAAGCTTTACAAATGTGTTGGCTCATTTGATCCTGAAAATAATCCTTCAAGGAAAGATAGTTTGGTATTTCCTCAACAAGTTTAACTTGGAATTACCATATGCCCCAGAAATTCCACTCCAGGGTACATACCCAAAAGAACTGGGAACAGGTGCTTAAATAAAAATTTGTACACAAATGTTCACAGCAACACTGTTCACAATAGCCAGAAGGTGGGAACAACCCACCTGTATATAAACAGATGAACAGTGAAACAAAATATGGTCTATTACAATGGAATATTACTCAGCCATTAAAAGGAATGAAATACTGATATGTGCTACAATGTGGATAAACCTTAAAAACATTATGTTAAGTGAAAGGTCAGGCAAATCCATAGAGACAGAAAACTGACTGGTGGTTGCCAGAAGCTAGAGGGGGAAAGAATGGGGAGTGATTGCTTAATGGAGGCAGTTTCCTTTTGGGGAGATGAAAAGTTCTTGGAAATAGATAGAGGTAATGATAGTACAACATTATGTACTTAATGCCATTGGACTATACACTTTAAACTGGTTTAAATGGTACATTTTGTTATATGTCATTTATCACAATAAAAAACATATATAATCTTAGGAGGTAGGTTTCATTATCCCAACGTTACAGATAAGAAGACTGAGGTGCTAAGAGAAATCAAGGAAATTGCCATCAGACAGGGGGTGAATCTAAATTTTGTGCGGTCTGAACTTTTTACAATTTAAGAAAGTACCCTATTTAGGGAAAATGTACAAAATTATGATTATGAAACTAAACTGCTAGGGTACCTCCAAAAGTCTAAGGATCTCTGTAAGGGAGGACTCTGAAGCTTAGCAGTAATTAATCCCAAGGTAAATTCACATTTATTCTTAGTATGTAGAACTGGGAAATGAAAAAATCTAAAAACCTGTAATTCCATTTTCAATAGCAGCCAAAGGTGTAATACTTAGCTTTTATAATGTAATACTTAGGAGTAAATTTAACAAAAGATGTGTCAGATTTCTGCAACAGAAATTACAAAACATTGCTAGGAGAAATTTTAAAGGACCTAAATAAATGGATAGCTGTACCATGTTTAAGAATTGGAAGATTTAATATTAAGATGTCAATTCTCCCCATATTGATTTATCGACTCAAAGCAATTCCACTCATAATCCCCACCAAGGCTGTTTTTCATAGAAATTTTCAAACTAGCTCAAGTTTATATACCAAGTACCTATATTGCCCAAAAAATGCTGAAAAAGAAAAAGTTCAAGGACTTACACTGGCTTCAATACTTAGAATAAAGCTACACTATCGAGAAAAAGTACTATTAAGAGAGAAAAATAAATCAGTGGAACCAGACAGAGTGCCCAAGAATAAGACCATTTATACAGTCAAATGATTCTCAACAAAGGCACTATAACAGCCCAATGAGGAAAGAGAGTTGTTTTCAAGGGATGATGCTGGAATAACTGGACATCTGTAAGGAAAAGTGAGTAGGCAGAGCTAGAATTTGACCCTAGGTCTGTCTGCCTCCATCTATACCCCTTCACACTACCTCTCTCCCGAACCTTGCTTTGTCCTTGCCCTGCCTAAACCCTCTCTGGCTACAGTCTTCAGAAAGGTGACTCTAAAACTTGGGACAGTGAGGCCTCTGAAATCAATCCTATGGCCAATTGTTTGCTAGGAAGGTTAAGGGAATGGAATCTTGACTCTGAAGGGGGTTCCTTGCTTTGGGTCTTGAGGGGCCTGGGACCCTACTACCTGTTTTCAGAAAGGGATTTAGGAAGTCTATCAGACAGGAAATAAAACTCATAGTACATTTTCACCATCAGTCAAATGATTGAAGCCTGCCATCAGAGGTCACCCGTAGAGAGGGAGGAATTCTGAACCTGAACTCAGAATTCTTGGCTTCTGTTCTCTCCCTGGTTCTATACCACTCTAGGTGTGTCCTTAGTTCTTCTTTGATCCTTGGTTTCCTCACCTGAAAAATACCTCCTCTATTTCACCGGGTTGCCATTAAGTTCAAATAAAGTAGAATATTAAAGTATCCTTTGAAGACTATGAAATCTTACATGATATAATTTATCACAGTTCTGTGTATACTCTGTGTGAACTGAAATAAGTAATAATATTACCTTGTCTATTCTAAATTCAAAATTTACACATCAAGTTTATTCTATAATTATTTTTCTTGTTCCTTTTATGTTTATAAAAGAAATCAAACATTCTAGTAAAGATTCAGAATTCCTTTATTAGTGCAGCTTTTGAGTCAGAGACACCTGTTTTAATTCCACCTATTCATTTATTTCACTCATTGAGTTTTTAAAAATTTTACTTATTACTTAATCAATTCCTTGTGTTCAATAAGTTCTTATTTAGTACCTACTAAAAAACCTCTTGAAGAAAGTGAAAGTGGAGAGTGAAAAAGTTGGCTTAAAGCTCAACAGTCAGAAAACGAAGATCATGGCATCCGGTCCCACCACTTCGTGGGAAATAGAAGGGGAAACAGTGGAAACAGTGTCAGACTTTATTTTTTTGGCTCCAATATCACTGCAGATGGTGACTGCAGCTATGAAATTAAAAGACGCTTACACCTTCAAAGGAAAGTTATGACCAACCTAGATAGCATATTCAAAAGCAGAGACATTACTTTGCCAACAAAGGTCCGTCTAGTTAAGGCTATGGTTTTTCCAGTGGTCATGTATGGATGTGAGAGTTGGACTGTGAAGAAAGCTGAGCACTGAAGAATAGATGCTTTTGAACTGTGGTGTTGGAGAAGACTCTTGAGAGTCCCTTGGATTGCAAAGAGATCCAACTAGTCCATTCTGAAGGAGATCAGCCCTGGGATTTCTTTGGAAGGAATGATGCTAAAGCTGAAACTCCAGTACTTTGGCCACCTCATGCGAAGAGCTGACTCATTGGAAAAGACTCTGATGCTGGGAGGGATTGGGGGAAGGAGGAGAAGGGGACAACAGAGGATGAGATGGCTGGATGGCATCACTGACTCGATGGACGTGAATCTGAGTGAACTCCTGGAGTTGGTGATGGACAGGGAGGCCTGGCGTGCTGCGATTCATGGGGTCGCAAAGAGTCAGACACGACTGAGAGACTGAACTGAACTGATGGGCAAGACACTGTTAAATGCAAGGAGTAAATGGATGAAGAGACATAATCTCTGTCCACAAAAAGCTTAGGCTGGTGAGGATACAGACATAGCCTTAAAAAGCCAATTATGATATAACGTCACCATTGATATAAAGGACTTATTTACAAGTTACTGCCCTGGAGGAGGAGCATCTGTGGCTGAGTATCACAACAGGCTTCACAAAGGATGTGATCTTCCATGTTGGAATTGAAAGGGGAAAAATGATTTTACCAAGGCAATATAGGGTAGATGGGCACCATAATTCAAGGACATATACCAAGACAGGAAACAGCATGTTGGAGAATTACAAGAGAGTTTAACATATGTAGAGTTTAAAGTTAGAATAGGTGTGGCCAGAGAAGAGACTGGAGGAGCTGGCATAGAGGAATGAGATCAGCTCTGTAGGTTAGAAAGTAAAACATGGCCAGTGGAGGACAATGTGGGGGGCTGGTTGGAGGTGGGGACAGGAGAACAGGCAGACGTGACCAAAGAATATGCTCTGCACTGTCAGAACCCATTTGGGACCTTCCAGACCCTTACCAGGAACTGCTGATTCCTGGTAAGGGTCTTGTTTCCTACAAAACAAGTAGGAAAACCTGTTAAGTGGTCATTGCAGTGGTCCAGACTGAACTAGACTATGGGTATACGCCTGGTCAGAGGACACTGATCTGAGATTCATTTAGGAAGCAGAACTGAAAGGATTTAACAATTAGTTAATTAAACGTAATTAGTGAGAGAAACTCTGCTCCATCCCATGTTACTGACATGACCTTGGATACAGTGCGGGATCATCCCAATTCTCAGTTTCCTCATCTAGAAAATTGGGAGTAGTAATACCTAATCTGTAAGGTTGTTGGGAGCCTTTAAGGTGGTCAGTGTAAAAGCACCTATCAGAGGGCTTTGTACAAAATAGATTTTCCACAAAGACTGGTTTTCTCCTCTACTTCCTTCTCGTTTCCTCAGCTCACACTGCACAAGAGCTCTTCTGAATTATGGAGACTTAGCTCTTAGAGGTACTCATGCTGGGCACTAAGAACATTGGGGTTAAAGGCTTTGGGGCCACTTGTTCTCCCCTAATATACATCTCCAGAGTTTTCATGATAAAGCAACTTCCAGGCTGGGTAGACCATGTTTGGGGTTCAGGTGGCAATTCTTAAGCTATGTGAGGAAGCAATCAGCTGTTCCTGGTAAAGGCCTGGAAGTTCCCAAATGAGTTCTGACAGTGTGGGCCATATTCTTTGGTCCCAGAATTCAGTTAACATTGTTCTCACCTCTATGATATAAGCTGATGGAGCTGGGATCCTTTGACTCTCCTAGGGCCCAATAGGGCTCTGTTTCTCTTCCCTACAGTGAAAAGTTCTGGATTTCCCTTCAATTCACATGAGATCTCCCTGCTTCCCATTATTTTCCTACCATGGCCAAGGTCATGTAGGCCTTAAACACAAGCGTAGGAAACACTATTGCAATCCTGCCCTTTCTCTCAGCTCAGTTCAGTCGCTCAGTCGTGTCCGACTCTCTGAGACCCCATAGACTGTAGCACATCAGGCTTCCCTGTCCATCACCAACTCCCAGAGCTTGCTCAAACTCATGTCCATCGAGTTGGTGATGCCATCCAACCATCTCATCCTCTGTTGTCCCCTTCTCCTCCTGCCTTCAATCTTTCCCAGAATCAGGGTCTTTTTCAATGAGTCATTTCTTTGCATCAGGTGGCCAAAGTATTGGAGTTTCAGATTCAGCATCACTCCTTCCAATGAATATTCAGGACTGATTTCCCTTAGGATTGACTGGTTTGATCTCCTTATAGTCCAAGGAGTCTATAGTCAAAAGTCTTCTCCAATACCACAGTTCAAAAGCATCAGTTCTTCAGTGCTCAGCTTTCTGCAATCCTTCCTTCTAGTGTCTTGACTGGATGTCCAGGTACCATTAGAGAAAGCAACACTTGGAGAGAGACAAGATGCTATGTGACACATCCCCAAGAAGGCGGAAGCAGATTTTGGAAAAAGTTGACTACAAAAACTACCGCCTAGAGAGGTGTTGATTGAAAGGCCTGCAGTCTTCAGAGGCTAAGATAATTAAGAATTTAAGAGCTTTCTTAAATTAAATGTTCCCTTTATTTCTGACTGGCATTTCTTGGATGTTATTGCTGAAAAGGAGGGGACTTGTGGGTAACAATATTCTTATCCATGAATAATAATTAACTACCTCTGGCTTCCAAGGTCACTATACCCAATCAGGATTTATACCACTCTTTTGAAAACCAGAGCAGCTCTGAAAATTTTCCTTTGTTAACCCATTTCCCTTTCCTTGGCAGATCAGCACTACAGACCATTCAGATCCTGAGCTCCTGGGAATTCTATTAAGACACACCAGAGGGAAGTCATTAATGATCTGCCTGCAGAAAACCTAAGCTCTGCTTCTCATCCTGATACCCTTCTTTGTGATAGAGCCTTGTCTAATGGTGTGCAATGATGTGCCAGATCTTGGGGGGAAATTGAGTTTTCCTACAGGAGCTCTGAGCTGTGGGGGGAAGTTTTCTCTCCTGAGCAGTGTCTGCAGCTGAGAAAGGCTGACACTCTGCCTCTCCCCAACAATTCCTGGGCTGCAGGATAGAGGACTGTGATTAAACCAGGAACATAGAAGATGGTTGCAGTCCTTGCCTGGCTGCTCAGAAGTCCACAGATGTAATCAAGATAAGTAAGTCAGGGGTCTTATAGGAGATGTAATTCAGGGTAGTAGTAGGAGCCAAGTTATAATTATTATAATAAAAATTCACACACAGTGAATTTTTAATTATCTGATAATGAAGTTCAAGAGAGGATACCAGAATTGCAAAGCACAGATAATCCGAAAAGCTAATTTTAGATACATGTTCTTTATCATCCAACATTTATCCAGGGCAGTGAATTTACTCTCTAGTGATAATAGTTCATGTTTATGTGTGACCTGTCATGTATCATAGGTATGAGTGAGTTTCAAGGATGTTTTTAGCAGCAGATATATAGTATCAAACAAAATCTCCTGTAGCATCTCATAATATAAAGCAGATAAAAGTGGAGTTGCTCTGGTGCAGCCAGACCTTGAGACACTAGAGCTCTCTCCCTGAGGATAATTCCTCCCTTCCAACTGCCCCATCCCCCTATTAAAGCCATAGCTTCTGAGGGACCACTCAGGAAACCTGGAACCCAGAACAACGCAATTAAAAAATTGACTTGCATTAGCTCTTGACTATCATATGCCCTATAAAGTAGATATGTCAGGAATTAATATTCTTATTTTCCTGATAAGGTTCAGGGAGGCTGGGTCACACAGGTAGTAACCAGTGGAGCTGGAACTTGAACTCAACCTTCTGATGTCAAATTTAATATCCTTTTAACTCTACCTATGTTCACTTTCTCAGGCTACCCTTTCATGTTGGGAAGTCTTAAGAAGAAAATTCACCAAAGGAAAAATTAAGGGATGAGGTATTAGTTCAATAGAGAGCCTTCCATGTTTGCTGAACTGTCCTTTCCCCATTCTCCATATGACAAATCAACCACTGGTCTGATGAGGAGAGTCGGGATGGAATGAGAGATGTTTTCTGTTTCACTGATCACCTTTAGTGATTGGAATTTCAATTTCTTAATAATTTCTGTCACTTCCTGGCTGTGTCTAAATATTTAGGCAGATCCTTGCAGAGTGGATTTGTCTATTTGATATGTTGCACATATTTTTGTGTTCTGATTGTCAGTCAGTGAGGAAACCACGCCACAGAAAGCAGATGTGATCTGACAGTTGCCAAATGTGGCTCTCACTGTTTCCAGCATTCCCTGTGCCTCTCAAAACTTCTGTCTTTGGACCACAGACTTTCAGAGAACTCAACCACCTGACATTTGCTTTCTATATTCACTTTCTGTGAAATCTTAGGCATACCCATGGCTTTAGTTACATCCCTAAACTCTAGTGACTCCGAATTCTATATCCTTAGCCCTAACCTGTCTCTAAGTTCCAAGGCCTACATTTCTAATTACCCACTGCTGCTACTGCTGCTGCTGCTAAGTCACTTCAGTCCTGTCCAACTGTGTGACCCCACAGACGGCAGCCCACCAGGCTCCCCCGTCCCTGGGATTCTCCAGGCAAGAATACTGGAGTAGGTTGCCATTTCCTTCTCCAGTGCATGAAAGTGAAAAGTGAAAGGGAAGTCGCTCAGTCATGTCTGACTCTTCGCAACCCCACGGACTATAGCCCACCAGGCTCCTCCATCCATGGGATTTTCCAGACAAGAGTACTGGAGTGGGGTGCCATTGCCTTCTCCGAATTACCCACTGCTGCTGCTGCTGCTAAGTCATTTCAGTCGTGTCCGACTCTGTGTGACCCCATAGATGGCAGCCCACCAGGCTCCCCCATCCCTGGGACTTTCCAGGCAAGAACACTGGAGTGGGTTGCCATTTCCTTCTCCAATGCATGAAAGTGAAAAGTGAAAGGGAAGTCACTCAGTCGTGTCCGACTCTTTGCGACCCCATGGACTGCAGCCCACCAGGCTCCTCCGTCCATGGGATTTTCCAGGCAAGAGTACTGGAGTGGGGTGCCATAGCCTTCTCCAGAATTACCCACTATACATGTGTAATTGGGAGCATATGTACTGACTGATTCAAAATTAGATATTTCTAGTGAAAACAGTGCCTCTTGAGTTTCCTGTCTTGGTTAACACTGCTACAACTTACCTCCTAACAAAACTAGAAAACTCAATTTCCTTAAACCCCTCCCTTCCCTCACCATCCACTTTCAACTAACTACCAATACATTCAGATTCAACATTTTAAATAGCTCCTGTCTTTAGTTCTCCCTTCCCCTTCCAGTTCCCACCATCTTAGTTCAGTCCTTCCACCTGACTATCATAATAGTTTAATGGGTGCTTCTCCAGTTAGCCTAACTGGTCTCCTTCTATTATGATTCCTCATCCTTTCTGCTGCCCCTTCACTTAACCCGAGATCAGCTCACAAAGGATCTACACAGTTGATCCCTGATCCATCTGGCCAGCCTCTATTCCCATCACAACTCATTCTTCTCTTCTCCTTAACACCCAAATCCATCCATCCAGTCAGATATTCCTCCTGACATGTTTACAACATATACCTCATAGCCACCCTGCTATGCTATTCCCACTGCTGTTCCACCAGGATATTGCCAACCCTCATCATTCTTTGCCTGCTCTCTTGCAATCACCCGAGACTGCAACTGATCTCACTGTTCTCAGTCTACCTTCACTGGGGTTTCTTTTTTCAGTGTATACATGTATTTATTGTTATAGCTTTGTTTTTTTATATTATTTTTATTGAAGTATAAATGATTTACAATGTTGTGTTAGTTTCTGGTACATAGCAAAGTGATTCAGTGACATACACAGACACATATATGTATTTATTCTTTTTCAGATTCTTTTCCATTATGGGTTATTACAAGATTTTGAATATAGTTTCCTGTATCATACAGTAGAACCTTATTGGTTATCTATTTTATATATAGTAGTGTGTATCTGTTAATCCCAAACTCCTAATTTATCCCTCCCACCTCTTCCCCCTTTGGTAAGCATGTTTGTTTTCTATGTCTGTGACACTATTTCTGTTTTGTAAATAAGTTCATTTGTATCTTTTTTTTAGAATCTATATATAAGTGATAAATATGATATCTGTCTTTCTCTGACTGACTTCACTTAATATCTAAATCTCTAGGTCATCCATGTTGCCGCAAATAGCATTACTTCAAGTGAATTCAGGTTATTTTGTAAGATATATATTCTCTTGCTACATGCTCTTAGAATTGCCTTTTGGAACTTGAAGTTATTACACCCACTATAATTCTTAGATGATAATTTCTTTTTCCTTATCCTTTTGGCACTCTACTAGCCTTTCAGTCTGAAATATTTTTTATTTCAGTCTAAAATCTTTTACCCTGGGAATTTTCAATCACTATTTACTTATACTTCCTATACAGATTATACATTGTTGCATAATAAATTACCCCCAAACACAGTGGCTTCCCTGGTGGCTCAGACGGTAAAGCGTCTGCCTACAACGCGGGAGACCTGGGTTTAATCCCTGGGTCGGGAAAATCTCCTGGAGAAGGGAATGGCAGTATTCCTGGGTTCAATCCTTGGGTCTGGAAGATCTCCTGGAGAAGGGAATTTCCAGTATTCTTGCCTGGAAAATCCCATGGACGGAGGAACCTGGTTAGGCTACAGTCCATGGGGTCGCAAAGAGTTGGACATGACTGAGCAACTTCACTCACTCATTCAAACATAGTGGCTTAAAGGAACAACAATGATTTCTTAAGGTTCTGAGTTGTCTAGGTGGTTCTATCCGAGAAGACAATGGCAACCCACTCCAGTATTCTTGCCTGGAAAATCCCATGGATGGAGGAGCCTGGTAGGCTGCAGTCTGTGGTGTCGCTAGGAGTTGGACACGACTGAGCGACTTCACTTTGACTTTTCACTTTCATGCATTGGAGAAGGAAATGGCAGCCCACTCCAGTGTTCTTGCCTGGAGAATCCCAGGGATGGGGGCACCTGGTGGGCTGCCATCTCTGGGGTCTCACAGAGTCAGACACGACTGAAGTGACTTAGCAGCAGCAGGTGGTTCTATTGGTTTTATGGGTCATACTCCTGTGTCTGCCTTCAGCTGAAGGGAATCCAGTGGACAAAGATCATCTGGTCAGCTGGGCTGACTAGGCTTCTCTCATCATGGGGTCTTTCATCCTTAAGGAGGCTCAGCTAGGCTTCCTCACACAGTCTGGGCAGTGTGCACAAGCACTTCTTAAGTCTCTGCTTCCTTCAAGTGTACTGATGTAAATCAGGGTAAGTCACACGATCAATGTGCTCTAGCACAGATTCTTACATCTCTACTTGCTTTATTGATATACGATTTGTCAAAGTAAAGCCCATGATCAAGCTCAGCATCCATGTGAGAGGAAACTAAGTCTACATTGTGGGAGGTGTGGTTCAATGGGGGCCACGATGTTACAACTTACCATGTGTGCATGTATGCTTAGTCACTTCAGTCATGTCTAACTCTGCAACCCCATGGACTGTAGCCTGCCATGCTCCTCAGTCCATGGGATTCTCCAGGCAAGAATACTGGAGTGGGTTGCCATGCGCTCCTCCAGGGGATCTTCACAATCCAGGGACCAAACCCACATCTCCTGCGTCTCTTGCATTGTAGTCAGATTCTTTTCTGCTGAGCCAGCGGGGAAGCCCACAACCTACCACATCTCATTCTAGTCACCTTTTTCTTTCCTTCTGGAACTCCTGTTAAAATCCTCACTTTTTGCTTCCATTATTCTTACCTTTTCTAATTTATTTTTCCTCACTTCATTTTTTCCTAATGCTTTGTGAGATAGTTGCTCAACATTATCTTTTGTTCACTTGTTCAATTTTGTCTGTATCCATACTGTTTTTTAATCTCTTTAGTTCTTAATTAAACTGCTATATTTTTCCTACCTGGTATTTTTACTTGATCTTCAAAAAATTACTGTATTCACTTCATGTTATTATATTATTTGTCCCTCTTTGTATATATTATACTCTCTTCAATTTTAAAAATCTATCTCATCTAGTATGAATAATTTAGTTTATTATTTTTCTTTGATTAGTGGCTGCATTCCTTAGCTATCTGGGTACTTCCCATTTACCTTCTAGGTGTCAGCTCTTCGTTTATGTGGCCTTAGTGGAGAGAAGCCTAAACTCAGCCTCTCATTTATGTCATTCCCGCAGATTTAAGGGAGGATGAGACAGCCCCCTAGGGAAGAGAATCAGTGGCTCGGAGTCTGGGTTTGACTGTTTCTGACTGGTGCCTTCTATTAAGGTGATCGTGTCCCCATCATCTGAGTCCTCATGCTTCTGTCCTTGGCACTGGTTGGTTTGTTTCTTTCTTTGTTTTTGCTTTAACAGGAGTTTTACTTTCTCAGCAGGAGGGCAGGAAGAATGGACCCCTTGGTCTAAACTTTTCCACCATGGCCATGCATTCCCTCCTTCCCTCACCAGGCTTCTAGACTCACATATGTTAATTCCCCAAACCTCTGCTAGCCTGAGATTCTATTTTCCTGTCTCTCAATAATGTTGGGGTGAGCAACAATCCACCCAAAGCTCTTCTCTTTTGCAATCTTTTGGAAAAGTTTTCTTCACTTTAACTCTTCCTCTCAGGGGAGAGTTGGCCACATGCCAACTATGCTGGCATTTGGAGTCTGAAAACTCCCCTCACAGGTCTGTCAAACTTAACACCCTTATGAAATCCCCTCCTGGTGAAGATGAGTACTTATTAGTAATCTCTACGTTTTCTGGCTCTTAGAACTGTCTTCGCTCTGCTGCCTTCCATTCTGCTAGTGTGTTTGTTTTGCTATCTTAGGGGTCATCTCTACTTTTGTTGTGGGGGCATAGTCAGGAAAATTAAAGATCATATCATCTTAGCCACCATCTTGCCTCTAGTCCACTTCTAGCTTCACTTTTTCATCTCAATGACAGGGAAATTTTCTGATACACTAAACAGATGATATTTTTTCTGACTCAAATAATTCAAGAGTTTAGCTCTCTTTTCCTTATTGGACAACACCCAAAATCCCTGAGGCCCTCTATTATCTCAGTTCAGTTCAGTCGCTCAGTTGCTTCCGACTCTTTGGGACCGCATGGACTGCAGCATGCCAGGCTTCCCTGTCCTTCACCAACTCCCAGAGTTTACTCAAACTCATGTCCCTTGAGTCGGTGATGCCATCCAACCATCTCATCCTCTGTCGTCCCCTCCTCCTCCTGCCTTCAATCTTTCCCAGCATCAGGGCCTTTTCTAATGAGTCAGTTCTTCTCATCAGGTGGCCAAAGTATTGGAGTTTCAGCTTCAGCATCAGCCCTTCCAATGAATATTCAGGACTGATTTCTTTTAGTATGGACTAGTTGGATCTCCTTGCAGTCCAAGGGACTCTCAAGAGTCTTCTTCAACACCACAATTCAAAAGCATCAATTCTTCAGTGCTCAGCTTTCTTTATAGTCCAACTCTTACATCCATACATGACCACTGGAAACACCATAGTTTTGACTAGACGGACCTTTGTTGGCAAAGTGATATCTCTGCTTTTTAATATGCTGTCTAGGTTGGTCATGACTTTTCTTCCAAGGAGCAAGCGTCTCTTAATTTTATGCCTGCAGTCACCATCTGCAGTGATTTTGGAGCCCAGAAAAATAAAGTCTGTCACCATTGTTTCCCCATCTAGAACGTATCACTACAAACAAAGCTAGTGGAGGTGATGGAATTCCAGTTGAGCTATTTCAAATCCTAGTAGATGATGCTGTGAAAATGCTGCACTCAATATGCCAGCAAATTTGGAAAACTCAGTAGTGGCCAGATGCTATGATCTTCATTTTCTGAATGTTGAGCTTTAAGCCAACTTTTTCACTCTCCTCTTTGACTTTCATCAAGAGGCTCTTTAGTTCTTCACTTTCTGCCATAAGGGTGGTGTCATCTGCATATCTGAGGTTATTGATATTTCTCCTGGCAATCTTGATTCCAGCATGTGCTTAATCCAGTCCAGCATTTCTCATGATGTACTCTGCATATAAGTTAAATAAACAGGGTGACAATATACAGCCTTGATGTACTCCTTTTCTGATTTGGAGTTAGTCTGTTGTTTCATGTCCTATTCTGTTGCTTCTTACCTGCATACAGATTTCTCAGAGGCAGGTCGGGTGGTCTGGTATTCCCATCTCTTGAAGAATTTTACACGGTTTGTTGTGATCCACACAAGGGCTTTGGCATAGTCAATAAAGCAGAAGTAGATGTTTTTCTGGAACTCTCTCTTTTTTTCAATGATCCAGCGGATGTTGGCAATTTGATCTCTGGTTCCTCTGCCTTTTCTAAATCCAGCTTGAACATCTGGAAGTTCATGGTTCACATACTGTTGAAGCCTGGCTTGGAGAATTTTGAGCATTACTTTACTAGCCTGTGAGATGAGTCAATTGTGCAGTAGTTTGAGCATTTGTTGGCATTTCCTTTCTTTGGGATTGGAATGAAAACTGACCTTTTCCAGTCCTATGGCCACTGCTGAGTTTTCCAAGTTTGCTGGCATATTGAGTGCAGCACTTTCACAGCAGCATCTTTCAGAATTTGAAATAGCTCAACTGGAATTCCATCAGCTCCACTAGCTTTGTTTGTAGTGATGCTTCCTAAGGCCCACTTGACTTCGAGTTCCAGGGTGTCTGGCTCTAGGTCAGTGATCACACCATTGTGATCAGGTCCCCTTCTTTTGCAGCCTTGTTTCTCACTTCACACAATCTTATTCTTTCTAGGAGAACAAATATGGCTCCTTCCTGCCTCTGCCTTTGCTCAGAATGTTCCCCTAACCTTGAACACTCCCAGCCCTATCTTCTAGCTTATCACATCTTCATTGTTCTCCAGGACCTGTTAAGTCTTGCATTTTCTAAGACTTCTCCCCCATCCTCTCCTGTAAACAACTATATTTATTGAGCACTTATAGTTAAATGCCAGGCAATGCTCTAGTTAATCCTAATGAGAACGCTATGAGAGACAACAATTCTTATATGGCTTTAAGAAAACAGAAACTCAGAGTGGCTAAATAGAATATGGACAAGGTAACGCTCAGTGGCAGAATGTCAATTTAAACATGACTTGTGTCTCCAGAGACTACACTCTGAAGTATTTCACTACTCAGGTCTTAGAGATGCAACTTAATGTTTTTGGTCAACATCCTTGCAGATGTTTCTTTTTGTGTCTTTCTGTTTCTAGATATACAGATACATGTACTCTGTCATCTCTCTCCCTCCCACTCTCGCTGTTTCTCTCAGACACACACTCATGTAGATAGAAAGTTTTGCATCAACTTCATATAAAATTTGCATACATCACTCCCTTGATTCTTATAGTTATTAGCTACAGAAGCAGGAGCAGTCCTGTCTAATTCTGCCTTCCAACTAGATTTAAAATTCCTTGGTGGCCTCTTGCTTCTGAATATCTCCCTTCATATTGCAAGTAACTCAGTACTGAGCCCTGAGTAGGAGCTTTGTGCATGCTTGTTGATAGACTAACAGGAAGAAAGGATATAATTGGAAAATGCTCGTTTACAGATAGAGTCACTGATATGTTGTCACAAAGCTCTATGGAGACAGGAGAAATGCCTCATATCCCTCTGGTCTCACACATCTAGGTCACTTTAAGCAATATACTTGGGCTTCCCTGGTGGCTCAGTGGTAAAGAATCCATCTGCCAATGCAGGAGACACCAATTCAATCCCTGGGTTGAGAAGATCCCCTGGAGAAGGAAATGGCAACTCACTCCAGTTTTCTTGCCTGGAAAATCCCATGGACAGAGGAGCTTGACAGGCTATGGTCCATAGGGTCACAAAGAGTCAGATATGACTTAGTGACTGAGCATGCATGCAGGCAAGCAAGATACTTAGGTGCGAAGGCTAAGAAATGAAGATCCTGTCTGCAGCTGTGCAGGATGGCTAGGCATATCTATCATGATCATCGGCTTGCGTTCTGTGGACGGAGGTTCAGAGCAGAAGGGAGGTAACATCTATCAACTGCTAGGAGCTTCCTGCAGTCAGGACCACACATGTACCAAGGATAATTGCTGGGGGGAGGAGGAGGCAGAAACCAGAGGGCCGGTCCTTGTGCTCACCCAGCAGGATGTGAAAAATTCAGCTGGGTTCTTTTTATAGTTTCAATCATCCCTGGTAATGAAGATTCTGCAATTAGAACTCAGCTGGCAGTTGTGTTGGGGATGTGTGAGGCAGAATAGAATCCCGGGTCTGCAGGAGGGCAGGCCTGTTTGTCAGAAAGGCTTGAAGGCACTGCTGGGAACAAGTGATGTGATGTAAGGACGAGAGCTATTTTTACAGACCATTTTCAAGCCATAATCACTCCTTAAATAAGTTCCACTTGGGCATTACAGCCTTAACATTTTATTGAGACTGCATTCAGCTGTCAATTATCTGTACAAATAGAGGGAAGTGTTAACACAGATGATAGAAAACAGTGACACCACATTTATGTAAGCCACCACTAACTTGGAATTTATGATCATTTCACCTGGGATTGATTGGCGTTTATCTGTGTATATTCTATGAAGAGACCATTTGATGAAAAAGATTCAAGGTGGATTAATCTACTTAAGAGGAAGTACTGTCTTCAAACATGCATGCATGCACGTGTGTACTAAGTAGAGTCAGTCAAGTCTGACTCTTTGCAACCCCATGGACTGCAGCCTGCCAGGCTTCTCTGTCCAAGGGCTTCTCCAGGCAAGAATACTGGAGTGGGTTGTTGTGCCCTCCTCCAGGGGATCTTCCTGACCCGGGGATTGAGCCCGCATCTTTTACATCTACCTGAATTGGCAGGTGGGTTCTTTATCACTAGCTTTGCCTGGGAAGCCCTCAAATACGCATATTGATAAGTAAATTTTTATTGAGCATTTTCTATGCATTTAGGCACCATGCAAAACTCCTTACATTATTATCCCTAATCCTCTTAGACACCTTATTAGATAGGCACTATTATTAGTCTCATTTTATAGGCAAGGAAATGGACTCTTGTCCAAGATCACATATCCAGTAAGTGGCCAATTCTGGCTCTAAATCCAGCCAAACCTGACCTGGCCACTCTTACTCTCAATTATGAAATAGTAAGCTGGTAACAAGCCAGTCTCCTCTAATCAAAAAAACAACTTTGGTCACCTCTGCAAGGCATTTGCTGTTAGCAATTGGATTTATTATCACTGCTTCTTAAAAATCTATGCAGTGAAGAATGGGGGAGAAGCATCAGTTTCTTGCTAAATTCTGCAATGCCTTTCTCATTCCTTGCTTGTGTAGGTACCTCTTGGTTCCTTCTCTGTTGAATTTAAAACTCTCACAAAACTCCTACACTATGACAATCATTCCATTTCTCTAAATTGTCTTATGAAAACAGAAAACACATCTGCTCAAATTGACATTTCTATCCTGACGAACTCATCTGGTGAGCCCCAAGCTGCAGCTTGTGTTCAAGTCATGTGCCTGTATCTGGGCTAGGCTGACACTACCTATCTCTTCCTGAGTTATAAGCCCTGGGGTCACTTGTAGGAAATAGACTGCTGGGTATGGGGCAGTGGAGGCCCCATGAAAATATGAACCAGAAAGAAGGAAAACTTACTGCTTCTCAATGCTCTGATGGACTTTCCTGGTGGCTCAGAGGATAAAGAATATGCCTGCAATGCAGGAGACATGGATTTGAACCCTGGGTAGAGAAGATCCCCTGGAGAAGGGAATGGCTATCCACTCCAGTATTCTTGCCTGGGGAATTCCATGGATAGAGGAGCCTGGTGGGCTACATTCCATGGGGTTGCAAAGAATTGGACACGACTGGGCAATTAACACTTGCAATAATACTCTGATAGAAAGCAAGGAGCTTTTATACTTTTTAGAGAAGGGGTCATGCCGATAGGTCCATTCATTCGTATGTGAACTTAATTTGTCATGTGAGGAGCAGTTATTGGTCGGTGGGTATGTTACCTGAAAAAATGTACCGATCTTCTATGACAGGCATAACTTTCACAACAGGTGAGTAAACACACACACACACACAGAGCTAGGATACACAATCAATATACTGGAAAATCCCACTCTTCTGACACCCTAATCCACAGGTAAAATGTGAAGTTTTGTTTATATTTAGTTATGACAATGCAGCAAGTCTTACTTAGTGGTATCTGGTGCCAACATTCTGAAAAATGCATAAGCTAGTGATGCTTCCCTCTGAAGATTAGACCAGAGAAAGTGGCTTGAGATTCCACAAAACTTAGAGATTCAAGTGGATACAACTAAAATAAGAGAAGGTTTGGGCTGCTTTGTAAAATCATATTTACTAATACCACACACAGAAAAGAATTTTATTAAAGATAAGAAAATGGTTTGGAGAGTGTCTTCCTTGGTGTCCAGTGGTTCAGACTCTGCATTTTCACCATAGGGGCACAGGTTTGATCCCTTGGTCAGGGAACTAAGATCCTTCAAGCAGGGAGCTCAAACCTGGTGCTTGGTGTCAATCTAGACAGATGGGATAGGGTGGGAGGTAGGAGGGAGGTTCAAGAAGGAGGGGACAGCTGTATGCCTATGGCTGATTCATGTTGATGTATGGCAAAAACCAATACAATATTATAAAGTAATTATCCTCCAATTAAAAATTAATTTTTTAAAAAAGAAATGAAAAGTACTGCTTTAACAAAAGATCCCTCAAGCCACAGGGCGCAGCCCAAACACAAACAAACAAAAAAACATTTTGAAGAAATGCTATTTAGCCCTTGGGTTGAATATTTAGTTTCACAGAAAGGCTGCTATGTTATAATAGAGAGAGAAACCTAAGTATGTTTGAATAGAGTGAACGCAGCCCTTTCATGCAGATTATCCAAAACAAATCTTTAATTTCTGGTAGGTTTGCTCTAACTTCCTTCAGTCCTACTATAATCAGTAGATATAAAACAGGGAATACACATTAATTGTAATTCAAGCAAATCTATGGTGGGAAAACATCTACATTAAAAAGAATCACCAATTACATTCCAACAACAGCTCTCCAAAGCCCTAATTTTGTGATCATCTGCTATTTTGAATGATACGTGCCAATGCTCACTGCCGTTTGTGTGGCTGATTAAGAACTGACTCTGTGCATGATAAATATTGACACATTCACATGCAGAAGCTGGGGCAACATGAAATTGTTCTCTGACTTGATTTCAGGTAAGTCAAGAGACCTCCCATCCAAGCTGCTTGAAGCCTTCAGGTGGCCCCAGCAATGTTTCTGCCACCTCCCAAACCCTTCCCCTGCCTGCCATACTCGGTCCCACCTTGAGCCCCAGACCCCTGCTCCCACTGTGCCCAGATATGCATGTGCTTGGAGTAGCTTTCTCCCTAGAACATTCTGTGCACATAGTTACGTTTACAGCCCTGAATGCTACTTGAGTTCAGGCTGGGCATGGCAGTGGGTGGTTCTGGAGTTAGACGGAGCCCTAGACTAGGCAGTAGGCAGCGGGGATGTGAAAAATGGTCTGAAGAGGTAAGTTGAGGGGGACAGGCTGGAAGCGAGAACCAAATCAAACTGTGCTGCAAAGAGTGAAAGGTAAAATGCAGAGCTGTGCAGAGCTGCCGCCAGCCCGTACGGTACATTTTAGAACTTAGGGAAAGATGAGTCTCTGTGTGTATGCAACCTGGTGCTGGGGTTTGCAGCCAGACAAACACACCTCAGGCTGGATTTCAGCCCTTACTTGTCCCCTGGACTGGGTGCTTGTGTTTAGGATACAGACTGCACAACTCTGGAAAGTTGCCCTGGAGTCAACAGGAGGAGTCTGGAAAGATCCTCTGGGGGATGGCTGGGGAAACACTATAAAGTTAAGAGCAATACATTCTTCGTATTAAAAAATATAAGGAAAAGAAATAAAAGTTAAAATCTCTTATCTCAGTGAAGAAACCACCATTGACACTTTCTTGAACATTCTAAAAAAATTTTTATGAATGTACTAGCATGTGTAGTATTTACATAAAGCGTCCCTAAAACATATAATACTTTTTACCTTACTTTTTTCATTTAATGTATCTTGAAGTAATTTAATATCAGTGTAGCTTAACCATCTTCATATTTTACTGGCTATATGGTATCCCATGACATAGATGCATTCTATTCAGCCAGTTTTTGCTATTGGGTATTTAGATTCTTTCTTTCTTCCTTTCTCTCTCTCTCTCACTCTCTTTTTTAGAGTTAGTGACTTATTTATTTTCTTTTTTGGCTGTGCTGGGTCTTTGTTGCTGCATGCAAGCTTTCTCTAGTTCCGGTGAGTGGGGGCTGTACATTGTGGTGTGCAAGCTGCTCACTGCGGTGGTTTTCTTGTTGCAGAGCACAGGCTCTAGAGTGCATGGGCTTCAGCAGTTACAGCACGAGGGCTCAGCAGTTGCACCTTGCTGGGTCCAGCGCACAGACTCAGTAGTTGAGCACACAGGCTTAGTTGCTCCACAGCATGTGGAATCTTCCTGGGCCAGGGATTGAACCCATGTCCTCTGCACTGGCAGGTAGATTCCTCACCACTGGGCCACCAGGGAAGTCCAATTTCTGATCTCTTACTATTTTGATATTTCAGTAAATGTCTTTAAAACCACTCTTGACGTATTGGTTGGGTAAGGAGAATGACATGGAATCACAGTGCCATGTCCACTTCAGGACACTGAGACCAAAAGCTGCAGTGGAGAAGTTGACCTGACACATCTCTAGTCTTCTCCAGACTTGACTTACTGTTGGTAGCTGATGCTGAGTGGGGCTTGGGGAGAGAAGGATGTGGGCAGTGCATTAGAAATGCCTGTTTTTCTCCCCATGGGTCTGACACAAACACCAGCTCTCTTTCTAAGGAGAACCATAGGGGGACCCATGAACTCGCCTCTGCTGTGCCCACCCTCTCACCAGCCACAAGATGGAGAAAGACCTCCTTGTACTTAACACCCCTGGCTGGATGACAAAGCAGGTGAGGTTGTGAAAACAGTCCCCTGATGAATACAAACCTTGAGGAGCAGCTGTGGATTCTGCTCCACTTGGCAAACTTATTTCCAAGAAATGGGTCTTTTGAGAGTTTCTCTGACTCTGTGGTTGCAATGCATTTCAGAACTCCCATGCTCTATTTATGCTCTCCGAGGAGAGTGGCTCAGTGGGCTGAATTATACCTGGCTCTGCTTTCAGGTTTTCTCAAATGAGAAATTGAGGAAGAAGTTACATTAATGACCTTCTTTCTTCCTGAAGGTTCAAACGATAGGAAAGGAATCTGCATAGTAATTATAACACCCCTCCAAGTGAATCCCTGTGCCCCAGCAGAGAAGAAGAGTGTGGAAATCATATCTATAATGAAATTCAGATCCAACAGCTTTTCAATCACAGGGAGGTTAATTCAAGGCTGCATGGTCACAAGCAGAGGTGGTATAATATACTGGTCACGGAACGGCTCACATTGTTCTCAATAGCAGAGGACAACAGGAAATGAGCCAACATGGAGACAAGGCTGGTGCTAAGAGACACCTTAATCCGGGACTGCTTGAAGTATTTTATGAAGGTACCATGGACCATTCTTGAGTTTTGAATGGAAGCCTGGCTTTTTCCAACATCAAAGGAGAAAATACAGTAGTCAGAGTTCTTGTCCTAAATCTGAAAATCAAAGGATCATGAGATGAATGGATGCTAATGGTGTTAATGGATCGTTTTTTAGGGGAGGTAGAGGTGTCTGGAGGGAGAAGTACATATCTCTAAACATTTGAGACTGTTCATCCACAAGCTTCTATTGGTGCCTCTGTCGGTCATCTCCGTCTGTGATGCTGGGAGGATTCATTCATTCTCATGACCTCATGTAGCATTTCTCATGTCCTTATTAATAGTGTCAATGAAATTAAATCTAGTCTTTCTTTCCTGCAATTAAATAATATTTACCTTTTAAAGATGCAATAGGTCATCACTATCTTCAGGGCTCTGAAGAAGAACTACCACCTGCCAGCATTCAGTGAAATTCCTGTCTCTTGCCCATTCCCCTGGAGTCCACTTGCCTCTCTGTTGCTGGGTTACCTCCAGCTCTACCCAAAGCCAGCAAATTACTGAAGTCCTTGCCATTGGATCTGTACATTGTCCAGGTAGGCTTTTCACACAAAAAGTCAGTTTTATTCCTTTTCTGTTCACTCCTGGCAAAAGTTGCGGTCCCAGCCCTGTTTCTGAGAATGATTTCCTTCTCAAAGCCCCAGCACGACTCTTATCTTTGTTAAGCCTGAGGCTCTTCTTGGTCCTGTGCTGCCCCTGGTCACCGCAAGTGGTGTCACATGTGAAGTGAGGCTTTAAGCAAGTGCTGAGTTAGAGCCAGCAAATGACCATCAAGGATTCCGCAGGAACTGAACCATCTGCACCAGAAGATGCTAAAGCACCTTGACATTAGATTTCACCCTGTATTGTTGGTTTGATTTGTGTGTGTGTGTGTGTGTGTGTGTGTGTGAGTGTGTAAATCAGCACACCCCATTCTCATCTTGGGTTCCAAAATCACTGCAGATGGTGACTGCAGCCATGAAATTAAAAGACACTTGCTCCTTGAAAGAAAAGCAATGACAAACCCAGACAGCATATTAAAAAGCAGAGACATCACTTGGCCAACAAAGGTCCGTATAGTCAGAGCTATGGTTTTTCCAGTAGTCATTTATAGATATGAGAGTTGGACCATAAAGAAGGGTGAACACCAAAGAATTGATGCTTTTGCATTGTAGAGCTGGAGAAGACTCTTGAGAGTTCCTTGGACAGCAAGGAGATCAAACCAGTCAGTCCTAAAAGAAATCAGCCCTGAATATTGACTGGAAGGACTGAAGTTGAAGCTGAAGCTCCAATACTTTGGCCACCTGATGTGAAGAGCTGACTCATTGGAAAAGACCCCGATGCTGGGAAAGATTGAGGGCAGGAGGAGAAGGGGATGACAGAAGATGAGATGGTTGGATGGCATCATCAACTCAATGGACATAAGTTTGAGCAAACTCTGGGAGATAGGGACGGACAGGGAAGCCTGGCATGCTGCAGTCCATGGGGTCACAAAGAGTCAGACACAACTGAGCAGTTGAACAGCAACATTCTCATCTCTGTTCTAGCTAATTGAACTATTTCCAAATTGTTAGTAGATGTCTTACTTCCTGTGGCTGCTGTCACAAATTATTGAATACTAGGAACTTGGTGACTTAATGCAACAGAAATGTATTATCTCACAGTTCTGGAGCCAGAAGTCTGAAATCAGTACCACAAGCTCAAGGTGTGAGCAGGGACATGCTCCCTCCGTAGGCTCTCAGGAAGCATCTGTTCCTTGCCTCTTCCAGCTTCTGGTGGCTGCTGGGAGCGTTCCTTGGCTTGTGGTTGCATCATCCAGTTTTCAAGGCCAGTATCTTCAAATCTCTGTGCTGCATCTTCACACTGCCTTCTCCTCTGTGTGTCTGTGTCTAATCTTCCTCATCTTCCCTGTATAAGATTGTACATGTAGAAGGATACATGTGCATGCATTTAGGATCCACTCAGATAATGCAGGATAATTTCTTCTTCACAAAATCCTTAATTTAATCACATCTGCCAAGAATAAGTTAATATCACCAGTTCCTGATATCTTTGGGGAATGTTATTCAGCCTACTATACTTGCTTCTGTGTATTTCCCATGTTGTTGTATATATAAAATAGTTGCTTTATAAATACTTCTTTTTTTAATTTGCAATGCTGTGTTAATTACTGCTGTATAGCAAGGTGATTTAATTATACACATATATACATTATCTTTCGTATTCTTTTCCATTATGGTTTATCCTGTGATAAACCAACTATTGAATATAGTTCCCTGTGCTATAGTTCCAGTAGGACCTTGTTTATCTAGTCTATATTTAATAGTTTGTAACTGATAATCCTAAACTCCCAGATCCATCCCTCTCCACCTCCCTCCCCCTTGGCAACCACCAGTCTATTCTCTATGTCTATGATTTTGTTTCTGTTTCATAGGTTATAAATGATGCTTTAATTAAGTCAATCATTTATTGGAATGAGCCCGTAAGTTCAAAGGATGAGCCCATATGAACTGATTGGATAGGACCTCATACCAGATTTTCTGCTTCAGGAAGAAGGAAACCAACATAAAGCTCACGTTAGACACTGTCCTATGCTTTCCCCACACTCTAACTTGTTGTATACTCCCTGTAGCTTGTGCCATCTACTGGAATGAGCCCCAAAAAGAGGAATGGAAAGAGAACAAGGTGGCCAAGTAAAAGAGGAAGTGAGAAGTTGTTTGGGGATTGTTTTTCTTTTGCTCAGAAGGTGGAAGATAAAATCAAAGCCTTAAGGAGAAGGACGAGAACATTGACTCCCATTCCTTCTGTGCCCCCATCCATTCACATTCTATTTGCATGAAAGGATGAGTCCCATGAACATAGGAACCTCTGAGCTAGATGGTCATGGGCACACAGGTCATGGGCTGGAGTCAGGACCTCAATGACCAATCAAGAATTCCAATTTTCCCATGAGCCTGGGGCAGCTTCTGTCTCTTCAGACTTCTGCCATGTGGTTGATAAGTCCATAAGTCAACAGACCATACCTTAATCTCACCTAGGAGAGATAAACTGGATTTGGCTCTAGAACATAATAGGAAGTCCAAGAGGAAACTGAAGTTTGAGGCTGGAGGAAAAAATGTTTAGTTTAGAAAAAAATTGGCAATAAACAGAATATAGAGTAATTGGATAACCAGGGACAGGGAAAGTCCTCAGGCAGAGTGAAACAAGAGGGTAATCTCTTGTCTAAGGACACAGGATCATTGTGTACACAAAGACAACCATTCAGACTCAAGAGGTAAATCTTAGGCAGTCAAGTGGAGAGAACTGTTCGTTCTTCAACCTGCCAATGCAGGAAACGTGAGACACGAATCGGATCCCTGGCTTGGGAAGGTCCCCTGGAGGAGGGCATGGCCACCCACTCCAGTGTTCTTGCCTGGAGAATCCCACGGGCAGAGGAGCCTGGAGGGCTACAGTCCATGGGGTCGCAAAGAGTGAGATATGATTGAACAACTAACACACACACTCTTCTCCAAACTCTGTCATCTTCCTAGATGATAATCTTTGTAGACAACTCATCTCAGATCTGACGATGCCACGGACTCCACTTTCACCAAAGACACTTGTGACCAAGCTATTACACCTGATGGAGACGTCTCAGTCCCTCAATACCTTTTTCTGTGTCTGACATTTGACCCTGTTGACCATACCCTCCTCTGAAAGTTTCCTCCTCCCCTGGTGCTCCTAGCAATGCTCTCTATTAGGTCTTCTCTCTCTCTGGATATCTTCACCTCTATTATGAGCTTTTCTCCCTCTAAGTCTTGGTGATCCTCCAAAGTTCTCTCATCAGATTGCTTTGTGCTTATCTGTGGTTAATCTCATCCACTCCCATGGTTTCAATTACTATCAATATACTTCTGACTCCCAAACATCCCTCTTCAGCCTGCCTCTTGCCCTCTGGACCCATATATACAACTGTTTGCTGAACATTTTCACCTCTGTATCCTCCCAACACATCAATTTCAATATATTCAAACTGAACTCACTACCTACCACTTCAGGCTAGCTCCAATCCTGTATTATTATTTTTAATTGGTAAGTATAATTATTCATATCACAATGAGCTCTTGAGTTCATTATTCTTATCACTAATTTTAAAATTTAACTTTTGTTGACGCCTAAGATACATGCAGAAAAATTCAAAATTCTTACACAATCCCTAAGTGTACAGCTTGGTGAATTATCACTCAGTGGAGGCATCCATGTAATCATCTGGGTCTACAAGTGAAGCATCCACCAGCATCTTGGGAGCCCACCTTGCACACTTTTACATCACTAACTCCTCCCTAGCATGTTGATATACAACATCAAAAGTTAGTGTTGCCTGTTTTTAACTTTATAGAACGTGTATTCTTTTGTTTCTGGCTTCTTAATACCATTTTGCAAGATTTATTCAAGTAATCACTTGAGTGTAGTTCATTCATTTTCACCCCTGTGTAGTACCGGTGGCCCAGCTGGTAAAGAAGCCGCCTGCAAGGTGGGAGGCCCAGGTTCCATCCTTGGTTTGGGATGACCCCTGAAGAAGGGAATGGCAACCCACGCCAGTATTCTCACCTGGGCAATTCCATGGACAGAGGAGCCTGGAGGCTACAGTCCATAAGGTTGCAAAGGGTCAGATACGACTAAGTGATTAACACTTCATTCTGTAAATATACCATAATTAATTTGTCCATTGTACAACCAATGGGCATTTGGGCTGTTACCAACTTGAAAATATCAGGGATGATGCTATTTTGAACATTTCAGTGCATACCTTTTGGAACATAGACCTCTTCAAGCTTTCATCCTTGGATCTGTCATTTTCAATGCTTTAATTAATGACTTCAGAACCATGAATCACACAAGTACATTAGGAAAGTCAAAACTCAAAAATCTGTTGCTATGTTGTAGTAATTGGCAAAAACGAATAAAGTTAAATTTGCTGCTGCTAAGTCGCTTTAGTCGTGTCCGACTCTGTGCGACCCCATAGACGGCAGCCCACCAGGCTCCCCCGTCCCTGGGATTCTCCAGGCAAGAACACTGGAGTGGGTTGCCATTTCCTTCTCCAATGCATGAAAGTGAAAAGTGAAAGTGAAGTCGCTCAGTTGTGTCCGACTCTTAGCGACCCCATGGACTGCAGCCCACCAGGCTCCTCCATCCATGGGATTTTTAATGGGGATTAATGTAAAAATTTTAATTTATCCTTAATAAATGTATCATTGCACATGATATCAGTTAAAACTGAAAAATAAAAATCCAATAATATGGACGTGGTTAAGTAAATTATTTGTCTTCTCAGTGGAATACTAAATATTCCCAAATGAGAATTTAAGGTTGTTTGAGCTCCAGAAAAATATTTCTGACACGTTATGCTACAAGACACAGATGTGTATATATGTTATGATTAATTTAGAATAATTATATCTATACATAGCAAAATGTTGAAAAAATTTTAAAAGAGCTATGATGAAATTGGAGATTCAATTCACTTACAAAATTACCTTTAATATTTTTATGATATTATTTCAGTGAAAACCAGAAATTTTCAAAGTTGTTGGACAGAGGGGCAAGGAAGCAGACATGTGAATATAAGATATTAACCAACTTGGGGATAAAAATGCATTCATCTCGTAGGTCATAATAAAGACTAAAAGTTGTATGAGCCCAATCATTTTTGGAAACGGCCCCCATACTGGCACTGGAAGGGTGTGGGAGCAGAAGGAGTGTGATGTAGGAAGCGTCCGGGCCGAACCATTAGAGGGAAGATGTGGGAACATGTTCATGAGGGGGACTTATCCCTTTCCAGTGAAAGCCAAACAAGCCTCCCAGTAAGCCTCTTCCACCCTCCTCCCAGAGCATGTGTTGTGGGGAAGATACGGAGGATACAAAGCAGCAGCATCGCAAGGTTGTGGAGGGTGAGGGTCAAGGCAGAAATGGATGCGACCCCTGCTGGTGCGGCAGTTGCCGCTGAGAAGCCAGTCAGCTGCCCAGGGAGCAGTAAGGAAGGGCCATGCTAGGAGCAGAGGGTGTTGGCAGCAGAGACCCTGATGTCTGGCACTCTCTATCCATCATCTGAGTTCCCCTCCACCAACTGTAAATTTATGGCGCTGCATATACACTCTGAGATGGGGATTCTGGGAGGCTGTTAGCCTTGATGATTTGTAACCTATGGATTTAATGTTTGCTATATATTTTCTCTATAACTAAACTTCTTTCTACAGGTTACACCGGTAGAATATGTAATGTGCTTGGGCAGGACACCATTTGCCCCATTCGCATCAGTGCTTGCTCTAGAATGGTGATCATCCTTAAATGGGTGACCTTCTGCCCCCTCCTAAGTCAAAGCTGTGACTTTGAACTTGAACACTGTTACTCTTTATCCTGCTGTATTAACTTCTATCTCTGCCCAGTATATCTGTAGTATACTTACTCATGCATGCATGTGTTATATAACAAACATACAAAAAACCATTTTTTAAAAAAAGATATGATTTAGCCATTTGTAAAACAACCCCCTGTGTAATGATACAGAATATTGCTAGAACCCCCAAACCTTTCCTAATTATAACCCCTTTCTCTCCCTAGAGGTATATACTTTCTTGATTTTCACAGTGTTTACTTCCTTATTTTTCTTTATAATTTGTCCTAAAACTTATTTAATTTTGCCTTTATAAAATTTTATATAATTTATACCATACAGTATGTGCCCTGTATTGATTGGCTCTTTTCAATTAATATCACGTTTCTAAGATTCATCTTCTATGTGTCATGTAGCTGTACTCCACCACCCCAGTTTTTCACTGTGTAGCATTTTATAATATGAATATACCATAACTTTTATTTACTCCACTCTCTATAGACATTTAGGTTGTTTCAGCTTGGAGCTATTATTCAATACTGCTATGAGCATTCTTAAATATGTATACTGGTGCACATCAGCATGTTTTATGGGGACATATGACTCGGAGGGGAATTGCTGGGTCATAAATTATGCATATCTTCTGTTTTACAAGATGATGTCAATCTTTTCCATAGTAAAGTGCCAGTTTATAGTTCTACCAGCAGCCTATCAGAGTTCTTGGCACTCAATATCTTAGCAACACTTGTTGATGGCTCTCTAGTGAGTGTATATCAGTGTGGTTTCAGTGGCATTTCCTTGCTAACTAAAGAAGTGAAGCAGGTTTTGGGCTTGTTGTCTATTCAGTTTCTCTTTCGTGGAGTGCCTGTTCAAGTCGCCTAGTCACTTTTTATTGTGTTGTTTATTTTTATCTTCTTGTTGATTTATAGATTTGTGGGAATTCTCTATATAGTCTTTTGTTGGTTAAACTTATTGCAAAGTGTTCCCAATTTGAGCCTTGACTTTTCCCTCTTTTAGTGGGATGTTTTAATGAACAGATGTTCTTAATTTTAATGCAGTCCTGTGTTTCAAACTTTTATTTACTGGCAAGTGTTTTGGTATCCTGTTTAAGAAATTTTTCCTGATAGAGGATTTGTTAAGATATTCTCCCATATTACCTATTAGAAGCTTTACTGTTTTGCTTTTCTCATTTGATTTATGATCTACCTGGAAATGATATCTGTATATAGTGTTATGTAAGAGCTTGTCAACTGGCCTTAAATGATTCATCTCTTTTGGTGATGTTGAGCTTCTGCATGCTTGGTTCTACATACCCTAAATTTGAGGTTAACCTAAGTGGTAAGTCTACCAAATATCTTCACAGAGTAATAATCTACCAGGTCCTTAAAATATAGAAAAGAATGTATAACAGATACTATATACAGCTATACATAAAATATATATTATGTACAATAGTATTTATATACGCAACACACACATATATATACAAGAAATAAAAATAACAATTATCAAGAATGAGAAGATGTGCCCTTTACAAGGAGATGGAAAGATATGATGGTGAAGGTTACAATGTTTAGAGAGAAGGCTAAAGATAGGAAATTTGAAGGACTGGTTATTGACAGAGAGGTCAGGAGTCCAACAGTTGGTAATTGTGGAGGATATCTATTGTTTTTCATGGTCAGAATGATAAGCTTCTTCAAAAAATCTTAATAGAATGTTTGCTTCATGAGACCAAGCATTGATGGTCTTGTTTTCCACATTTGGCATAGTATTAACACCTAGCACAGCAGAAGCACTCAATAAATATCTGTTGAATGAATAAATGAAATATTCCTTCTAAATCATCGTTCAAATGAGAGCTATCATCTTTTTGTAGACTACCTACATAGCCTTCATGATAATGTTAATGATAACTTTAGTTGTGTGCTTACTTTGTGCTAGGCAAGATGCTAAATGATTGACATTTATCATCTCACTTACTCCTTGAAACTACTTCACAGGATAGGAACCATTATTTCCCCCACTTTAGAAATTTTTCCTGATAGAGGATTTGTTAAGATATTCTCCCATATTACTTATTAGAAGCTTTACTGTTTTGCTTTTCTCATTTGATTTATGATCTACCTGGAAATGATATCTGTATATAGTGTTATGTAAGAGCTTGTCAACTGGCCTTAAATGATTCATCTCTTTTGGTGATGTTGAGCTTCTGCATGCTTGGTTCTACATACCCTAAATTTGAGGTTAATCTAAGTGGTAAGTCTACCAAATATCTTCACAGAGTAATAATCTACCAGGTCCAAAGAAGCCAAAGGCACAAAATAGTTGAATAACTTGCATAAAGTATAGCTGGCAAGTATGACAGAATTTGAAACCAAATCATTGGGCCTCAGAGTTGATGTTTTTAATCTCTCCATTAAATTGTCATAGTGATTTATCTAAGCATGGCCTCCTAATCCTGCCAGCTAAACCAGTAATAATAGCTAGTGATTATTGATAACATAATCAATAGTAATTGATTATGGCAAGTAATACATAAAATTATTTGTACATGTTTCATCTCCTTTAAAACATCACATGAAACCTGTTAAAGTAGACAGTATTTTTATACCCATTTTACATGTAAGGAAACTGAAGTAAATGAGCTTAAAGAACTTCCCCAACTCATACACCTAGCAGGTAAGGGAGTCAGTATTTGGACCTTTGCCTGTATGCTATCTGCCTCTCCTAAGACCCTATATCCCTTTTCTCAGAAAGGAACACCTCAACAAGAGAAGCTCACCAGAGTCCTTTTCTGTTCTGAAGGACTTTTGAACTTGAGTTTGTTCCTTTCTGGTGGGGGATACATGAGGCTCTGAGCCCATGACAGCCGTAACCCCCATGGCGTGGCTGACGCATCTGCAGAAGAAGAAGAGGGATGCTGACTGACAGAGAAAAGCACAAAAGAGAAAGACTGAGAATCCCAGTGGCTCTTTCACTCACAGCCAGCTCTTCCTTTTGGAATGACAGCTTTCCAAAGAGCTATTCCCTTCACTCCTTCTTAGTCTAAGTTAGTTCAGTCTGGCTCTTGTCACTAGCTACCAGAATAGTCTTAGCTAAAACAGGAGGTGGTGGCGCTCTCCCAAATGTATTAACATTTATGAAAAAGCATCAGAACACTTTAGAGTTTAACACGCACTGTATTTCCTGACTTTCCATTTGATGAATGAATGAAGATGATGACTTTTATAAAAGTGCCCTCTGTGGGTTTATAAATGAATAATGCCTGGGCTTGTTTTGTCAAATGCTGCAACATCTTGTGTTCGACTTTCCAATGAAGGGGATGGCCTGATTTACACTGTTTTGAATTAAGCATTTTTTTCTACCTGCTGATCTAGTTTTTTAAAATGTGTACACTTTACAAGGGATAGCTCCTCTGGGGAAAATGTTCCTAAGTCCTGGGCTCCCACAGGGAGGTTTTATGGTTATATTTCTTCACTGGGTTTTGAGACTATACTCTTTTTTGGAGCTGAAGAGATTTTTTTTTCCTTTTGGTTTATTTTTTAATTGCGGTATTGCTGCTTTACAATGATGTGTTAGTTTCAGTGTTGCACAGCGGCGTGAATCAGCTGTATATAAACACATATCCATCCCCGCTCTCTTGGACTTCCCTCCCATCTACTCCCTCCAACCCACGCATCAAAGTCATAGCAGAGCACCAAGCTAAGCTCCCCGTGCCCTACAGCAGGATGCTACTGGCCATCTGTTTTATACATGGCAGTTTACACATGTCAGTCCCAACCTCCCAGTTCATTCCAATTCCCTCCCCACCCCATGTCCACACAACAATTTCTACATCTGTGTCTCTATTCCTGCCCCACAAGCAGGTTCATTTGTACCATTTTTCTAGATTCCACATTCCTGTATTAATAGATGATATTTGTTTTTCTCTTTCTGAGTACTTCACTCTGTATAACAGATACTCTAGGTCCGTCCACATCTCTACAAGTGACCCAATATAGTTCCTTTTATGGCTGAGTGATATTCCATTGTATATATGTACCTCATCTTCTTTATCCATTCATCTATTGATGAACATTTAGGTTGCTTCCATGTCCTGGCTGTAAATAATGCTGCAATGAACATTGGGGTACCTGTGTCTTTTTGAATTATCATTTTCTCAGGGTATTTGCCCAGCCATGGGATTTCTGGATCATATGTACTTTCTTTATAGCTCTCTGAGTCTCCAGCCTTGTTTACAAAATGAAAGGATTGGATTGCAAGAGATCTTTAGGATCTTAGGGTCTCTTCCAGCTCTGAGCTTGGTGTTTGAAACTGAGTATAATGTTAACTCGTGAGATATTGGAGGTCATTTGCATCACTGGTCCTGGTATTGGCTTGAGTGAGATAACATCTGTCATTTCATAATGTGGAAAGGGATCTCTTTTTCTTAGTTCATCTCATGAATGTCTAGAGCTGCAGTGTCAGACTCGTCTACAGGATGGGACACTAGTCCTTGGAATGCTCCTCAATAAAGGATCTCTTATTCAAAACCTGTATGTGTTATCTCCCTCAAGGATTCACAACTTCTAGTTTAAAGGCCCTGAGACTGTTTTCAGTACACAACCCTGTGAAACTTTCTTTACCCTAAGATTTTCCATACTTATTTGGTCACAGATCATTTATCTTTTTGAGAAAAATGCATATTGCACATTATACATGGGAACCACAGATTTTATATCTTCTCTCTAGGTCCACTCTGTAGAGTAGATGTCACAGTTGCCTTAATGCAACCGTATTTGAACTGCAATCATGTTATCTTTAATTACTCCACTTTTGGGGTGTAGCTTTTTGTGAATTGAAAGTCCAAAGTTTACGTGGAGATTATGATTTGGTTTCTTTACTAGTTACCAGTGGGGCTTTCCTGGTGGCTCGGTGGTAAAGAATCCACCTGCCAATGCAGGAGATGCAGATTTGATCCCTGGGTAGGTAAGACCCCTTGGAGAAGGAAATGGCAACCCATTCCAGTATTCTTGCCTGGGAAATCACATGGACAGAGGAACCTGGCAGGCTACAATCCATGAGGTCACAAGAATTGCGCATGACTTAGTGACTAACTGGTTAACCTTTTCCCTGAACTCTACATGGCTATAAAGAGTCCTTCCAATTGACCAGAAGAGGGAAGCAGAGGACCTGGGATGGTATCCGAGGTCCCAGTCCAGACTTGGGAACAAACCTAAGACAAGGCAGCAACGGTCCAGGAGTCTGTACCGAGAGGATCAGCTCCAAAGCAAAGTGATCCATTCACATTTCAACCACACCACTGGCAGAGCATGGGGTCCCGGTGTTGGAAGACATCACCTTTCATCATTATGCATTTCTCAGAGCTTGCATAGGGAACAGGTTTCCTTAAAGTTGGGGAGCACCAGGAGATCCATCAGGAAGAGATAGGTGGAGACAGCAGAAAACAGGCATGGCCAGGGAAGGAGGTCACAGCAACCCTCAGGACCTAGGGCCTCCTCGCTGTTGTGTGGTGTTCCCTCCAATCCCTATGAGCAGTCACTGCTCAGCTGGGCTCAGATCAGAGGAGTCACTTGCCAGGGCATTGGCCACAGTGGTCTTAGAATAGCAGCTCTGCCATCACCTGCGCTGCTTGTTTGGGATGACATGGAATTCTTTTGGAGTGGTGTCAGCCTTGGGCACAAGGTTCTGAAAACCAAATCTAGTCTTGTCCAAGTGATGGCCATTGCCCATGTGGTTCACAAGGAGGATATCATGCTCAGAGGACACAGCGAGGCAATCACATAAATTCTTCATGGCATTGAGGCCTCAATCATGACTCTAGGCCACTGAGAAGCCGGGAGTAACCACTAAAAGGTTCTTCTTGCCTAATTGAAAGGCAAAATTCAATATTAAAAGTAGACCAAGAACTCCTTGGTTTTTCCAGTAGTCATGTATGGATGTGAGTGTTGGCTCATAAAGAAGGCTGAGGGCCAAAGAATTGATGCTTTCGAACTGTGGTATTGGAGAAGACTCTTGAGAGTCCCTTGGACTGCAAGGAGATCCAACCAGTCCATCCTAAAGGAAATCGGTCCTGAATATTCATTGGAGGGACTGATGCTGAAACTGAAGCTTCAATACTTTGGCCACCTGATGTGAAGAGCCGACTCATTAGAAAGAGCCTGATGCTGGGACAGATTGAAGGCAGGAGGAGAAGGGGACGATGAGGACGAGATGGTTGGATGGCATCACTGATTCAATGGACATGAGTTTGAGCAATCTCCAGGAGATGGTGAAAGACAGGGAAGTCTGGCATGCTGCAGTCCATGGGGTCACAAAGAGTTGGACACGACTGAGTGGCTAAACAACAACAACAAAGACCTCCTTGGCACACTTCCCTCTATGTTTATACCTCTTTGGGCTTCTATATTTTAACTTTCTGATGGCAAGAAAAGACGAATCCAAGGAGAAGCATGTTAAGGAAAGGAGAGAGAAACAAGTTTCTTCCAAAAGATCTGGAAGTGAGATATTGTAAGCCACTGAATATAAGCCTTCTTAGCACACCAGGGGTTCAAAAGAGAAGTTTCCAATACATGTACACGCAAAAGAATGATGGGGCCAATAAAAATACCTATGAACTTGACTCATTCTCATTACCTTTTTATCACTCTCTTGCTTGGATGTGTGGGTGGGAATTAATAGGGGGAGGGAAGTGAGGTAAGGAGAATGAAGTGGGGAACACAGAGGAGACTGTTTTCTTATTCCCCTACTTTCCCTTCCCACCTGCCGCCTCCTCACCGTCTATCTACCGTATTCCCTCTTGTCAGAGCACCTAGTTACAAATTTGAGTGTTCTGTGTTGATTGTCAGCACTCACGCTGTGTTCTTTTGCATTTTCTGTTTCCTATCTCTTGGTGGTACTGTAACAATGAGAGAGGGGTTTTGGTATAACTTAATGGTGTAACTTCTCTTCCCCCTCCCTGCAGGGAACCCAGAAATACCTGAACCCTGCTCTTTCAGTGTTCTTCTGGCCATTAGTTTCCCAAGGGAGATCTCTGCAAGGCAAGGAAGAGAAACAAATGAGAATCAGTTGCTGAACCAGCACCCGGTAATTCTTAATGAGGGGCTTTCTGATAAAAGACAGAGCTTGAGCCTGTGGCTTAAGCCTCCAAGTCTGTGTTGGGGTCTTTGTGCGTGTGTGCTTAATCACTCAGTTGTGTCCTATTCTTTCTGACCATTTGGACCATGGTCTCAAAATCTTTGGCATATTGGTAGATAGAGAGCTCCAGACCCAGAGAGGAGTATTAAATTCACATATCTTCTTAGCACAATGTTGAAGAAGAGATAAGAGATCTCATGGCTGCACATTAAAGAGAGATAAGAAATAGAAAGTACAAAAGAACAGGGTCCTGACTTGTGATCCTCCCTACTAATAACTGGAGTGGGTTACCATTTCCTTCTCCAGGGGATCTTCCCCACCCAGGGATGGAACCTGGGTCTCCCGCATTGGAGGCACACGCTTTAACCTCTGGGCCACCAGAGAAGTCCCTACTAATAACTGGCTCTAAGCAAAACCCTGGACAGAAAATAACTTTATAGGTATTCCACCTTTGAGTTGGGGGAGGCACACGCTTTAACCTCTGAGCCACCAGGGAAGTCCCTACTAATAACTGGCTCTAATCAAAACCCTGGACAGAAAATAACTTTATAGATATTCTTCTTTGAGTTGGGGGAGTTGATGAGAGCTACAGAGGGTGTGGTCAGAGGCAGAGTTCCCTCATGCGTAGAGAGGAAATTTCCCATACAGCTGCTAACATCTGAAAAGAAGTCAGTGCAGGTTTTTGGCTCCTAGGAAGAAGGCCAACATTTCCTGAATATCTATTATGCTCTACATTGGGCTAAGAAAGTTTCCCTGGACTATCTGTTGGGTTTCTTTAGTTGCAAGTAACAAAAATAATTCTGATCTATTTTTTAAACCTGAAGAGGAAAGTTGTCAGGAATTTTTTGTCCTTAGTGTGTATACAATGACATATATATATATATATATATATATATATATATATCAGATCAGTCGCTCAGTGGTGTCCGACTCTTTGCGACCCCATGAATTGCAGCACGCCAGGCTTCCCTGTCCATCACCAACTCTATACAGTCAAATTACTGTCTTAAAGCCACATTGGATGCTTCATAAAATTGCTAGTCAGATTGATTGGGCAACGAGGCTCAGACATTCTGTAGTCAAAATCAATTTCAAAATCAAATTATCCCATCTTAGTCTAAGAGAGGACCCCTCAAGTCAGTCCCTGAGGCCTTTAAAATAACTTTAACAACTTTCTTGCTACCTGAATGACAAGATATTCTATGCCCAGCTTGTACATTTCCCTTCTCAAGCCTGGAATCCAACATTGCCTAAGGAGCTCTCATTCAACTTAATGAGAAATAATATTTAGAGGGTATAATCTGGGGAACTAGTGGCCTCATTGTTAGTAGATTGTTTCCATGTCTTTTCAATGGGTGGATACAGTATACATATTTATGTAATATATATTGTATACAATAAATAATATATGTTATATAACACATATTTATATTAAATTAATACTAATTATAAATAAGTTATTCATTAAAATAAATTATGAGCTGATACTGATAGTTTCATTTGAATTCAGGACTACAGAGTTTTTATTTGGCGTTATCATCATCTTACATTCATATTTCCTTTCTTCCATATCTGAAATTTTACTTCTCAAGGATACCTATTAGGGATTGAATTGTGTCCCTCTCAAATTTATATGTTGAAGCCTCAACGTCAATGAGCCTGTATTTAGAGATAAGACCCGTAGGTAGGTAATTAAGCTTGAATAAGGTCACTAGAGTGGCACTTGTAAGAAAAGTAAGAGATGCTAGAGGGCACTCTCTCTGCTTGTGCACAGTTCTCTTTAGTTCAGTTGCTCAGTCGTGTCCAACTCCATGGGCCACAGCACGCCAGGCCTCCCTGCCCATGACCAACTCCCAGAGTTTACTCAAACTCATCTCTGTTGAGTCAGTGATGCCATCCAACCACCTCATCCTCTGTCGTCCCCTTTTCCTCCTGCCTTCTATCTTTCCCAGCTTCAGGGTCTTTTCAAATGAGTCAGTTTTTCGCATCAGGTGGCCAAAGTATTGGAGTTTCAGCTTCAACATCAGCCCTTCCAATGAACACTCAGGACTGATCTCCTTTAGGATGGGCTGGTTGGATCTCCTTGCAGTCCAAGGGACTCTCAAGAGTCTTCTCCAACACCACAGTTCAAAAGCATCAATTCTTCGGCACACATCCATACATGACTACTGGAAAAACCATAGCCTTGATAAGACAGACCTTTGTTGACAAAGTAATGTCTCTGCTTTTTAATATGCTGTCTAAGCTGGTCATAACTTTCCTTCCAAGGAGTAAGTGCCTTTTAGTTTCATGGCTGCAGTCAACATCTACAGTGATTTTTGAGCCCCCAAAAATAAAGTCAGCCACTGTTTCCACTGTTTCCCCATCTACTTGCCATGAAGTAATGGGACCAGATGCCATGATCTTAGTTTTCTGAATGTTGAACTTTAAGCCAACTTTTTCACTCTCCTCTTTCACTTTCATCAAGAGGCTCTTTAGTTCTTCACTTTCTGCCATAAGGGTGGTGTCTTCTGTATGTCTGAGGTTATTGATATTTCTCCTGGAAATCTTGATTTCAGCTTATGCTTCCTCTAGCCCAGCGTTTCTCATAATGTACTCTGAATATAAGTTAAATAAGCAGGGTGACAGTCTTGACGTACACCTTTTCCTGTTTGGAACCAGTCTGTTGTTCCATGTCCAGTTCTAACTGTTGCTTCTTGATCTGCATACAGATTTCTTAGGAGGCAGGTCAGGTGGTCTGACATTCCCATCTCTTTTGGAATTTTCCACAGTTTCTTGTGATCCACACAGTCAAAGGCTTTGGCATAGTCAATAAAGCACAAGTAGATGTTTTTCTGGAACTCTCTCGGTTTATCGATGATCCAGTGGATGTTGGCAATTTGATCTCTGGTTCCTCTGCCTTTTCTAAAACCAGCTTGAATGTCTGGAAGATCACGGTTCATGTATTGCTGAAGCCTGGCTTGGAAAATTTTGAGCATTTCTTTGCTGGGGTGTAAGATGAGTGCAATTGTGTGGTAGCTTGAGCATTCTTTGGCACTGCCTTTCTTTGGGATTGGAATGAAAACTGACCTTTTCCAGTCCTGTGGCTACGGCTGAGTTTTCCAAATTTGCTGGCATATTGAGTGTAGCACTTTCATAGCATCATCTTTCAGGATTTGAAATAGCTCCACTGGAATTCCATCACCTCCACTAGCTTTGTCGTAGTGATTGTGCACAGAGGAAAGCCCATGTGTAACACAGCTAGACAGCAGCTGTCCACAAGTCAGAAAGAGAGGCCTCATCACCCTAATGGCATCTTGTCCTTGGACTACAAGCCTCTAGAACCTTGAGAAAATAAATTTCTGTTAAGCTACCCAGTCTATGGTATTTGTAAAGGCAGTCTTAGCAGACTAATGCAGTAGCATAATTACTTCATTGCTTTTCCCACAATGCACACACGGTAATACCATTGCTGCCACTAATAATACAATTATTGTAAATAGTTTAAAATTTTTTATGCAATTTTTTTTGTTCTTAGATTATATACAACTAAAGAAAAACACTCTGCCACAGTGGTAATTTGTGTTTTCTCTCGCTTACTTTTATGTTTTCTCTTTCTCTTTTGTGCTTTATAATTTATCACAACGTTATGTAGTTTTGCGTGTGTGTGTGTGTGAGTGTGTGTGTGTATTCTCATAAGACTTAATCCCATCAAGATTTAATGTGCAAAAAAAAAAAAAGACTTAATGTGCTTCTTGAATTTAAGGTTTATGTTTTTTAATAATTCTGAAAGTTGCACAGAAATTTTTTTCTTCTAATATTTATTCTCTGTTTTTTTCTTTAACATTTTCTTTTGGAACTACAACTAATTGCTCTCAGTCTATTCTTGACTCTTTAAGTCTTTTTCATATTTTCTATTCCTTGAACACTTTGTTACATTCTGCTTAATTTTCTTATATTTACCTTCCATTCCACAGTTGCTTCTTCAGTTGTCTTTAAATCTGCTGTTTAATTTTTCCTTTGAATTTTAATTTCAGTTACTGATTTTTCTTTTATAGAAGTTCCTTTAAAATCTAGCTCCTTTTATCTCTTAATCATTTAAAAATATTCATTGTGTAGTCTCTTCAGTTTGCATTATTTAACATTTGCAAGATTGCTTAATCTACTATTGTCGAGTCTACTGACTTTCCTAAATTGTGGCTAGCTTTGCCACATATTAATTTTTTATCATAAGCTGAAGTTTAGTGAGGGATATTTTCCCTTTGGGAGCTTTCATTGTGCTCTAGATCAGATGTTGGTAAGCTTTTTATATAAAAAGCCAGGTAGTAAATATTCTGGGGCTTCCTTTGTGGCTAAGCAGAAAGAATCCACCTGGCAATGCAGGAGACTCAGGTTTGATCCCTGGGTCAGGAAGATCCCCTGGAGAAGGAAATGGCAACCCGCTCCAGTATTCTTGCCTGGGAAATCTCATAGACAGAGGAGCCTGGCGGGTTACAGTCCCTGGGGTCGCAAAGGAGTCAAACATGACTCAGTGTCTAAACCGTCACCACCACTATATATTACCTACTATTTCTCCATGTTGAAGCAAGGAAGAGATCCAAGTTAGCTTATTCTTCCAACTTGCCAGGGGAACTCTTAATCAGAAAAAGTGTGGAATTTTATACTCACTGAAAAAAAAAAGACATCCCATGCTACATTATGTTAATCTGTTTTTCTGATTTCAAGTTACACTTGAATTTCTAGAATGAAAGTTTCTTGGTTGTGATGTATACATAGTACACGTTTAATATACTATGCATTCAATTTAGTAGGTTTATGATTCCAGATTCATAAAGAAGTTTGCTCTAAGGTTTGGTATGTTTTTCTCTCTTTTTTCTTATCCTTCCTTCTTTTCTCTTTCCGTCTCTCCCACTCTCTTTCCCCTCTCTTCCTTTTTTTTTTTTTCTTTTTTTGGTAGATTTTGCATTTCAGTTGGGCTTTCCTAGTAGCTCAGCTGGTAAAGAATCTGCCTTCAATGCAGGAGTCCTGGATTCGATCCCTGGGTTGGGAAGATCCCCTGGAGAAGGGAACAGTTACCCACTCCAGTATTCTGGCCTGGAGAATTCCATGGACTGTACGGGGTCCATGGGGTCACAAAGTTGTCTCAGTTCTATTAAAAATTGGATAAGTTTCTAAATTTATATTAAAAACTTGATTAGATGGTTATCTTTTATACTTTACATCCAAAATAAATAAGTCTTGGATTTTAAAAATCAATCCTGCTTTTTAAAAAAATTATTTATTTTTAATTGGAGGACACTTGCTTTACTATATTGTGTTGGTTTCTGCCATACATCAACATGAACCAGCCATAGGTATATATATGTCCCCTCCCTCTTAAACTTCCTTCCTACCTCAAATCCTGCTTTTTTTGTTTTTGCATTAATTATTTTGCTTGTTATCTTTATTTTTCCTTTCTCCTTTTAAAAGGATTTTTTATCCTTATTCTAACTTATTGAATTGAATCAATAATGCAATTATTTTCATTCTTTCTTCAATAATGAGGAAACTTAAAAGTTATCAATTTTTGCATTGGCTGCATCCAATTTCCTAACTTTGATACACAGTATGTAGGTATTCCTCTCTAAAGGAATGTTCTTTTCCCAGATCCTGACACGGTGAATTCTTCCTGACATTCAGAGGTCAGCTTAAATGCCATCTCAGAGGGGTTTTCCCAGCCAAAATACTACCATCCTCCCCACCCCCATGCCAGGCACCTCTAGACATATCATTCTGTTTCCTGTTGTTAAAGCAAGTATCACCCCCTGATATCTTCTTGTTTTGTTGGTGTCCTTCTTTATCAGCTATCTTCCCCAACTCTAATAAAATATAAGCCCATGAGAACAGAGTTTGTCTTCTCAGTGCTGCGTATCCTGCTATGAGACAATGTCTAGTATCTAATAGGTGATCACTAAGTGTTAACTGGGGCTTCTCTGGTGGCTCAGATGGTAAAGAATCTGCTTGAAAGGCAGGAGACCTGGGTTTGATCCCTGAGTTGGGAAGATCCCCTGGGGAAAGAAATGGCTACCCACTCCAGCATGCTGGCCTGGAGAATTCCACGGATAGAGGAGTCTGGCAGGCTACGGTCCATGGGGTCACAAAGAATTGAACACAACCAAACGACTTTCACTTCCAAGTGTTCATTACATGAATGCACGAAAAATATTCTCATTTCATTATTTTAAAAATAGCATAATGTCATGTTATGTCAATTATACCTCAATTTGACTTTTTAATTAAAAAATAATAAATAAAAATAGCCTAATGTGTCATTTTTATTTCACTTCCTCATAATAACTGTTTGGGAGTTTGCCATTCACTCAAGTGGATGTTTTATTTGTTTGTTTAATTTCCAGTTTATCACCTTCTGATATGGTAAAATGGCCCATATAAATTTTATGCTTTGGAACTTATTGAGTTCATCTTTGTACCTTATTTATGATCACTCTTTGTAAATGTTCCACAGAAGCTTATAAAGATGTCATATTTTCTCTTTGTAAAAGAAAAATTCTATGATTCAGATTTTTTTCTATGTTTTTGACAATTTTTGTTTATTTCAGCTGTCAAAATTTGAGATATGTGTGTTTAAAAGTCTCCTACAAATACTGTATTTCAAGTATTTTTTCCCCTTATGTTTCTAGCATACTTTGTTATTGTTATAGAAAGCTTTCAGTGATGAGATCTTCAGTGTAGAATGTATCTTTGTTGAGTATAAAATGTTCTTCTTTGACTCATTTAATACTTTTTGACATGAATCCTATCTTTGTCTGAAACAAGCTACTCTGTTCTTTTTCTGAAGACAGAATCTGGGAGCCTCTGGTGTCTCCAGGAGCTCCTTTCCTGATACATAGCAAAAGATAAAAACAAAGCCTTAAGGACCATCTGAACTCCAAGGGGAATTAATGCACTGTATGTTTCAAACTCTTATCATGTAGGAAAAAAGGATGTATTGGTGAATCCTGCAGGAATGCTGAAATCGCAGTTTTTCTAGGGCCAGAAATTGCATACCTGTCAGCTAGCTTAGAAATGTCCTGTAGTGTCCAGACATCAAGACTCTTCCCTGAGTGGTCACACTCTGGACGGTGTAACTGACCCTTTTGGAATCTGTCCCTGGCATGGACTGTGATTTAAGATAGCTGGATTCCTAACATAGCTGAGAGAGCAGGGTGAGGAGCAAGGTGTAGGAAGGCCTGGCTCCTGGGTGTCTGGGCAAGAAGTTCTGTTTCCCTTAGACTCCCCTGCTTCATTTGATTGGCAGGCATCCCAGGCATCCTCATCCGTTCCCACTTTCCTAGTCCTGAAACTGAGTTATGGCCATGGAAGATGCTTGAGAAAGTTCATGATGCTCTTAAAATGAGGTGGATCCCTGAGAAGTCATCATTCTCCATGAAACAAAACCCCAAATAACATTCAGATTGGGCCTTAACGGCAACTGGATATGGTAGCAAAATAAGAAGCAAGCAATAATGCAGTAGCAGAATCCTTGTTGAATGGCAGGACCCCTGTGTGTGATTCCCTATCACTGTTCCTGGCTTGCCATGGTCACTTCTCATTATGTGAAAATGGCCTGAGCAGGGCAAGGAGCCCCTCACTTTTTCAAGAGCCATCTGCAAATGGATGAGAAAAATGTGCTAGTTTGTGAAGTGCTGAGAGCTCTTTAGATGAAAAAATACAGCTTTTTTTTTTTTAATAAAGACAGAAAGAGTCCAACTGAGTTGTAGTGGAAACTGGGGTTTGCCACCAGGTGCCCCT
Organism: Bubalus bubalis; assembly: GCF_019923935.1. Taxonomy (NCBI): domain Eukaryota; kingdom Metazoa; phylum Chordata; class Mammalia; order Artiodactyla; family Bovidae; genus Bubalus; species Bubalus bubalis. The sequence continues at coordinate 26,159,168 of NC_059162.1, forward strand.
TCCCTTTCAGTGAATGGCTGGCTGGCCTGCTGCTGGAGATGCTGTTGGCTGGTCACCCTCTCTTGCCCCCCTGCAATGAGTCTCCCCACTCAGGTGAGCCCCTTTCTTGGGTTAGCTCACAACCAGATGCTTTTGAACTGTGGTATTGGAGAAGACTCTTGAGAGTCCCTTGGACTGCAAGGAGATCCAACCAGTCCATTCTGAAGGAGATCAGTCCTGGGTGTTCTTTGGAAGGAATGATGCTAAAGCTGAAACTCCAGTACTTTGGCCACCTCATGCGAAGAGCTGACTCATTGGAAAAGTCTCTGATGCTGGGAGGGATTGGGGGCAGGAGGAGGAGGGGACGACAGAGGATGAGATGTCTGGATGGTAACACTGACTTGATGGACATGAGTCTGAGTGAACTCCGGGAGTTGGTGATGGACAGGGAGGCCTGGCATGCTGCAATTCATGGGGTCGCAAAGAGTCGGACACGGCTGAGCGACTGAACTGAACTGAACTGAAGTGACTGATCAGTAGCAAGTATAAAGCTCCTGTCACTTTGCTTCAACTCAGGAAACCCTGAAGGTCAGTCCTAGTCTGAAACTCCCTTGTGTCTTCGGACGCCTTCCCTGTGATGCTTTTAGGGGAAGCCCCAATACACGAGCCTTGTAAAGTAGTGAGAATGCTTTACCTCTTCCATGTTCTTCCTCCAGAAACTGAAGCACATCTTCAATAAGGCATACCACTTTAAGGAAAACCACTTTTTAAAATGTGGATTTTTTTTTTAAGAGTTAAATTGGAGGAAATTTTAACAACAGCTAACATTAATTTGCCTGCCAATGCAGGAGACATACCAGATGTAGCTTCGATCATTGGGTGGAGGAGGGCATGGCAACCCACTCTAGTGTTCTTGCCTGAAGAATCCCATGGACAGAGGAGCTTGGTGGGCTACATACAGTCCATAGGGTCAAAAAGAGTCAGACATGACTGAAGCAACTTTGCACACACATTGGTTTAACACTTAATAGTGGTGGTTTAGTCGCTAAGTCGTGCCCAATTCTTGCACTTAATATGCACTCGCTAAGTATTTTATGTCCATTAACTCATTTGATTTTCAGAACAGTCTTCTGAAATAGAGCCTCATATTAGCTTCATTTTATTGCTGTGAGAAACTAAGCTTGGAAAGGTTCAGCGATTTGCCCAAGTTCACATCTAGGGAGTGGTGAAGTAGGACCTGAAACTCTGCTCTCTTCAACTCTAAAAACCTGGCAAATGAAGAACCACACACTATCACCTCTTAGAACTATGCTACAGCGTGCTTCCCTGGAACTCCTATAAATAAAGAATTCTTTTGCAGCACTGACAAGAGAATTGGATTTGGGAGAAAAAAAGGAGCGTGGATATATTTTCTAGAAAAAAAAAAGGGGATACTAGGTACTGCATAAATATTAAATCCTTCCTCTTGGTCTATTTTCTTCCATGTCCGTGAAAGGAACTGGAAATAGAATCAGAAGCATTTTTCCAATATACAATTCATCAGGAATTTATAAAATATTCAAGACAGTAGTGTCCACAGAATGGGGCATCTTTAAAATAGTCCTTATCTGTTGCCTGAGAGATAGGGGACTATTTATCATTTCAATGACCTCTGGTTTATGCAGATAGTGTTAAGCAAAATAACTTTTAGGGCATTTTTTTAAATCTCTTCAAAAGAGAGTTAATTCTGTCGAGGCTATTTTCAATGTTTCCATCCTTCCTGCCTGAGTGTTTCACGTGTTGGGTTCCTCCATCCTAGCTGTACCCACTGTGGACTATGCCCTGTGAAGTCTTGAAGCCCTGCTCACTTGAGCAGATTTTGTATGCTCTGAAGAGATCCAGCTCTCAGCCTTCAGTAAGCAGAGGCAAATTTGCATTTCTACAAGGGCACTAAGACCCCCAGATACCAAGCACCACGAATATCAAGCACCACAGCATCTCTTTCTTTTCTTTTTAAAAAAAAAATTTTGGCCACAACACCCAGCTTGTGGAATTTTATTAACAGTTCCCCAACCAGGGATTGACCCATGATCTCTGCAGTGAAAGTGCAGAGTCCTAACTACCAACCATCAGGGAATTCCCAATTCCGTTCCATCCTTGCTGGGAATTTAAGTATCACCCAAAGCACTGGTTGGGCAGCATTTCAAAGAGTTTTCAATCACACTGAAACCTTCGTGGGCCCCATCAGGCACTGCAGGCCAGATCCCTGTCTTGGGCACATCATTTGTGGCTGCCTGACTGGCTGAGAAAGAACAGAACCGAACTCTCTTTCAGGCCAGGGGCCACATTCTTATACCAGATCGTCTGAGCTGGTGCTGGACCGGTGTTCACCTCCTTACCCAACACTGCAGGCCTAGCGCCTGAGCCATTCTTCCCTCTGTGCATGCTCATAGTCCCTCACCATGCCCTGGAGCCCTCCACGTCTCTCCGCTATGGTTTGAGAAGCCTGCCAGGTATGCTGGATTTGTCCATTCCCACCGGGAACTATGGGCTTCCCAGGTGGCTCAGTGGTAAAGAATCTGCCTGCCAATGCAGGAGACCCAGGTTCCATGACTGAGTCGGGAAGATCCCCTAAAGAAGGAAAGGACAACCCACTCCAGTATTCTTGCCTGGAGAATTCCATGGACAGAGAAGCCTGGTGGGCTACAGTCCATAGGGTTGCAAAGGAGTTGGACACGACTGAGCGACTAAACAACGACGGTGGGGAACTACAAGCAAGGATGCTGTGTTATGCTAACAAAAGATGCTCAGCAGAGGTCACGGAGTCACAGAAGGTGCTGTGCCGGGAACTGGCCACAAGGGACTACAAGTGCTGGCCTCACTTGAGAGGGTTTTCTGGGCGGAGCTCTGACTGGGGAACCTTCGGGTCATTATGATTCAGCTTATAATAGTGGCAGTGCTACCTGTTACCGAGTATTGATTATGTGCCTGGCAGACTTCTGAGTGCTTCAGCTACATGATGTCACCTAATCTTCCCAAGAACACTGTGAAATAAGACCAATATTATCTTTGTTTTAAGGATTAGGAAACCGAAGTTTAGAGCGGTAAATTGCCCAGGATCACAGACAGGGGCTGAGCCAGGATTCGCATTGGTCTGTCTTGCTGTAGTGTCCATCATTGACGTATGCTACGCTGCGGCAGCTATGTCAGCGGCTCATGGGCTGGGTCGTGTTTAGCCTGCGAGGGTTTTGAAAGACATTTAAAATGTGAGCCAATATTTTAAATGTGAGCGATTTCCCTTATAGACACATACAAAATTCTACTATCTTTTAAAAAATGGGTCTGTCTGGTATCCTTGGTCCCTCCGTCCAAAGGCTCCCATCTACCAGAGGTGCGTATTATTAATAGCTGCCTTGTTAGATGGAGGCTGTGCTCCCAGTTTCTGTAGAACCTGGTCCAGCAGCCTGGTTCTGTTCACCTATCTGTGTGCCTCCCAAGTGCTCTTGAATTGCCCAGTGCTGTGAGACAGCCCCCTAGTCCTTGGTTTGGGGGTGGTAGGTTTATCCCTGACCTTGTCCTGCCTTGGAAACAGTTTGGGGCTAACACTCCTGTCCTCGGCTGGTTTGGAATAGAGAACACAGATGTAGGCTGGTGATGGTATGAAGCAACATGGCAGGTTACTAGTTTAGAGTTAACTTCAGTCCGTTTATCTCCAGGGCAGATGGTAGGATGAGAGGGTGGCTTGGAAAGCTCTGGAAAGTAACTGGATTTGAAATTTACTCAAGGTTGTGCCACAGGCTAGTTGTGAAAGCCAGGTTGAGTCACTTTTCTCTGTACCTATAAAAGGGAGAGATTTAAGTTGATAAGCTGTAAGACAGGTATCAGCTCTGAAACTCTGCTACTGCTTGTAAGTCATATTTTCACATGAGAGGACTGACTTTGAGAGCATCTCTAAGGGAGGGGACAAATCTTTGTACAGATGAAAGATTTCAGTGGGTACTATCTACCTGTAAACAACTCTGGCTGGTTCAGCTGAAGAGCCAAGGAGAGGCCATAGACCCAGCCCAGTGTAAAAAGGTGTGGGCTGAGTCTCTAGAACGTTTTGGATATCAGAGTTTCCTTTATTTTAGTTCAGGGTCAGGTTGGGGCTTGGTTCTTTATTTAGAAAACCATGATAGTCATCACTGAAAACAGTCCTTGCCAGAACAAACATCTCACCCCAAACAATTTCACTGGGAAATATAACTGTGTTAATAGATGGAATTTCACAATCTTTTGGAGCATTCAGAGGAACCCATAAGAGCTGTACCATTTTCTACTCTCTCTTTTAAAGCACACACCTTATCACAGCAAAGTAAACCTGTTTCTCAAATTAGAGTAGCCTTGAAAATAAATAGTTATGTAACAGATTGCACTAAAAGAATGAAAGATAAGCCAAGAGATCAGGCATGAGTCCAAGGGGAAAAAAACCCTCATAATACATTTCTCTTGTACAGTTTTTTGTACTTTTGGAGTCTTGTAATTCCCTCTGGCCAGTGAGTATAAGTCTCTTTGGCTTCTCAGAGTTAGCCCTATTTTTTCTCTGGCAAAGGTGGTGTATACAACCTGAAATTCAGTTGCTTATCTGAGACCTTGATCCCAGCTGTGACTTCCCAGTATCCCCCAAACTTGGGCAGGTTTGAGGGTAGATGTGAGGGACCTGTAGGAGAGGTGTGGCCTCTTATATGAACCAGATACCGTCTGAGGCTCTCTGAGACCTCTGTGAGGAGGCCAACTTGACTGGGACTGAGCTTCCTGGCTTGACTTTATAGAACCTGGCCTCTCTATCCAGGGCCAGTTGACTTCCCTACTTGTTCTGGGGCCCATCACTTAATAGAATGAAAACTTTGATCCCATAGGTCTAAAGGTATGGGCAGAAAGAGAGGGCCTGTGTTTCTAACAGGCTCCCTAGTGATGCTCACGCTGCTGGTCCACAGATGCATCTTGAGCTGCAAGGTCTTACACGGGTGGTTCTGAGTGTGCTGCCAGGAAGACCAGCAGCAGCATCCGTGGGGACTTGTTAGAAACGCACACTCTTAAGCCCCACCCCTGATCTCCTGAATCAGAAACTGGGTATGTGACCCAGCAATCTGTATTTTAACAAATACTTCAGGTTATTTTGGGTTTCCCTGGTGGCTCAGTGGTAAAGAATCAGCCTGCGATGCAGGAGACACAGGAGATGTGAGTTCAGTCCCTGGGTGGGAATGGTAACCTAGAGGAGGGCATGGCAGCCCTCTCCAGTAGTCTTGCCTTGGAAATCCCATAGACAGAGAAGGCTGGCGGGCTATGGTCCATAGGGTCACAAAAAATCAGACATGACTGGAGTGACTGAGCACGTGTGCTACGTCATTTTGATGCATGTTAAAGTGTGAAAAAACACTGGCTATACTATGGGTACATGTTGAATTGTGTCCCTCCCCAAAGATATATGGAAGCTTTAATCTCTAGTACCTGTGAATGTGACCTTATTCAAAAATAGGGACTTTGTAGATTCTATCAAGTTCAGATGAAGTCATTAGCATGAGCCCTAATTCAGTATGATAGTGTACTAGAAGAAGATGACCATATGAAGACACAGATGCAGAGGGAGAAGATGGCCATGTAACAAAGGTAGCAGAGATGGGAGTGATCCATCTATAAGCCAAAGAATGCCAAAAATGCCAGGAAAAAGCAGAAGCTATAAGAAGTATTCTTGCCTGCATGTTTTACAGGTAGTGAAGCCCTTCCAACACCTTGATTTTGAACTTCCAGCCTCCCCAACTATGAAACTATAAATTTCTATTATTGAAGCTATCTGGTTTGTGGTAGCTTGTTACAGCAGCCCAAGGAAACTCCAACTGTGAAAGGCTTGCCCTGCTCTGATGGAATAGCAGGTGTTGACAGGCCCTGGATGCAAGAGTTTGACTGATAGGTAGACAAATACAGAGAAAGAAGTAGAAGAAAGTAAAAAGCAAACAGGAAGCAGTTATAATATACAGTCAGAAGTGTGTGTGGTATTGAATTTTTAAAAGATTATTTGTAAGTTAATTTAACAAACATTTATTGAGAACATGACAATGCTCAAGAAAGATCCTTTTCCTTAAGAAACAGCATGAGAAAACAGGCACGCACCATTCAGGGTAGCTGCTACTCTAAGGAGAAGTACAGAGAACTACAGGAGCAAGGCAGCCATAGACAGTTGTTCAGGTTGCACACTATGCAACATATCTCTGATGTCAGTGGTCTTCCTTAGGGTCCTATGGTTCATAACTGCTCAATTGAATGTGGTTACTGCATTGGAAAGATATAAGAAAGACATTTAATTCATTCTTGAAGAGAAATAAAAGATTCCCAAGGGAAGTAGGATCTAAACTGAGACCTGAGGAGTGAGCAGAAATTAGTCAGGTGAAGGAAGGTGAGTGTGGGGGATTCGAAAGGAAAGTGTTTAGAAACAGAAAAGAGCATATGCCAGACCGAAGGATGGTCAGAGTATCTGTGAGATGTGAGTCCAGTCAAGGACTCTGTAGGGAAGAAGTTAACTATTAATTAAGGGGATCATCCTCTTTCATTAGAGCCCAGAGCCCTCCAGGTAAGTTCTATTTTGTAGCAAGGCTTTCTTTGATGTCTCAAGTATCCCCCAAGGTAGTTAAAGCTGGTAAGTCTTGGTCATAAAACTGATGCAATTTGCTTGTAATAAAACAGATTAGCTATTGAATGGGAGAGGAGAGGAGAAAAGAGGGTAAGATAAGATAGAATAGGATAGAAGTCAATGCTGTGTTCAAAGGGTTTGTGTATGCGGACTGAAAACCTGTAACCTCAGCTTTCTTTTCTGGCCAGGAGTCCTATCCTTTTTTGCTCCAGTGAAGGTCAGTACTGACGAGGCCATATTGAAGCTGGCTTGTGTTTTTACTGTATCCCTTTGGAAACCTGAGACTGTGCAAAGTCCATTCGTATAGAGAGAAAGAACTTGCTCAAGTTCTACCCTTGGATCTAGAAAACTAGTCTTCCCCTTGGTGCTAAGGGTGAATTTCTAATTGCATAGTCCAAGCTGAGGGCTTGGCACTGGCGTGGACGAGGTAGCCACAGCTTGGCAGGGTAGCCGTGAGCCCAGGGTCAACTGGCCAGGCTGTTCCTAGTGACACAGGGTCTCCAGAGAGTGTGCTTGGTGCTTTTGCAGCAGCACATGGTAATTTCAGGTGAGATTAGGCTACACTGAGCGTTGGGGCTGCAGATGGGGTGTGGGGGGGTGCAGGTGTGGCTGGGGTACCAGGTGAGGCCCAGAGGGCAGCACACAGGTGGAAAGCAAAAGAGCAGGTCACAGTCTCATTCCTGGACTTGGGACCTGAGGGGTTAGCTAAGGGCTGGCTGCTTGTTTATAAGCTTCAGATTCCTTTTGGACCTACTGATGCCATTCCCCCCAACATCAGAAATGCCAGGGATGAAAGAAACCTAAGGGTTATCATATAGAAGAATCCTCCACTCCTGCCCTCTATCTCTCCAGAGCTTTCCAGGCTGCCAGCCCACCAACACCTGGGCACCTTGGAGGCAGCTCCCCCTCACCTCCAGAGCACAGCCCTGTCTGTTAGAATTTTCCCTTTGAATTGAGAGAAAATTGATCTTTCTGTAGCTTTCCTCCATCTGTTGTCCTTTACTTGGAGAGTGTTGGCTTTTTCCTCCCTTTATTCTATCTTGCTGAGTGACCTTGGGTAAACAATTCTCCTTGGCTTTCTGTGCCTGTACCCTCTCTGCTGGTCTGAGAGAATTTCTGTCAAGATCAAATAAAATTATCATATGAAAGCACTTTGAACAAGTAGATCAGTAGATCAGTCCTACAACATAGCAGGCCCTGGTGGTTCTTGGTTTGTTTGGCATTACCGTGTTTTGGCTCTCTTTGACTGACTTCCCTGAGACCTGCCAGCTGACTCTGCGGAGAACAGCTTATGTTCAGCGCCCAGTAGTCTCTGAGTGAGTCACTCACTGGTCTGACCTCCCCAAAAGGAAGGAAGTTAAAACAAAGTGAGGACTCGGAAGCATTTTGGACCACATCCCTAAACATAGCACTAAGATGCAGTACACATCCAAGTGTTCTGAAAGGATGGGATTTGGTCCAGGTATCCCATCAAGGACTATGTCCTGGTATATCCAAGAACTCTTCAGTGGTGCTTACACAAACCAGCCCCTGAAGCCACTTGAACTTCAGCTGGCACCTGCTTTGTTGCTGCATCAGCATCTCCTGAACCTTTGGTACTTGTGTCATTTCCCACTCATTGCCCCTGAGCCAATGATGCTGAGACACTGAAAATCATCCGAAAGTCCCACTGCTCCCAATTAAGAATCTCCTTCTCTCTAACCAAGAGTCAGGGCCCACAGCTACCTGCCGTGATCCTACTTACCTGTAAAGAAATGACTGTAAATGCAGTATTTTCTAATTATTATTTTGGCTGCACCGAGTCTTCATTGCAGCATGCAGGCTCAGCAGTTGTAGCATGAGTACTTAGCTGAGGATGTGGGATCCTAGTTTCCTGACCAGGGATCGAACCTGGGCCCCCTGCATTGAAAGTGCAGTGTCTTAACCACTGGACCACCAGGGACATATCAGTAAGTATTTTAATGAGTACAGGTTTCTTGCTCTGGAAGTATGTTCCAAGCCATGGACTGACTTCCATCATTCAGTATGCTGAATGTCTTCTGAACACCAGACCCTGTGTGATATGCTAGGAAATATGGATATATAAGCACAGCCCCTGACCTCAGGGAGCTTTCACTGAGGGGAGTCTGAGAGACATCTGAACTGTAAGCGCTCTGAAGGGCTGCAGGTTCTGTGACAGACTGAAGTGTAGGGAACAATAGGGGACACAGGGAGGAAGGAATCGGGGCTGTCTGAACAGGTAGGGTAGGGTAGGGGGAATCAGAGAAATTGCCATAGAAATGTGATGGTCACAGATGAGTCTTTAAAGAATGTGTACTTAGTGTGGTTGGGGGGCTGAGGCAGTAAACCATTTATCTGAAGCATAAACTCTAGTCACACGTCAAGGTTGGCAGTCCCATTGGATGCAATCTGATTTCTCCATCGCTTGGTTGAGGAGTGGAACCTGGATTTCAGCTCTGCGGCATTCAACGACAGCTGCCATATTCTCATTTGGAGGCTATTTTCTTTGTATTCTCATGTCAGTTTCTGAATTCTACTATTATAGGGCTTGCCCAATGTAGTAACTGCATGTGTGTCTGTATCCCCACTTATCCAGTTGGGTTGTGACTGTCTTGAGAGAAGAGTCTAGGTCTCTCTTTGTTACCCCTTCATTCAACAAACATTTATTGGGCCCCACTAGTACCAAGCCCTATGATAGCACTGCAGATAGAGCATCGAATAAGATAGATGTGGCTTCTGTCCTGATGGAGTTTCCACTCTAGCAGAGAAGATGGTCATTAGACAAATAATGAATTGCAGGTGTGATCAGAGCTTTGCCAGGAAAAGCCCACTGTGGTGTCACAGGGTAAAGCAGGGGACCTGATCTAGTCTGAGGATCCCTGGCAGATGACCCCAAAGGGTGTTTAAACTGGAAGACACTCATCATCAATTCTTGTCTGACTGGTTTTACATCTTGGTGCCATGATCTAAGGGACTTTCCAGGCAGGACTAGTGGTAAAGAACCCACCTGCCAATGCAGGAGACATAAGAGAGATGGGTTTGATCCCTGGGTCGGGAAGATCCCCTGGATGAAGGTATGGCAACCCTCTCCAGTATTCTCACCTGGAAAATCCCATGGACAGAAGATCCTGATGGGCTATGGTCCATGGGGTCACAAAGAGTCAGACATGACTGAAGCTACTTAGCACACACTCCATGCTCTCATGTCTACCCTCCAGTTCCAAATTCTGCAAAAACTCCAAAATTTATTCTTCTCTCTTTCTCTTTCTTCTTCTTCTCCTCCTTCTTCCTCTTTCTTCATAATAAAATACCAAGATTTATCTGAGCTAAAGGTCATCCAGGAAGCAATCACATTCCCCAGCCTCCCTTGAAGCTAGGAGAGACATATGACTACTTTCCTGCTACTGGAATGTGAATGGGAGTGATGTGAGCAACATCAGTACTATATTCTTTATAGAGAAAAGGGTTTGTGCTCCACGCTCCATTTCCTACTGTGTGGGAAAGAACAGCAACTGCTGTGGCCACCTTAAACCAAAGAGGGGAGCTGTCTCTGAGGATTCAAGGGCTGCCCAATGCCTGTATATCTAGAGCACCTTGGGCAACAGTGCTGTGTCTGCTCTAGACATCCAGCTATCTGTGAACCTCCCAACAAGAAGAACTAAACTTCTGCCTTTTGAGCCCCTGTATTTTGAGTCTCTCTGTGGGGAAGTAAAGCCTATAAGCTGACTCACATATCCAGGGTCTGTTTTCAGCATGTCTTTAGCTTAGCAGGGACCACAAAGGCATTTACCCAATTTGTCATTATCTGTGAATAGTTACAGCATGAGGTTTCTCTCTCTTCAGTTTAAACACATCATGGTCCCCATCAGGCTGTTGTTTCTTTGAACTCTTCCTCCCTCTTTCTGTGCTTACTTGTTCCTTCTTTCATCATTCATGTGCTCTAAATATTTGAAGGAGAATGAAAGTCATACTGTCATGGTTCATTTTTTTTTTTTGTTTGGCCAGGTCACAATGCCTTCAGAAGAGTGGCCTAGGAGAGAAAAGGGCTGTGAATGAGATTCTGAGAGGAAAGCCTTAGTTACCTGAAACTTGGTGAATCACAGCTCTCTATTAATGAGAATGCTTCTACCACATCTTTAGAAAGAAGAAAACTGCAACCAAATAAGCTGTTATGGAGAGATTCATTCAAAAAACCAGTTTTCTAAGCTTGTGCTAGAGTGTCAACCCAATTGGCTCTTCTCTCATGGTGGCAGCCACAGCCCAGTGGGAGGTGGGATGGGAATTTGTCATAATGGCTCTGAGGCTGTCCTTCCAACCTTGCTTTATTCCTGCTTTCATATCATGGGGAAATGGGCTATAAGGTCCATCTATTATGCTTAAAAATATTCTACAAATATGCAAGGCTACTTGTATAACGCATTGGTTCTGGTGTGCATCAATAGGAAGACACTTAAATTTAGAAGTATAATTTATCTAATAAAGAAAACAAAGGCAGTCACTTCAAAGGAGATAGTTTTCTATGGACTGACCTGCAAAAAATGTGCATGATGTGTGTGTGTTAGCAAAACAATTGTTTTTAAATAAAAATGAACACCTGATGTTTATGTATATATTTTCATATGCCTAGAAAAACAGACTGGAAGGACACACATGAAATTATTAATAATGGTTATCTCTGTGAGAGTTGGACTATGAAGAAGGCTGAGCACCGAAGAATTGATGCCTTTGAACTGTGGTGTTGGAGAAGACTCTTGAGAGTCCCGTGGGCTGCAAGGAGATCCAACCAGTCCATTCTGAAGGAGATCAGCCCTGGGATTTCTTTGGAAGGAATGATGCTAAAGCTGAAACTCCAGTACTTTGGCCACCTCATGCGAAGAGTTGACTCATTGGAAAAGACTCTGATGCTGGGAGGGATTGGGGGCAGGAGGAGAAGGGGACGACAGAGGATGAGATGGCTGGATGGCATCACTGACTCGATGGACATGAGTCTGAGTGAACTCCAGGAGTTGGTGATGGACAGGGAGGCCCGGCGTGCTGCAATTCATGGGGTTGCAAAGAGTCGGACATGACTGAGCGACTGATCTGATCTGATCTGGAGAGTAGATTGGGAGATGAGGGTAGGTTTTCATATTTTACTCTATAATTCTATGGTGTTTGTTTTTATAGTAGTAGAATTTCCCTGTGAGGCAGAGAACATACTTATCCTGCTCATTGCCCATTCATGGAGAGAATATGGGAGTGAGCAATGACAATGACAGTAATAACAAGTATTATTATTATTATATAGGTTATGTAGCATTTGCAATACAGTAAGCACCATGCTTTTGGAGAAGGCAATGGCACCCACTCCAGCACTCTTGCCTGGCAAATCTCATGGACAGATGAGCCTGGTGGGCTGCAGACCATGGGGTCGCTAGGAGTTGGACACGACTGAGCGACTTCACTTTCACTTTTCACTTTCACACATTGGAGAAGGAAATGGCAACCCACTCCAGTGTTCTTGCCTGGAGAATCCCAGGGATGGGGGAGCCTGGTGGGCTGCTGTCTCTGGGTCGCACAAAGTCAGACACGACTGAAGCAACTTAGCAGCAGCAGCAGCAGCAAGCACCATCCTTTAGATTTTATATATATTAATATATCTAATTTTCATAAATATGCTATGCAGTAAGTACTTTATCATCTCCATCTTACATATAAAGAGACAGAAGCACAGAGAGGGTAAGCAAGCTGTCCAAGGTAAGCAAGCTGTCCAAGGTAACCAAGTGGCAGAGCTGGCATTGAATCCAGGGGGCCCGGCTCCAGAGATTATTCTTAATCACTCTGTGCTATGTTGATTAATGAATGTAATGAATGAATGTTAAATTTTTTTAAATGTATTTTGGCTAAGTCTCTGATAAGTAGAAGAATCAATGAACCAGTAAAGTTCATTCCCAGAGCATTCTGCTTAATCAAGTCCTACAATTTATCTTTCATTGCAAGGTAATAGGCTGTTTATACTCAGAGCCTTCCAAAAGCTGAGAAGACACTGATGTTAACAGTTGCTGATGAGTGACTGGGAAAGGCTGATTGTTTTAATTTAAAGTAAGTGAAAGAATTAATTGCTAGCAAATTAAAAGGCTTCATCTGCCATTTCTCTGTTCCTCGGTTTTCTGTCTTCCACCCAGAACAATAACAGGGGCGTTGCAAGCACAAGCATGACCGCCTGGCTTTTCCTGTCTAAGCAGCCTGGTTTTGCAGCTTGTGCTTACATCTGGGAATCTGGAAAGGTAGGAAAGAATTCTGTACTCCAGAAGCATCTCTATGTACTTAAGGGACTAATGGGAACCCCCACCCCTCCACTCAGGGAAAAAGGCTAAAGCATAGACTATGAGTTCTTGGAGTAGAGGAATTAGATTTCATTCCATTTTTATCCTCTGCATCTCAGACTGCCTGGCATCTAGCACAAGTTTTACATAGGAAAGGTTATCGACACTGTCTGACCAGGAGAAATTTTGATGGTATAGAGGAAGCTCTAAGGAAAGTAATAAACACTCCTTGATTGAAATAGTTTTCTGGATCTGCAAATAACATTCATTCAGCAATTATGAGCACATACTCTTTGCAAAGCCTGTTACTAAATACAGGTGGACACAAAACAGTCTCAGTCTTCAAGAAGCTTAAAATAGAGTCTGAGAGATGTACACATGGTGTCAGCACTCTGACTTTAGAATAAGGAGACGTTTGTAAATTTGACATCAAGGAAAAGCTCTCTCTCCCTTTCTCCCTCTCTACTCGCCACTACCTCTCTCATCATAAAGATTACTCAGGAGTAATTTTGTGGATATATGAGATTTGTATACGTGTGGGAACTGAATATTGGCAGTACATGGGGAACAAATCAAAATTACTTCCCCAGGACAATTGAATGTGGCTTCCTGGCAGAGTGGAGATTGGTTTATCTGTGCACAGTTGAGTTGAAGGTTTGTGTGCAGATAAATCACTCTTCCACGGAACATCAGAAGAAGAACCAACAGAAAAAAAAGACGCATCAGCGTGCATAATGAGACTAATGACCTGGGGGAAGGAGAGGAGAGCTTAAGTTAGCAATTGTGCTGGCTATTGATCTTTCCCAGTCTTACAGAAAGGGCCCAGAGCACTCCTTAACTGAGACAGAACTGCGGAGGAGTTAGAAAGGTACTAGGAGAGAATCTGTGCCCCTTGCAGTTTGGTCTTCCTCAGAGTAGATCTGTGCAAGTGCTGCAGTTCTGAAAAGTGAAAAGGTATTAGTTGCTCAGTTGTGTTCTACTCTTTGCGACCCCATGGACTGTTCCCCCATGGACTGTAGCCCGCCAGGCTCCTCTGTCCATGGGATTCTCCAGGCAAGAATACTGGAGTGCATTGTTCGCTTCTCCAGGGGATCTTCCCCACTGAGGGACTGAACCTCTATCTCTGCATCTCCTGCATTGGCAGGCGGGGCTCTTTACTAGCTGAGCCACCAGGAAGTTAAAAGGACACCACAATTCTCAGATTGTTTCCAATCAGAATACTGACAATTCATTGACTATTTTTCATGAATATCTTTGTCTCTGGGAAGACAACACCGTGTAGGGGAGGCCTCGGTGTCAGACTGCCAGTGTTCAAAACTCATCAGCTATGTAATCGTGGACCAGGAAGCTTTATGTGGATGGTGATATATTCAAATGCATTGTTAAGATTAAATGAGATGGTATATGCAAAATATGTGGCAATCCATAAATCCTCAATAACTGCTAGCTATTATCATGTTCCATAGTCACAACAAGGAGTAATGTGTACAGGACCTTAATCTACCAAGTGTTTCATATGAATGTTCGCAGATGAAGCACTGTCCTTAAGAGTCAAACCTCTGGGCTCATACAGACCTGAGTTCAAATACTGGCTCCCTTCCCACCAATCTTGCAAACATTAGCAAACCAGTTAACCTCTAAGCCTTAGTTTCTTTTTGTGTAGAATGGGATAACAGTACGGCAGATGCATAAGGTAGTTGTGAAGATTAAATAATGTAAATTGTTCAGCACATACTAAGTGCTCGATAAATGTCAGCAATTACTTATCATCCCATTTCTCCTCCTATTGCTCTGTTCTGAGGGACCTATGACTTTGTACATTAGAGTTTTCCAGATTAGGTTGACTGCAAACATCCACCACATTGACTTCCCTGTAGCTCAAATGGTAAAGAATCTGCCTGTGATGCAGGAGACCAGGGTTTGATCCCTGGATCAGAAAGATTCTCTGAAGAAGGGAATGGCAATCCACTCCAGTATTCTTGTCTGGAGAATTCCAGACTGAGAAGGCTGGTAGGCTACAGTTCATGGGGTCACAAACAGTTGGATATGAGTGAGCGACTAACACACACATAAACATCCACAGCAGGACTTAGATCACAGTCCGTACAAGCCCAGCACCTGGCTGAGAACATTCTCCAGTGGTGACATAAGGGAGATGTTTCAGAAAATGAATTGGAGATGACTAAGAGGAGCAGCGGCTGCACTTTGCTGGAGCAACTGTGAAGAGATACCCCATGTCCAGGGTAAGAGAAACCCAAGTAAGATGGTAGGTGTTGTGAGAGGGCATGAGAGGGCAGACACACTGAAACCATAATCACAGAAAACTAGCCAATCTGATCAAACCAACCACAGCCTTGTCTAATTCAATGAAACTAAGCCATGCCCTGTGGGGCCACACAAGACAGACGGGTCATGGTGGAGAGGTCTGACAGAATGTGGTCCACTGGAGAAGAGAATGGAAAACCACTTCAGTATTCTTGCCTTGAGAACCCCATAAAGAGTATGAAAAGGCAAGAAGATAGGACACTGAAAGATGAACTCCCCAGGTCGGTAGGTGCCCAGTATGCTACTGGAGATCAGTGGAGAAATAACTCCAGAAAGAATGAAGGGATGGAGCCAAAGCAAAAACAATACCCAGCTGTGGATGTGACTGGTGATAGAAGCAGGGTCCGATGCTGTAAAGAGCAATATTGCATAGGAACCTGGAATGTCAGGTCCATGAATCAAGGCAAATTGGAAGTGGTCAAACAGGAGATAGCAAGAGTGAACATCGACATTCTAGGAATCAGCGAACTAAAATTGACTGGAATGGGTGAATTTAACTCAGATGACCATTATATCTACTACTGTGGGCAGGAATCCCTCAGAAGAAATGGAGTAGCCATCATGGTCAACAAAAGAGTCCATAATGCAGTACTTGGATGCAATCTCAAAAACAACAGAATGATCTCTGTTCATTTCCAAAGCAAACCATTCAATACCACAGTAATCCAAGTCTATGCCCCAACCAGTAATGCTGAAGAAGCTGAACTTGAACAGTTCTATGAAGACCTACAAGACCTTCTAGAACTAACACCCAAAAAAGATGTCCTTTTTTTTATAGGGGACTGGAATGCAAAAGTAGGAAGTCAAGGAACACCTGGAGTAACAGGCAAATTTGGCCTTGGAGTATGGAAAGAAGCAGGGCAAAGGTTAATAGAGTTTTGCCAAGAGAACGCACTGGTCATAGCAAACACCCTTTTCCAACAACACAAGAGAAGACTCTACACATGGACATCACCAGATGATCAACACTGAAATCAGATTGATTATATTCTTTGCAGCCAAAGATGGAGAAGCTCTATACAGTCAGCAAAAACAAGACCAGGAACTGACTGTGGCTCAGACCATGAACTCCTTATTGCCAAATTCAGACTTAAATTGAAGAAAGTAGGGTATTCAGGCATTCAGGTATGACCTAAATAAAATCCCTTATGATTATACAGTGGAAGTGAGAAATAGATTTAAGGGACTAGATCTGATAGATAGAGTGCCTGATGAACTACGGAATGAGGTTCGTGACACTGTACAGGAGACAGGGATCAAGACCATCCCCATGGAAAAGAAATGCAAAAAAGCAAAATGGCTGTCTGGGGAGGCCTTACAAATAGCTGTGAAAAGAAGAGAAGTGAAAAGCAAAGGAGAAAAGGAAAGATATTCCCATTTGAATGCAGAGTTCCAAAGAATAGCAAGGAGAGATAAGAAAGCCTTCCTCAGCAGTCAATGCAAAGAAATAGAGGAAAACAACAGAATGGGAAAGACTAGAGATCTCTTCAAGAAAATTAGAGATACCAAGGGAACATTTCATGCAAAGATGGGCTCGATTAAGGACAGAAATGGTATGGACCTAACAGAGCAGAAGATATTAAGAAGAGGTGGCAAGAACACACAGAAGAACTGTACAAAAATGATCTTCATGACCCAGATAATCACGATGGTGTGATCACTGACCTAGAGCCAGACATCCTGGAATGTGAAGTCAAGTGGGCCTTAGAAAGCATCACTACAAACAAATCTAGCAGAGGTGATGGGATTCCAGTGGAGCTATTTCAAATCCTAAAAGATGATGCTGTGAAAGTGTTGCACTCAATATGCCAGCAAATTTGAAAAACTCAGCAGTGGCCACAGGACTGGAAAAGGTCAGTTTTCATTCCAATCCCAAAGAAAGGTAATGCCAAAGAATGCTCAAACTACTGCACAATTGCACTCATCTCACACACTAATGTGTGAGATGTAATGAAAGTAATGCTCAAAATTCTCCAGGCCAGGCTTTAGCAATACATGCACCATGAACTTCCAGATGTTCAAGCTGGTTTTAGAAAAGGCAGAGGAACCAGAGATCAAATTGCCAACATCCACTGGATCATGGAAAAAGCAAGAGTGTTCCAGAAAAACATCTATTTCTGCTTTATTGACTATGCCAAAGCCTTTGACTGTGTGGATCACAATAAACTGTGGAAAATTCTGAAAGAGATGGGAATACCAGACCACCTGACCTGCCTCTTGAGAAACCTATATGCAGGTCAGGAAGCAACAGTTAGAACTGGACATGGAACAACAGACTGGGTCCAAATAGGAAAAGGGGTACGTCAAGGCTGTATATTGTTACCCTGCTTATTTAACTTCTATGCAGAGTACATCATAAGAAACTCTGGGCTGGAAAAAGCACAAGCTGGAATCAAGAATGCCAGAAGAAATATCAATAACCTCAGATATGCAGATGAGACCACCCTTATGGCAGAAAGTAAAGAGGAACTCAAAAGCCTCTTGATGAAAGTGAAAGTGGAGAGTGAAAAAGTTGGCTTAAAGTTCAACATTCAGAAAACGAAGATCATGGCATCTGGTCCCATCACTTCATGGGACATAGATGGGGAAACTGGAAACAGTGTCAGCCTTTATTTTTTGGGCTGCAGATCATGACTGCAGCCATGAAATTAAAAGACACTCCTTGGAGGGAAAGTTATGACCAACGTAGATAGCATATTGAAAAGCAGAGACATTACTTTGCCAACAAAGGTCCATCTAGTCAAGGTTATGGTTTTTCCAGTAATCATATGTGGATGTGAGAGTTGGACTGTGAAGAAAGCTGAGCGCCAAAGAATTGATGCTTTTGAACTGTGGTGTTGGAGAAGACTCTTGAGAGTCCCTTGGACTGCAAGGAGATCCAGCCAGTCCATCTTAAAAGATATCAGTCCTGGGTGTTCATTGGAAGGACTGATGCTAAAGCTGAAACTCCAATACTTCGGCCACCTCATGCAAAGAGTTGGCTCATTGGAAAAGACCCTGATGCTGGGAGGGATTTGGGGCAGGAGGAGAAGGGGACGACAGAGGATGAGATGGTTGGATGGCATTACCGACTCAATGGACGTGAGTCTGAGTGAACTCCAGGAGTTGGTGATGGACAGGGAGGCCTGGTGGGCTGCGATTCATGGGGTCGCAGAGTCGGACACGACTGAGCAACGGAACTGAACTGAAGGAGAAACACCTGTACCTAAGCCAGCACTGAAGATTCTAGTCCCAGAAGCTGTAAAGCCAGCAAGGAAGGTCTGGAAGGAGGACTCTCCTTGAATCTGGTATGGTGACACAGTAATCATTTCCCCTCCCTAAATGGAGACATGGAAGTAAACCTTCTCTTCTGGTCTTATCTGTTTATCAGGAATAAAGGCTGGGAGATGAGGATAGGCTCCAGATGTGTCCAGAGGCTATTGGCTGTACTCAGAGCTCTGCTAAGTATATCTTAAGTTGAGAGTGCAGAACATGGACTCATAGGGGTGGGGTCAGCCAGGACCTCTTGGATCAACCCCTGAGATGTTACCAGAAAGGCATAACTCAGCTCTGAGATCTGCTGAGTAAGAGACTGCTGTCTTCTTGCATATGTCTTAAGTTACTTCAGTCGTGTCTGGCTCTTTGCTACCCCATGGACTGTAGCCCAACAGGCTCCTCTGCCCATGGAATTATCCAGGCAAGAATACTGGAGTGGATTGCCATTTCCTCCCTCAGGGGATCTTCCTGACCCAGTGATGGAGCCCACGTCTCTTATGTCTCCTGCATTGCCAGGCGAGTTCTTTACATCTAGTGCCACCTGGGAAATCCTGTTGTCTCCTTGAGGAGCCTATAGCAATTGCCATCAAGAGACAGGAAGGGACAGTCTTTTATTCCTATTGATCCAATCTTTCACCTGCCTCCCGTTCACTTTCTTTGCCCCCATCTAGTTACCTCCCAAATTGCACTTCCCCAGACTCTGTATTCTCCCTCCATAGACATGCACACTTACTCAGCTGTTTTGGAGTTGTGTGTGTGCTCCATCTTCTGCATAGATCTTATGCTGACCCAGAGAAGTATCCAAGAATGTCTATGTATAGTGTGTACCCCATTGTATATGTGAATATGTGTATTTGTGTGATCTTTAGGTTTAGCTTTCGGGTTATGATTTTGCTTTAAATTCCTGATACCTACATATCTAGATCACACAAATACACATATTTTCATTCCACAATTCACACAAATACATAGTTCTCATTCCAATCCCAAAGAAAGGCAATGCCAAAGAATGCTCAAACTACCGCACAATTGCACTCATCTCACACGCTAGTAAAGTAATGCTCAAAATTCTCCAAGCCAGGCTTCAACAGTATGTGAACCAAGAACTTCCAGATGTTCAAGTTGGATTTAGAAAAGATAGAGGAACCAGAGATCAAATTGCCAACATCCGCTGGGTCATCAAAAAAGCAAGAGAGTTCCAGAAAAACAACTACTTCTGCTTTATTGACTATGCCAAAGCCTTTGACTGTGTGGATCACAATAAACTGTGGAAAATTCTGAAAGAGATGGGAATACCAGACTACCTGACCTGCCTCCTGGGAAATCTGTACGCAGGTCAGGAAGCAACAGTTAGAACTGGACATGGAACAACAGACTGGTTCCAAATAGGAAAAGGGGTACGTCAAGGCTGTATATTGTCACCCTGCTTATTTAACTTATATGCGGAGTACATCATGAGAAATGCCGGGCTGGAGGAAGCATAAGCTGGAATCAAGATTGCCAGGAGAAATATCAATAACCTCAGATATGCCTTGTGGCACAAAGTGAAGAAGAACTAAAGAGCCTCTTGATGAAAGTCAAAGAGGAGAGTGAAAAACTTGGCTTAAGACTTAACATTCAAAAAACTAAGATCATGGCATCTGGTCCCATCACTTCGTGGCAAATAGATGGGGAAACAATGGAAACAGTGACAGACTTTATTTTTGTGGGCTCCAAAATCACTGCAGATGGTGACTGCAGCCATGAAATTAAAAGATGCTTGCTCCTTGGAAGAAAAGCTATGACCAGCCTAAACAGCATATTAAAAAGCAGAGACATAACTTTGCCAACAAAGGCCCAAGTAGTCGAAGCTAAAGTTTTTCCAGTAGTCATGTATGGATGTGAGAGTTGGACCATGAAGAAGGTAAACACCAAAGAATTGCTGCTTTTGAACTGTGGTGTTGGAGAAGACTCTTGAGAGTCCCTTGGACTGCAAGGAGATCCAACCAGTCCATTCTGAAGGAGATCAGTCCTGAATATTCATTGGAAGGACTGATGCTGAAGCTGAAGCTCCAATACTTTGGCCACCTGATGCGAAGAACTGACTCACTTGAAAAGACCCTGATGCTGGGAAAAATTGAAGGCAAGAGGAGAAGGGGACGACAGAGGATGAGATGGTTGGATGGCATCACAGACTCAATGGAGATGAGTTTGAGTAAACTCCGGGCATTGGTGATGGACAGGGAGGCCTGGCATGTTGCAGTCCATGGGGTTGCAAAGAGTAAGACATGACTCAGCAACTGAACTGAACTGAAACCTAAACATCCTGGTTTGCTAAACTAAGGCAAGTCTGAAAGTTAAACTTTCCTTAGCCCAAAAAGCTTAGAAGAAAATGGCTTGGTTCAACTTAAGACAAGTAATAGAATTTTTCAAAAATTACTTATTCTTTTAAGTATAGATAACACATTTATATGATTCAAAATTAAATTAATTTATTTACCTATATAAGTTTCTATTTTCTATCCCTGTTTTCTACATGTCCAGTTCCACTTCACTTTCCCAAACTGGTAGCCATGTTAATATTTCCTGTGAATTCTTCCAGAGATTTTTTAAATGTATGCAAGAAAATACAGGAATGAGAGCATGATATGAATTTTATTTTGCATCTTACTTTTTAAATATTGTAATCCATCTTGGGAATTTTTTAATTCATAAGAAGTGCCCTCATTCTCATTTTATAACTACACAGTATTCTGTTGAATGGATGTATCATAA
Organism: Bubalus bubalis; assembly: GCF_019923935.1. Classification (NCBI taxonomy): domain Eukaryota; kingdom Metazoa; phylum Chordata; class Mammalia; order Artiodactyla; family Bovidae; genus Bubalus; species Bubalus bubalis. The sequence goes on from NC_059162.1 coordinate 26,180,432, forward strand.
TAGGTTTAGCCAACCTCTGATGGAAGACATTTAAGTTGTTACCAATTTCTTACCATAACAAGCAGCTATTGTTTAGTTATTTAGTCATGTCTTACTCTTTTCCTGACCCCATGGACTGTAACCTGTCAGGCTCCTCTGTCCCTGGGATTTCCCAGGCAGGAATACTGGAGTAGGTTGCCATTCCCTTCTCCAGGGGATATTCCCTACCCAGAGACCAAATTCCCATCTCCTGCATTGGAGACCAAATTCCCATCTCCTGCATTGGTCGGCAGATTCTTTAGCATTGAGCCAGCTGGGAAGACCATAGCAAACACCACTCCAGTGAAAAACCAATTTTGATGTTTATTACTAAATTGCCCACCTATGGGAATGGCAAAGGCAGGAGGAGAAGGGGGTAACAGAGGATTAGATGGTTGAATGTCATCACCAATTCAATGGGAATGAGTTTAAGCAAACTCCGGAAGATAGTGAAAGACAGGGAAGCCTGGCCGTCCATGGGGTCGCAAAGAGTAGGACACAGCTGAGTGATTGAGCAACAGCAGCAACGGGGGTGACATCAACTGGCACCTGAATGACAGAAACAGTAGAGTAGAATGCTCATTTTCCTCTTCCTTGCCAAAATCATATATTGATACACTGTAATTTTGATACTTAGGGTGGTTTTTTTATAGCAACAAAACTTGGTGCTTTCACTGCTCTTGTTTCTTGTTGGCTGGTGGGAAGGGAGAGGATGCTCTGGTTCTTGCTTGGCTATAGCAAGGGGGTGGTGGATAGTTGACACTGTCCTCAGGGAGCGTAAGAAGCCTTGGCTAGAGGCAGTGGCACCCCAAGAATCTCATCTGGTTCTTTGTTTTCTCCCTGGCAAGTCCTGCTAGGGAGTTTTATTTTGCTTTTGTTTTTTACTAATTTGATAGTGATATTGTGCCTGATGAACTATGGAATGAGGTTCGTGACATTGTACAGGAGACAGGGATCAAGACCATCCCCATGGAAAAGAAATGCAAAAAAGCAAAATGGCTGTCTGAGGAGGCCTTACAAATAGCTGTGAAAAGAAGAGAAGCAAAAAGCAAAGGAGAAAAGGAAAGATATAAACATCTGAATGCAGAGTTCCAAAGAATAGTAAGGAGATATAAGAAAGCCTTCTTCAGCAATCAATGCAAAGAAATAGAGGAAAACAACAGAATGGGAAGGACTAGGGATCTCTTCAAGAAAATCAGAGATACCAAAGGAACATTTCATGCAAAGATGAGCTCGATAAAGGACAGAAATGGTATGGACCTAACTGAAGCAGAAGATATTAAGAAGAGATGGCAAGAATACACCGAAGAACTGTAAAAAAAGATCTTCACGACCCAGATAATCATTCCAATCCCAAAGAAAGGCAATGCCAAAGAATGCTCAAACTACCACACAATTGCACTCATCTCACATACTAGTAAAGTAATGCTCAAAATTCTCCAAGCCAGGCTTCAGCAATATGTGAACCGTGAACTTCCTGATGTTCAAGCTGGTTTTAGAAAAGGCAGAGGAACCAGAGATCAAATTGCCAACATCCTCTGAATCATGGAAAAAGCAAGAGAGTTCCAGAAAAGCATCTATTTCTGCTTTATTGACTATGCCAAAGCCTTGGACTACGTGGATCACAATAAACTGCGGAAAATTCTGAAAGAGATGGGAATACCAGACCACCTGATCTGTCTCTTGAGAAATCTGTATGCAGGTCAGGAAGCAACAGTTAGAACTGGACATGGAACCACAGACTGGGTCCAAATAGGAAAAGGAGTTCGTCAAGGCTGTATATTGTCACCCTGTTTATTTAACTTATATGCAGAGTACATCATGAGAAACGCTGGGCTGGAAGAAGCACAAGCTGGAATCAAGATTGCCAGGAGAAATATCAATCATCTCAGATATGCAGATGACACCACCCTTATGGCAGAAAGTGAAGAGGAACTCAAAAGCCCTTTGATGAAAGTGAAAGTGGAGAGTGAAAAAGTTGGCTTAAAGCTGAACATTCAGAAAACTAAGATCATGGCATCCTGTCCCATCACTTCATGGGAAATAGATGGGGAAACAGTGGAAACATTGTCAGACTTTATTTTTCTGGGCTCCAAAATCACTGCAGATGGTGACTGCAGCCATGAAATTAAAAGACGCTTACTCCTTGGAAGGAAAGTTATGACCAACCTAGATAGCATATTCAAAAGCAGAGACATTACTTTGCCAACAAAGGTTCGTCTCGTCAAGGCTATGGTTTTTCCAGTGGTCATGTATGGATGTGAGAGTTGGACTGTGAAGAAGGCTGAGCGCTGAAAAATTGATGCTTTTGAACTGTGGTGTTGGAGAAGACTCTTGAGAGTCCCTTGGACTGCAAGGAGATCCAACCAGTCCATTCTGAAGGAGATCAGCCCTGGGATTTCTTTGGAAGGACTGATGCTAAAGCTGAAACTCCAGTACTTTGGCCACCTCATGCGAAGAGTTGACTCATTGGAAAAGACTCTGATGCGGGGAGGGATTGGGGGCAAGAGGAGAAGGGGACGACAGAGGATGAGATGGCTGGATGGCATCACTGGCTTGATGGACGTGAGTCTCAGTGAACTCCGGGAGTTGGTGATGGACAGGGAGGCCTGGCGTACTGTGATTCATGGGGTTGCAAAGAGTCGGACATGACTGAGCGACTGATCTGATCTGATCTGCTTTTGAATTTATGTTGCTCTTAATATAAGAAATGTTGACTATTCGTGTATTTAAGTTGTTTGTATTTCTTTTATCTGTGAACTGTTTCTTTACATTCTTTTCCCAATTTTTCTCTGGATAATTGTTTTTTTTTTCTTATTGACCCATAGAAGCTCTTAAAATATTAAAGACATTTAACTTTGTGAAATGAGTTATAAACAATTTGCTTCCATTTCACCATTTGTCTTTTTACTTTGCTCAAGGAGATTTTGCCAAGCAATGATTTTTATTTTTATGGAACTTAATTTTTAACTCTTTTACTTTATGCCTTCTAGTTTTTATATCATAGTTAGAAGGTCTTTTCTACTCTGAATTTATAGAGGAGCTTTCCTTTTCGGATTTATGTTTTATTTCTTTTATTTGATTCATTTGGAATGGATCCTAGTATAAGGCACTTTACAATTTCAGTGAGAATCTGCAAAGTAGGGCAAGGAAGGAGGTCAGAAGGATCTTCCCATGTGGGCTAAAGACTGGAGTCAAACACATCCAGAAGATTCTCATGGCTTTGCCATGTTCTTTATGCCTCCCCACCCACAGTCCTTTGGCTCAGAGGTGAGTATCTGGCCCAAGATAGGGCAGTCAGAGCCCTCCGAAATTTCTGAACTTGGGGCCAGAACAAGAATCAGTCAGGCAGCCATAAAAGGTAAAGCTTGTGAGTTCCATGAGCCAGACTTCCTTCTGCATGAGATAGCCAGACAGCACTGAAAGAATACACCAACCCAGAGGAAAAGGCAGAGATGATGGAAAACTACTCAGGAGCACAAAGGAATGAACTGCAGATACACACGACAGCATGAATCAGCCTGGGTGAAAGAAGCCAGACAGAAATAAGTATCGACCATGTGATTCCATTTTACAAAACTCTTGAGACACAAACTAACCTAGAATGTCAGAAATCAGATCAGTCATTGTCAGAAGAAGAGGGCGAGGTGCGGCAGAGTGCGGTGGGAGAGGGGAATGACAAAGGGGTGTAGGGAAAATTGGGGGTGACAGATATTGTCTCTATCTTGGTTGTGGTGATGCCTCCATGGATGGGTACGTGTTTCAAAACGTTTCAAATCATACACTACAAATCGGTACAGTTCATTTTATGTTGATGCTATCTCAACAAAGTTGTTTTAAAATAAAGCAGAGATGAGGGGGAAAATAAATCAAGTACAAATGAGGAATGTATGTACAGGAGGAAAGGAAAACAAGAGAAAACGAATTCAGTTGGGATCTAGTCTCTCTTTCCAGATGCCCACGCTTGCCCTTGAGTGCGCCTGTCCTGTTTGTCCACCTGACAAACGTCTAACATATTCCAAGTCCAATTTGGATGTTATCTTTTTATAGCTTTTTTGACTCTCTCAGGCTGAATTAATTGCTCCTTCATTTCTGTATGTGTTCCCACAGCTCTTATCATCGCTGCTGTGGTGACTGATGAGTCTGTCTTTCCCACAAGATGATAAAACCTCTGAAGAGCAGGAAGTGTGTCTTATTTATCCTTATAAACCCAGAAACCAGCATAAGTCACAAAATGTAGCAGGTGCTCACTTAATGTCTTTTAATTGATTTAAATGGAGGGAATCGAATTCAACCAATGGTTATCAAGTCGTTTTGAACACTCCTTAATACAACTCTTTTTAAAAACAAAATATTGCAAGGACTCTCAATAGAGAATTCAGATAAAGGTGGAACTGACCTGGCTGACAGAGTCAATTTGAGTTTGAGTCAGAGGCTATTTTCTCATTCTGGTTTTCAATAGTTTTCTATCTGCATCCATGTATAGCATATTTGCCTTTCTGTCATCTTGCTCTATTTCCTGATCTTCTCTACTACCTAAAGAAGACCCCACTCACCCTCTCTGGGAGCACCCATAACCCTCCTGTATCTGTCTTTCTCTTTCTGACTTCACTTTGTATAATAGGCAAATACTGTACATTGACGTATATATGGGGAGTTTAGAAAGATGGTAACGATGATCCAACAGGCAGGGTGGCAAAGGAGACACAGATGTAAGGAATAGACTTTTGGACTCAGTGGGAGAAGGCGAGGGTGGGATGATTTGGAAGAAGAACATTGAAGCATATATATTACCATTTTTACATATTTACATCTATATGTAAAATAGGTGGCCAGTGCAAGTTTGATGCATGAAGCAGGGCACCCAAAGCTGGTGCTCTGGGACAACTCAGAGGGATAGGGTGGGGAAGGAAGTGGGAGGGGTGTTCAGGATGCAGGAACACATGTATACCTGTGGCTGATTCATGTTGATGTATGGCAAAAACCACCACAATATTGTAAAGTAACTATCCTCCAATTAAAATAAATTAATTTTTAAAAAAACCCTCCTGTATCACAAGAGACCCCAGAAGAAAACTCTCTTGTGTTACCAGGTGTTCCTGCTCCAAGCTTTCCTGTGCTGTAAGAAATTCCCAATTGTGGGGGTGGGGTGGGAGAGAAGGTTTTGGACAAAGAGATCCCTGAACAAAAAAAAAAGATCTTATAAAAAGGCCTCTAGCTACTTGATTAAATTACTAAGCTAGTTTCCAGAAAGTTAGATGATAGAAACAGCTTATCTCCAAAGGGCCAAGGAGGCTGGGAGTTAGGCAATTACTGTTAGGTGCTTCTCCTGTCAATTGTTCCTGCCTACAGAGTCTCAGGGCTTCCCTGGTGGCTCAGCTGGTAAAGAATCTGCCTGCAATGCGGGAGACCTGGGTTTGATCCCTGGGTTGGGAAGATCCCCTAGAAAAGGGAAAGGCTTCCCACTCCAGTATTCTGGCCTGGAGAAATCCATTGACTTCAGTCCATGGGGTCACAAAGAGTTGGACATGACTGAGTGACTTTCACTCCCTCACAAAGTCTTAATCTAAAATTTTGAGTCTGTGGTCTTCTATTTCCAGGATTCCATTTTACAGAATTGATTCTGGAATTATTTTCCGACTTGTATTATCCAAAGACTCACCATGTATTAATTTTCCCTGCAGTTTTTTTAATCAGAGCTTGTTCAATACGAAACCCAATAGGCTATGTTTGGAATGCATAGAAAGCATTCAGAACATTGTGGCCTATAGAATTTATGATAAAGATAAAACGGAAGCAACATCATTGTGTTTGCAGGCCAAATGAGGGCATTGGATAAGATGATCTCCAAGAGTTCCTCCAACCTTGTGAGTTTATGATTTCTGGGCAGACAAACGAGAACAGCAGCATAGGTTTGGGGTGAGCTGTGTGAGAAATAAATTGTTCTTTGCACAAATGAATAGAGTATAATAGCAATAAATCTCAGAAAGAACATTTCAAAATTATCCTCAATGTCTCATTGTCTGTACAGTTTAATTTTTGTATTATTTTTTCTTACTTTGTAAGTAATGCCTCTTGTAGGGGGTTTAAAGTGTGATTCAGCAAATGTTATGTCCATTTGTGCTATCTTCCATACCCCAGGACAAGTCATTAGAGGCAAGGACCTAAGGACATTTGGCAAGGTCAACAGGACTAAATGAGGAAAGGAGAGGATTTTTTACTGCTAAAAATGCAGAAAGAGGGTGTTTCAAAAGTTGGTCTGTTGATAAGAATTTAATGTGTAATTGCCCAAACCATTCAAGTTATATGGTTAGGTTACCAGGCTAGATCCCAACCTAAAATATGAGAGAACATTAAAAACTTTATTTTTATATAGGTAACCTCATCTATAACCTCATTTTCTTGGGGAAAAAAGTCCATTTTGGGTTCTCTGCTACAACATTGTGGACCTGTCTCCCTCAGCCTAGCAGTACAAGAGACCAGTGATGAGGACAAATGTGGGCAGTGGTCTTCAGACACCCACAGTCCATCCAAGCTGTACATCTGCCTTCTCTTAGAAGGCAAAATGATTCCAAACTGGGGAACAAGGGAAAATTACCTTGAAGGGTGGAGTTCTGAATATCGACTCTCACCATTCTTGTGTTTAAATTACTTTACAAATTGAATACTCAACAGACTGCCGGTCTTTGCATTTAATTTACAATTCTGTTTTGTGACCATGATTGAGAACTCAAGGGATTTTTGCTCTGTGTTACAATTAGTAAATGGTTTTATGTTCCTTGATGATGATAAATTTGTTTTTGAATTTCATTATAATATCTAAGCTATTATGATTATTATCATAAATAGATGTCAGTACCTGACTGTCAGTATTTTTCTTATGGCAGAAATGAATGATCCAAATTTTTTGAATTACTATGTTGTGAGTTTCTTTTTAACTACAGGAAGGAAAAAAAAAAACAACACAGAATGACAAAGTGTATTTTGAACCAAACAGGAGTTCAGTCATTCATACTACAAACATTTATTGAGCATTCTATCCTCTGGATTGAAGATGAATAATTCACATTTCCTGCACTCATAGAACTCATGAATTACAGGAAATAAAACAGATAAATAATTCTACTCAAGACAAAATGAGTAAGTACCATAAAGAAATATTAATAGCAGAGTTCTTTGGGCAACATAAAAGGAGGAAAAAACATTTTAGCTGAGACAAGAGAAGTTTCCTAGAGAAACTGGTGCAGAAACTGGTCCTTCTTAAAGAAGAATCTAAAAAGTGATGGGCAGAGAGCCCACCAGGGGGAGAATGGAAAACCATTTGTGGTTTTTGGAAGGGGAAGTGGCATGGTTTAGCTGAGTGGTTTAGAAGGCAAACATATACGAGTCCAGTGATGATTGTAGTGATTCAAATGAAGTCAAGATGCTTGAACGATACGAACGGGTGTGTACAGAGCACACAGATTTAAGAGATGCTAAGGAACAAAGGTTCGTCTAGTCAAGGCTATGGTTTTTCCAGTGGTCATGTATGGATGTGAGAGTTGGACTGTGAAGAAGGCTGAGCACCGAAGAATTGATGCCTTTGAACTGTGGTGTTGGAGAAGACTCTTGAGAGTCCCTTGGACTGCAAGGAGATCCAACCAGTCCATTCCGAAGGAGATCAGCCCTGGGATTTCTTTGCAAGGAATGATGCTAAAGCTGAAACTCCAGTACTTTGGCCACCTCATGCGAAGAGTTGACTCATTGGAAAAGACTCTGATGCTGGGAGGGATTAGGCGCAGGAGGAAAAGGGGACGACAGAGGATGAGATGGCTGGATGGCATCACTGACTCGATGGACGTGAGTCTGGGTGAACTCTGGGAGTTGGTGATGGACAGGGAGGCCGGGCGTGCTGCGATTCATGGGGTCGCAAAGAGTCGGACATGACTGAGCGACTGAACTGAACTGAACTGAAGGAATCAGAGGTTCCCAGGTGGCGCTGGTGGTAAAGAACCCCCCTTCCCCCCACCACCAATACCAGAGATGAAGAGATGCAGGTTCGATCCCTGGGTCAGGAAGATCCCCTGGAAGAGGGCATGACAACCCACTCTAATATTCTTGTCTAGAGAAACCCATGGACAGAGGAGCCTGGAGGGCATGACTGAAGCGACTTAGCACTCATGCACATATGCAAGGAAAACAGAATCAACAAACTTTAGGGATCCTTTAGAAACAAGAAGTAGAAACACAGATTTGAAAATCAGGAAAGGCAATTACTGAAATTACAAAAGAGTGGTTTTCAAGCTTATCAAGCGAGAGAGTTACCTGGAAATCTTAAATATCAACACAGGTTTCAGGCTGTACCTTGTGGACGTAAAGATTCAGTGAGATTTAGGTTTGGCCCTAGGAATCTGCATGTTTAAGCAGCATCCCAGAGGATTTGGATGCACTGGAGCACTGACCACACTTGGAGAAACAGCTCTATGGAAACAGAGGTCACCAAGAGGGTGCACAAAGCCCAAAAAGGGGCTGATCTGGTTTTTTGGAAAATGAGGAAGAGAATCTGAGACCTGGAGTTCCACCCTTTTCCCCTCTGCTTCTGCAAGACCTGAGATTAAAGTCACCTTCTGGGAGCTTACTATTCTAATGTAAAATAATGCATACAATAGACACACACAAAAATAAAATGGTTTTAAACAGTGCCATGGAGAAACTAAAGCAGAGTAAGGGCTTGAGAATGGTGGGGTTTGTGGGGAGAGGGAAAGGAGATGGAAGGAGAGTAGGGGCAGCACTTCTGCACTGAATCATAAGGAGAGGCTTTCAGAAAATGACAGGAGTCGAGGTCTGAGAAGATGACATGGCCAAAGGAGATGAGCATTGCAGGTATGGAAACAAGATGGGCAAAGATGATGAGTGAGGAAGCCACCCTCCGTGTTCAGGGAATGACTACAGGGCTAGATGGCTGCAGGGCCAGGGTGCTGGAGCAGAGTGAGGAAGGGGGCAAGTAGTAAGAGCTGAGGGCAAAGGAGAAAGCAGTAGTCAGGTCACAGAATAAGACCCTGCTGGATTCGGGAGTTAACTCTAAGGTGTGGGAGGACCTCCTTGGAGGCCTTGAGTAGGAGAGTGTCATGATGTGATTTACTTTTTGGAAGAGTCACTTTGCCTGCTTTGGCCGTGGAGTGTGGCTATGGGGGATGAGCTGGAGGTACTGATATGGTCTCAGATAGACGCTGAGGCAGCTGGGACATGGATGGTAGAAGTGGAGAGATGGGGGCAAACCTGTGTTCTGAAAGGAAAAATGACATAACTTGCCAATGCATTAGCTATGCGGTATGAGGGTAATTTCTAGCTTTTGGAGTTTTTTGTTTGTGTTCTGGTGGAGGGAACAACTGGATACATGAGATGAAGCTGATGTCATATGGTGGGAGCTCGGGAAAGGAAACCGCAGGGGCATCAGCATTGCTAATGCCTCAAACCATGATGGCACGTGGTAAGCTTGTAACAGATATTTCTTGACTGAATTATTGAAAGACTTGATGCTAGAGAATAGCTAAGAAGGTAAGTTCAGTTCAGTTCAGATGCTCAGTCGTGTCCAACTCTTTGCAACCCCATGAACCACAGCACGCCAGGCCTCCCTGTCCATCACCAACTCCCGGAGTTCACTCAGACTCATGGAAAAAAAACTCTTGGTGGGATTTCAAAGTGTGTCGGGGCACTTGGTGGGGGTTGGAAGTGTGTCGGGGCACCTGGTGGGGGTTGGAAGTGTGTAGGGGCACTTGGTGGGGGTTGGAAGTGTGTCGGGGCACCTGGTGGGGGTTGGAAGTGTGTCGGGGCACTTGGTGGGGGTTGGAAGTGTGTCGGGGCACCTGGTGGGGGTTGGAAGTGTGTCGGGGCACCTGGTGGGGGTTGGAAGTGTGTAGGGGCACTTGGTGGGGGTTGGAAGTGTGTCGGGGCACCTGGTGGGGGTTGGAAGTGTATAGGGGCACTTGGTGGGGGTTGGAAGTGTGTAGGGGCACTTGGTGGGGGTTGGAAGTGTGTCGGGGCACTTGGTGGGGGTTGGAAGTGTGTCAGGGCACTTGGTGGGGGTTGGAAGTGTGTCGGGGCTCCTCTGGTGTCACAGTGACCAGCACCAGTCACACCTAAACTCCTGAAGTCACCACCAGGCGGTTTCAGACCCACTTGCATCTGTGCATGACGTTCCCTCTTCCTGCAGGTTTTTCCGCATCCTTGGATCAACTAACTGTGTGCATTTCAATTGGTATTATCACAGCAAATGCCTATATAACAAAATTTACCATTTTAACCATCTAAGTGTACAATTCAGTGACATTTTGTATATTCACACTATTTCCAGAATACTTTTATCATCCCCAAGGAATTCCATGAAGCAGTTTCTTCCCATTTCTGCCTGCCCCCTCCCCTTCCCTGGCAACCACTAATCTGCTCTCTGTCTCTATGGATTTACTTATTCTAGACTTTTCATATACACCGACTCACGCAGTCTGTGGCCTTTGTGCCTCGCCTCATTCACTTAGCATAATGTTTTCCAGGCTCATCCATGTTGTAGCACGTATCAGCACATCATTTCATGCTGTGGATGAATAATATTCAGTTGTATGGATAGATCATATTTTGTTTATCCATTAGTCCATTGATGGATATTTGACTTGTTTCTATCTTTTGGCTATTGTGAATAGGGCCGCTATCAATATTTGTGTATAAGACTTTTTTGTGCCTGTTTTCAGTATGTATGTTGGGAGGGTTGTTGAGTTATATGGTAATTTTTTTTTATTTATTTATTTTGGCTTCAGTAGGTCTTTGTTGCTGCACGTGGGCTTTCTCTAGTTGTGGCGAGCAGGGGCTAATCTTCACTGCTGTTGCACAAGCTTCTCATTGCCGTGGCTTCCCTTGCTGCGGAGCACTGGCTCTAGACACAGGGGCTTCAATAATTGCCTCACACGGCCTTAGTAGCTGAGGCTCAGGCTTAGTTGCTCAGCAGCATGTAGGATCCTCCCTGACCAGGGATCAAACTCTTGTCCCCCACAATGGCAGGCAGACTTCTAACCACTGCACCACCAGGGAAGCCCTTTATGTTTAACTTATTGAGGAAATGTCAATCAATTGAGCATCTTTTAAGACATCCTTTCTGATGTCTTTCTTGTCTTTCCTTTCTCCTCCCATTCACGCTTTCCCTTTTTCCGTGCATTGCCGCTGTTTCTGATGTACACATGTCTCCTGGCACCTGAACTTGAGCTTAGCTACCTTGTGCTAATATTACCCGTCTTCTGATTAGTGGATTATAAACTCTTTGAGGGAAGAACCCAAGTCTTATTTTTCTCTGTATGCTTTACTGCAACTCCATTTACCTTTGGTAAATTTACAAGCTCTCAATAAACCTTTGCTGGGAAAATGACAGTTCTCAGTGCAGAAGAGAGTTTCAAGCAGGGTGACTTTCCATTTGGGGAATGGAGAACTTTAGATGCTACAAAGTGGTAATTGCTGTTTTTAACTGTAATTGCTGGGGCTGTGCAGGCACACCCAGGTTGCTATTACATTTATATAGACATATAAAGAGGGGGTGTGTGTGTATACGTGTGGGGAGGAGGAGGCTGTGTTATTTATGTTGAAGCTTTTTGACAGTTAACCTACATCTGCAAAATCCCTGCAAAATCTCCCTACCAGCCAAGTGACCTCAATCAAGGTAGAAGAAACTTCTCAGAACTTCATCTTTAAACAAGCCTGAGTTGTTGGGCTTCTCTACTGCTATGCTGATATCTGAAAATGCCGCCTTTGATAAGCCATAGCTCTGCCTAGAGAGGCTGAATTTTTGGCAATCTTGCAAAATCCCAGGGTTTTAATTAAATTGCTTTCAAAGTAGCTTTACTTAATGGGTCATAGGACAAAACATTGAATTAACACAAAGCATTTCTTAATGGAGTGAAAACAAATGGGAGGTGGCTTTTCGTGTGAGCTTCCTGTAATTGGAACCACCAATCAGATGTGCCGCATGAAGGCTCCCTGATGGAATGCTTTTTGTCTCTGGTCAGCATACAAAATTAAATGCTGAAGAAGTGTTGACTTTCCAAGTACAAAAGCACCGAGGATCAGGCAGAGCAGCATAAGGCATGGCTTCCACTCACAAGGAGCTTATAATCTAACTGAGGAGGTGAGAAACAGACATATAAACGATAAACATCAATTTCAGACATGTAAGAGCTAAAGGATTGGAGAAGGAAATGGCAACCCATTCCAGTGTTCTTGCCTGGAGAATCCCATGGACAGAAAAGCCTGGTTGGCTGTAGTCCATGGGGTTGCACAGAGTCGGACACGACTGAAGCAACTTAGCAGCAGCAAGAGCTAAAGGTGTAATATAAACAATTGGCAGTATTAGATAGGGCAGGGGGTCAGTGTTAGGGGGCAGAGAGTGTGGAGAAATACATTACGAGGTTGTATATTTCAAGTGACAAGCATGACACATGTCAGGAGCATGCAATGGTTAAGGGCCTTTTAATAAATTATTAATAGTCTAAATGGAGCAGTATATTCAGGTAAGGGAATACGGGATACTCAAGTGGCAAGGATATTTTGGAACTCAGATTGAAAAGAGCATGGAAAATAAAAATAAGTTTAGACTTTATCCAGTAGGGAATGAGAAGCCATAAATGGCTCCTTCTAGGCTTCTGAGAGGGAGAGTGACAGACACATTGACAGTTATATTTATGGAAAAGTAATCTAACGAGGTTTTATAGACTGGTATAAAGAAAGAAAATAATGGAAAAGAGAAATAAGTTAATAGGCTATTGAAATAGTCCAGCAGAGAACTGAGAGCTTAAACTAGAACAGTGGCAATGGGGATATAAAGAAGTGTGGGAGTAGGAGGTGGATTTGTAAATAAATTTGGCTTTTCTATAGTTTTAGACAGACATTAAAAAGTGTGAGTTTTTATGTTTAATTTTTTTATTTTTGCTTCATATTTTCCAGCACTGCTCTGTTGGAAATCAGAACTTCCTTAGCTGATGAAGGGGATCATAATAAGCCACCCCCAAACGTACCACTTTGGCTTACAGGTTATTTTGAGCTGAAGGCAATTAAGAAATAGCATATACAGGAGAAACTCTGCCCTCCCATTTCTGCCTGAAAACAGGGCATAAATTTCCCCTTGGAAGGGTAACAAATTTACATTTATAAAGATTTCTCCCTCTCCAGCACCAGAAAGAGGAGAAAAATTTTAATTGCCAGAGATGACTCTTATCACTGGAGACACCACTGACTGTCTGCATAACAAGCCTGACTCAATAACCTTTACTATCATACTTTTCCTAGTCACCTTCCCATAGTTTCCTGGAAGCCCAAACACCCCCTTTCCTTTGTCTAGTCACTTCTCCACAATTTATTGTTGTTCAGTTGCTCGATCATGTCCAACTCTTTTCAACCCCATGGACTGCAGCACACCAGGCTTCGCTGCCCATCACAATCTCCCAGAGCTTGTTCAAACTCATGTCCATTGAGTCGATGATGCCATCCAACCATCTCATCCTCTGTCGTCCCCTTCTCCTGCCTTCAATCTTTCCCGGCATCAGGGTCTTTCCAATGAGTTGGCTCCACGCATCAGGTGGCCAAAGTATTGGAGTTTTAGCTTCAGTGTCAGTCCTTCCAATGAATATTCAGGACTGATTTCCTTTAGGATTGACTGGTTGGATCTCCTTGCAGTCCAAGGGGTCTCAAGAGTCCACAAATTATTACCCTTTGTTAAGGTGCTATGTAGGCACCTGGGTCTAACTTCATCTTTGGGTTTTCCCTTATTTTCTGTGAAGCCCTCACGTACATGCAAAAGAAAATTTTCCCTGTTACTCTGTCTTTTGTTGTTCAATTTGCTGGCTTCAGGTACTGAATCTAAGAGGATAAGAAAAACTTATCCTCTATAATGAAGAAAAACTAAGAAAAACTCTTCCTCTATAATGAACATTCAAAAATGCCCTCAAGCAACTGATCATTGCTAAATCATGTGACCACTTTCATGTATAGACTTGAGTCTTAATCTCAAGTGGGTCCTAAGTGCTGCCTGGCAAACTGAATACATTTCTTTAGTAAATTCACTGGCATGTGAAATCTGCATGGGCAGGGATCTCTGTTCAGTTTACTGGCATATGCCAAGAGCCTTGAATACCGCCTGCCACAGAGCATGTGTAGGACAATATTATGGACAAGTGTTTTATATTTTTTCTTCTTTCCTCAAACCTCAAACCCCCAAATCCTCAGACCTCAATACTCAGCTATTGGCCTTGCTACTTACTTCACTGAGAAAATGCAATTAATCTGAGAAGAACATGCACATACTCCCACACCTAAGTCAACCACCCCCTTGCAAACTCACCCATATTTTCCCTCCCACTTATCACAAAGGACAGTTTGCCCCGGCTCCTCTCTAAGTTTGACTCTCCCAACTGTACACTGCGTCCCACTCTCTTCTGCCTACTCAAGTTTGTTCCTGCAGTCGACTCTTCTCTTTCCTGCATCATCAGTTTTTCCTCTCAACTGGATAATTCCCATCAGGATACAGATTGATTTAGGAGAAAACCCTGATGCAGAAAGTAAAGAGGTGTTCTGGTGTGTGCTTGGGTGCTGGCAGCCTACTTAGAACTGTCAAGCAGAGCTGCCTTTAGGTGGCCTTGGGCTCTCAGAGCATCTGCTAAGGGGTTTTTTCCCAAGGTATAATATTGTGCCTGACAATTAGTAGGTGCTCAATAAATATTCACTGAAGAATGAATAATAACCCTCATCTTGAACTATCCCTCTCTTGACTATGCAGCCCTCCAGCTACCATCTCATTCCTCTGCACACCTTTTATAGAAAATTCCACAAGAGCATTATTCATATGATTGCTGTTTTCACTTTTGAGCCTCTTAGTCTCTCTTGATCTCACTCCAATTGTGCTTTCATCTCTAGGACCCTACTAAAACTTTGAGATCACCAACGACCTCCATTTTGACAAGTCCAATTTCTAGACCTCATTTACTTGACCTTTCAAGCAATCATTTGACCCAGGGGATAACCTCTCCTTTTTTCCTCACTGACCTCTCTTTCTCAGTCACATTTGCTGGTTTCTACTCAGCTCTCCAACTTCTTAATGTTGTAATGTTCCCATTTCTGCCCTCAGACATCTTTTCCATCACATTTATTCCCATACTTTACTTCCTAGTCTAAATACTGATGAGTCTCAAATTTATATCCAGGCTCTGAATTTAAGACTTATCCAACAACTCCTCTTGCATTTTGAATAAGCATCTCTCTGTTTCTTCCTTTAAATTTCAGATGTATAGAAATGAATGAATTATAATCTTTTGTTGATGCCATATTCATTTTTGTTTGTTTGTTTGTTTTTGGTCAATGCTTGGCCTTCTTTTCCATTTATTTATTTATTGTTTAATATACTATAATAAATACCTGTGAACATATTACATGATAAAGAAACTAGAATGCCTACAATAATGTAAGGCATCCTCTATGATCTTCCCCCACCCCATCCCTGTACTACTCCCCACCTAGGTAACACCCTGGTACCATCTCCATTACCACAAACTGCCCAAACCACCATCGACTCTCTCCTAGATTGATGCAATAGTCTTCTGACTGGTCTTCCTGCTCCTTTTTTTGCATCAACAACCTCCCCCTCCCCATCCATCCCCACCTCCTCCTCCACCCCCAGCCAATCTATTCTTTTCACTGCATCCGGAGTGATGCTTTAAGGTCAGCTCATATCAATTCTATGTGACTCTACCCAAAATCTTCAATGGCTTCCCATTCTCATACCAGATAAAACCCAAAATCCTTGTAATGGATTACAAAGCCCTCCATGATCTGACTCGCTGAGTCCTCATCCGCTACCATCATGCTCACTAGTCCTTTGGCCTAATATCTTTGAAGTAGCTATTCGAACTGCCTACAATACTCTTTCCCAAAATACCTCCCCATCACTCTTCCTTATTTTATTCAGGTTGTTACTCATGAGTGAAGCCTTCTCAGTTAATCATTAAGAATAGCATTCCTCCTCCACTTCCTGAGTCACTTCCCAACTTCCTTATTCTGTCCACTTGAACTTACCCTATGGGTATTTGTTTATTTTCTGTCTCCTCCCAGTAGAAGGAATGTTCCAGGGGGCAAGGACTTGCATGTTCACCACTCTAACCCACAGTGAAATATGTCTGGTGCTGGGCAGGCACTTGTTGCAGACAGGTTCCCCGGAAGCAGACTCTGAGACTGGGTTAGTGTGCGTGACTTCCATTAGGAGGGCTCTGTAAAAGGGAAGGGAAGGAAAAAGAATTGGGCACAGGGAGAAGCTGGGTGATGATACAGTCTTAATAAAGGACTTGGTTAATCCCAGAGGAAGCTCTGACGCTGGGATGGCCCTTCAGAGTTGTACCAAACACCTGGGTTTTTATAATCCAGTTATTCGTGGGGCTTGCTTGAGAAAGTGGCCATGACCTTGGAGGAAGGCTGTCTTTAGCTCTGCAGGGTATCATGGGCTAATGACTGAGTGCTTACTGCCAGCAGCACTCCTGGGACCTGGGGAAATAATTCCTTCATTTCCAGAGAGATCTAAGTGGCCCATCGTGGTGCCCGCCACAGCAGTCAATAAAGTGGTTGACAGATGAACTTTTTGAGATCCAAGAACACAGGAAATGGGTGAGGGTTCATGACATGCAAAAGAGGGAGGAATTGGGAACCAGGTCAGTGAATCTCCACACCCACAGTCCTCCGGTTGCCTCCCGTGGGCAGGACCACGTGCAGGCACTCTGTGATGGGCCCCAGTGGTTACAGTGTGACCCTGCCCGGGAGAGAGAGAGTGAAACATAGGCACAAACATCCATGGTACAAAGCAGTGCATTATAACAAAGTCGTGCTTATAAAGAGAAGAGAGGAGGGAAGTGAGGGGAAGGATTGAGGAAGGCAGTGTGGGGGAGGTTTTTGAAGTCTTGGAAGGTGGATAAGGTGTTGCTGAGCATGATCGGAGGGAAGACAGCCAGCAGGCTAAGAGGTGAGAGACCAAGAGCTCAGATGCAGGAAATCCTGTGCCATGGCATCTCCCCTGTCTCTCCTCCGATACTTGGAGGCTTTACTGCACACAAATCCCTCCAATGCCAACATCACATGCACGTTCAAGTTCAATCCTGAAAGAGGAAAATGCTGCCTCTTCGCTACCAATTCTATCAGCCTCAGGGAGATAATTTGTAGAATTTTATGTGACCTGTTCTATTTTTAAAACTGTAATGAGCCAGTAAATCCCATCAGGCACACTATAAAACTGTCCCTTGTATTTAGGAAACAGAATCTAACAGCTACAGAAAAGATCATGTTTTTTGAAGAGAAGCCTATGCAGTGGTAGCTGACTCTCTGGTTTAAAAAAGTTAGACTCGGGCTTCCCTGGTGGCTCAGTGGTAAAAGATCGCCTGCCAATCCAGGAGACACAGATTCGATCCCTGGTCTGGGAAGATGCCACATGCTGCAAATCAATTAAGTCTGTACGCCACAACTATCGAGCCTGTGCTCTAGAGCTGGGAACCACAACTGCTGAGACCACGTGCCCTAGAGAACCTGCTCCACAGTAAGAGAAGCCCCCGCAACGAGAAGCCCGCGCGCTGCAACTAGAGAGTAGACTCCACTTACCACAGCTAGAGAAAAGCCCATGGAGCAACAAAGACCCAGCACAGCCAAAAATAAATAAACAAATAAAAGATTTAGACTCAAATAAACACGTGTAAAGATCATCACTGATGTAACCTTACAGTTGAAGAACTTGAGCCCAGAAAGGTGATAGGACTTCGTCAAAGTGACAGAGCAGATCAGTGTCAGGTGAAGCCCAACAATATGCACATGGCCCCCAGACCCCTTTTAAAGGACTATCTACAAGACAATGGCACCCCACTCCAGTACTTTTGCCTGGAGAATCCCATGGACAGAGGAGCCTGGTAGGCTGCAGTCCATGGGGTCGCTAGAGTCAGACACAACTGAGCGACTTCCCTTTCACTTTTCACTTTCATGCACTGGAGAAGGAAATGGCAACCCACTCCAGTGATCTTGCCTGGAGAATCCCAGGGACGGGGAGCCTGGTGGGCTGCCGTCTCTGGGGTCACACAGAGTCGGACATGACTGAAGCGACTTAGCAGCAGCAGCAGCAGATCTTTGGCCAGGGCTCCTTAAAGGATGCCTGCCTCCCTCCTTAAATGAACAGCAGCAGGAGCCACTGGCCAACCCAGTTGCTGGTTCAAGTGGCAGCTCCCACCTAACTGTACCCATCCAAAAAGGAGTGACACAGTGAGTCAGCTTGGAGTCTGCTTTCCTGTAGCTCAAGAGTGGCAAGACGAGGAACAAACCATGGGCTTTATTGTTGGGGTAAGAGAATGATTTACAAGGCCCTGGCCCTTGGCTGGGATAGAGAATAGAAAATCCTTTAAGGAAGTGATTTCAAAAATAATCACTTGAAACCATGGTTTCAGCTTGAGGGTCCAGCGTGGCTTTGTGTTTTCCTGCCAGTGAACCAATTTCTGTTTGCCTAAGCTAGTCACCCTGAATAGTGCCTTCCTGATCTGCTTTAGAAATGAGCCTCCCTCTCCCTCCTTCCACTATAAATGGATCCACTATTTCTTAAGGCACTAGATCCCTTTGATTGTTTGCTGGCAACCTCTGGCTTTAGCTTGGACTGTGTGGGATACCTCATGACCAAACAAGGGACCAAGATGAAGACTGACTGTCAACAGTGATTACTGCCGTGTTTGACTCCTTGGAATCAGCAACTTGATGGGAAATGACTTGTTTAGAAATTAGACCTGGAAGATACAAACAAGCCCATGTATGAAATTATACAAAGTCTGATCCCAGGCCTCAGAAACTTAGAAGCAGGTAGAGAAAATAAGAGAGAGAAGCCCCAAAACTCTAAAAATAAATGTTATTTATTCCTATGTGGCAGGTTTAACTAATGCTTAGTTTTTCTCAGTAGCAAGCCTCGTGACCACAAATCCCTGGGTGTGGGCCATGTGAATCTTTTATTCATAATTATCAGAATTCAAAGAATCCATGCTTGGACTAAAAGTTTCAGCAGGGACTAAGTTCACATAAACACTTTGTTGATCTTTATTATCCTATTTGTCAGGATTCTCATAACATCCTATTTCAAGATGAAATTCTGGTAAAAATTATATTTTATCAAATTGTTTCAATTATTATTTTAATGGATAAATGCCAGGCGGGGCTAATCCAGGCAGAAACAGTTAGATACCTGTTATGGGTGTGGGATAGAGCTTGTTAGACACTAGTGGCCTACTGGCATGAATGTGAGATTAGTAAAAATTTTTTTGTTCATCTGAAAATCTTAGATCAGCCTCTCCTTATGGGTCACATTTTTGAGGCTGGAGTTTAAGATGTCAATCATCCATCCCTCGAGTTTCCATCCTCCCCTCTTATTCATTTAGTGGTGGGTTAACCAGGCCAGTAACTAGTTTCTCATGTACTGGGTATCTATTCCCATCACTGTCCTCTTGGCTATAAAAGTACTCAGTTCAATCACTTCCTATTATTCAGATTTAACCAAGATGTGTCATGGTGGTGGTGGTGATAGTGTATGTGTCTTTGTACATTGATCACTATCGAATTAATGCCAAGTTTTCTCACCTGTAAAGTGGGGATGATTACTCTAAACTCAAGGCTTGACGGGAAGGTTAAGTTAGTAGACACCATGCCTGAGAATCTTTGACACAAAGTTGGTCACCTTCAATATGTTTGTGAAACTGAATTCATGGGGATCTGCCCACACTCACTGGGCCACACCTGCTATCAGTTATTTGGGTCAAGTCCATGTGGCCTCAGGCATCTGTGCTAAGAGTGCACCTTGGGGGTTGGGTACATGGCTTGTTACGGAAGGTCAGGGCAGAGTAGGGAACTGGGCTTTCCGGTCAGGCCATGAGCTCTGGAACTGATTACATTGCGCCAGCACTTCTGAATCCATCTAACTCCAGACTCTTCCATGACATTTGCCTTCTCTCAGTAAGATTTTCCTCTTTTGTGTGTCTCCTGGTCCCTCAAGATGGCTACATTGTCATTCAGCAATCATTTGTTGAGCAGATGCCAGGCACCAGGCACTGTGTCAGTTGTTGTGAGGGAGGCCCAGAGAATCACTTTTGTTGAGTATTTGCTATGCAGCAAACTCTGAGCTGGGCTTCCTTCATGGCTCAGACAGTAAAGAATCTGCCTGCGATGCAGGAGACCGGGTTTGATCCCTGGATTAGGAAGATCCCCTGGAGAAGGGAATAACTGCTCACTCTAGTATTTTTGCCTGGAGAATCCCATGGACAGAGGAACCTGGCCAGCAACAATCCATGGGGTTGCAAAAAATTAGACACGACTGAGTGACTAATATTTTCACTTTTCAAGCCCTGAGCTAGGCCTTTTACATACTTTATCTCATTTACAAAGATGAATAAGACAGTCTCCAGCCATAAGGAATGAAACATCATTAAAGGAAAATAAGACATATACACACAAAAAATAACTATTCCAAGTGTATAAGACTGAAAATCAAGACATTAAGAGAACTGAGAATTTAGAGAAAGCAAAAGTTACTGCTAAGGGATAGGGCCATGACTGTATTCAAAAGGAAGGATGGGTTTGATTGGGTCTTGAAGGATGGGCAACATTTGGGCAGGGAAAGAGAAGAAAATGAGGCTGCCCACTTGGGGAATTGCCCCAGCAAATCTAAAAATGGGAATGAATCCCAGCTGTGCCCATCAGACAGTGAGCAGCCCATTCCTGGGGCTTGGGTAGGACAATTTCCCTCCCCTCTCTGTACCCACCCACCCCCCCCCACACACACACACACAATAATTGAGAGGCACCCACTTCAGTGTCAGACAGACTCAAGTCCCACTTGTGTCACATGCCAGCTAAATTAATAAACGAGTCTCAATAACTTCATCTCTGAAATGGGAATAAAATACTTCATCTCCAGGTTTGTTATGAAGATTAGATGAAATGATGATATACGTAAACTGAGTTCTGGCAATAGTTAGACCAGAATAAAAGGCTGTATCTCATCAAGCACGTGGATATTGACTGAGTGTCTGTGGTTAGAGCTGTCTGTGGTTTGCAAAGTGCCTTCGCCTACACAGGCTCATCAGGGTGGGCCTCCCCTTTGCTCTGTGTGTAGGCAGGGCTGGTGTCACTGGGGTCCCATTTTACAGCTGGGAAAATGGAAGTTTAGAGAAGCCTGGACTTTCCCAAGTTCTTAACTTTAAAGTCAGATAGACCCATGCTCAGACTCTGGCTCTGCCACCATCTGCTAGCTGGGGCACCTCCCTGAGCTTCAGCTTTGCATTCTGTGGTCAGTTTAACACATCCATACCTACATCCTTTACTAAACATTTAATTTGATTATTTAAATTGTTGAATGTATAGTAAGTTTCAAAACTTAAAAACTACAAGAAGCTATGTGATGACAAGTCTCCTTCTCACCCCGTCCACTATCCATCATGTTCCACCACATCCCATAAGTAACTGCTCATACTTCAGCCAGTCACCGTGTGTCCTTGTCTGAGTCTCTACACGTATAGAAGCAAATCCAAATGCATGTATATGTGCTTCTGCATCTTGCTTTATCTTTTAAAGCACATCTAGGAATTTTTTCACATCAGCACATACCAGCTTCCTTATTTTCTTTGGCAGCCAGTATTTCATTACCTGGATGTGCTGTAAGTCATTCAACTAGTCTCCTACTGACTGACACTGAGGTTGTTGCCAGTCCTTTGCTATTACAAACAATATTGCAGTGAATAACCTTGTACATACACCGCTCTGTGTTTTCCTATGATAAATTTTCATACAATAAATTCTTAGAAGCACATTACTGGATCAAACTTGGGCAATGTCATGTTCATAGCTATTGTTAAGTTGCCCTCCATCGGGTTATACACCCACTTGCAGTATACAAGTGCCAGGGCAGTGTATTGTCAAACCCTGGTACTGTTACCAATCTGATAGGTGAAAATAGCATCTCAGTGTAGTTTTAATTTGAATTTATCTTATTATGAAGGAGACTGAGCATATTTTCAAAAAGCTCTTTGTATTTCCCTTACTGTGAACTGTATGTTCACATCCTTTGCTCATTTTTCCATTGGGTTGTTGGTCTTCTATATTTTATAATAAGAACTTTATACAAGGAAAATTTAATCTTAGAAATGTAAACCCTTTGTGATATGAGTTGCAAATAACTTTTTTCTTTCTTCATCGGTTGTTTGCCTTTTCATATGGCTTATTGCATCCGTTATTTTCACGTATGTGTGTGTTAGAAACCATCCCCAAACTTATCAGCTCATCACAACAGCCATTGCGATGCTACGGTCTGGGCTTAGCTAAGAGTCTATCTCTGTTCCACAAGGTGTCAGCTGGGCTCACGTAGGCTTTAAAGTCAGCCGGTGCTTGATGTCCTCATTCATGGGCCTTGTGGTTGGCTGGCTGTCAATAGAAGGTCACTCGTCATCCAGTAGGCTAGTCTGGTGTTCTTCTCATGATGCTCACAGGTTCCAAAAACAGCAAGACAACAAGTACATACCAAAGCCCAAGTGTTTTTAAGCCTCTACTTGCATCACACTTGTTACTGCCTCAGTGGCCAAAGCAAGTAAGGCTGGATTCAGGGTAGGAAGGGAACACCTGAGGGTGTAAAGAAAGGGAAGAAATTTTTGGCCATTTTTGAAAACAATCTACAGCATTTACGGGACTTGTTTGGGATTTTGGTTCTTTTCCTTGGTGTTACTACTGTTTGTTTTCCTATGTAGTGTTTTATTTTTATAGTAATGTAATTTGTCAATCTTTTCTGTCATAGCTTCTAGATTTTAAGTTATAAGTAGGAAGCCGTTCTTCCACTCTGAGGTTATAATGGTAATTCTTACTATCTTCGCATACTTTTATGGCTTCACTGATTACATTTAAGCTTTTATCCACTTGGACTTTATCCTTGTGTTCACTCCACATTTATATTCTTAAGTAAAACATAATTTTTCTCTATTGTCATGGTAAGCAGTTATACTCAGTAACAAACAACTCCTAAATTTTAGTGGCTTTTAACAAGAAAGATTTATTATGTGCTCATGCCGCATGTCCATCATGGTCTGGGGTAAGCTCTGCTCCCATCAACTTTACTCTGGGACCCAAGGTGATGACCCACCCTCCACCTAGGACACTGCCCATCTTGTACAGAAGAGAGACCAAGACCACATACACAGTGCCTCTTACAGCTTCCTCTCAGAAACAACACTTGCTTTTCATGGGCTAAAATGAGTCACACAGCCAATCCTGATGCCAACGAAACAGCAAAGTAAAATCCTCCTCTGAGGAGGGACAACAAATAACCAAGGACATTTCAGTCTTTCACAACTGTAGTTTCTGTTAACTTGCAGCTCTGGGAGAGGACACACACAGAGCCTGAAGCTGCTGGTGACTGCATCTTACCAGCTAGGTCAGGAACATCATCACTGGCCTGGGATTAGGTATGCCAGAAGCAAATGACCCTCACACCTGACCTTTCTCCCTCAGATCTTGTACCCTGTTCAGAGCAAGGGATGTGTTGTAGTCTGGAGCAGCAGAGCATATAAAGAGAGGAGCAGTGAGCCTCTCCTAGGAAACTGGTGTAAGTTGAATGGTGTCACCTTAAAAAGATATACTGCAGTATGAACCCCACCCCAGTACCTCAGAATGTTACCTTTTTTAGAGATAGGGTCTTACAGAGGTAATCAAATTAAAATGAGTATATTAGGATGAGTCCTAATATGACTCATATCCTTATATAAAGGGGAAACTGGGATACAGAGGGAAGATGATATTGAAACAATTTAGCTCAGATTGAGACTTGAACCCATGTCTTGGGACTCCATCCTGGCTAAAACCCACAGTCTTCCAACTGAGATCACAGACCTGGCTTTAGGACCTAATGATGCTCTGGTTCTTGATGTCTCATCACAGAAAAAACTCAGTGAGAGACAAAGTGATAGGTAAGAGTGGATTTATTTAGAGAGAAACACTTCCACAGACGGACTGTGGGCCATCTCAGAAGGTGAGAATGATCTCAAAAGGTGGCATGGTTCACTTTTATGGGCTGTTTCATTGGCTGATGAGTGGGAGGATTATTCCAAATATTTCGAGGAAGGAGCAGAGATTTCCAGGAATTGGGCCACCACTTGTTTTTTGGTCTTTGATGGTCAGCCTTGGAACTGTCATGGCGCCTCTGGGTGTACCATTTAGCTTGCTGATGTGTTACAATCAGTGTATACTGAGGATCAAGATCTAATCAAAGTTGACTTGTCTGCCATCTTGGACCCATTTGATTCTAACCAGTTTCTGTTGTGTCCTTGGGCTATGTCATCCTTTCAAAAGTTGTGCCCTGCCCCCTCCCCTCCTGTTTCAGTATGGATACACGGGAAAAAGACAGCCATCCACTAGTGAAGGAGGGGGACCTGGAACAGATCCTTCGCTCCCAGGCCTCCAAAGGAACCAATTCTGTCATAACCTTGATGTCAGACTTCCAGCCTCTGGGATGGTAAGAAAATAAATGTCTGCTGTTTAAGTCACCCAGTTTATGGTAATTTTTCATGGCAGCTAGCAAAGGAATACAGGGAACATATCCCAGAGCTTGGTAAGGGCCGCCTGGATGCTAATTTGAAGCATTTCTGGTGTCATGGGTTAACAGAAAAGAAGCCCATGGTCAATTAGCAATGTCTTCCTTGGATGTGAGATGGGAAGTGGCAGTGAATTTGGAGACAGCTGGCCAGGGAATTCACTCAGGTTCCAGTACATAGTGACTCTGTGATGACAGCAAGAGTCACACCAACTTGTAAACGGGTGAACTTCAGGGCAGGACTGCCAGGAATCCATGACTGAGGGCTTCACTGAAGATAAGGGAGGGGGGCACAGAGAGTAAGCCTGGCATCTACCTAAATGTGGGTCCCTAGCCTGTCTGGTGATGGAGCAGCCAGCACTTTGCTGATGAGAGAGCACCAGCAACCAGCAAGAGAAAGTCAGGGTCTCAAACGAAATGATAGCTCCTTAATATTTTACTAGATGTCAGCATTCCTTTCAATAAGCCTTTTTGAAGTTTGCTATATTAAGACCACAAAGTCTGCCCTTCTCAGCTCTGCTAAGTATCATGAGATCTTTGCCTCTAGCAGAGTAGAGTAAGATTCCACAGCCCTGAAAAACACAAAGTATTTCTCAGAGCAGGTTTTAGAGGGTACTAGTATGTAAGAAAAGTCCTGAAATATTGATGAAAAGGTCCAGAGATGTGGGTGTAGTGGTTGCTTGCAGCAAGTATTTCCTTCCTGAAGGCAGATTCAACACCAAAAAAAAGCAACAAAAAAAAATTTTTTTTAAATGTTAATCTCTGAGGGGGGTGTGTGTGTGCACATGTGTGTGTGTGTGTGTAATGTGCCATAGCTTGCTGGGTGCTCCATGGAACACTGTTGTAATGTGGGAGCCAGACAACACTTTGGATGTAGATATTAAGGTTGACTCAGCAGAAGTTGGAGTGATGAGATGTCTTCGGAAGTGACTTCAGAGGCAGAGCCCACCAGAGAGAGAAATGGAGCAGAATAAGATGAAAGAACAAGTGTATCTTTTGCTTATGGAACAAACCACCCCAGAAATAATGACTTAAGGCAACATTTTATTTGTTGGTGATTATGCAGGTCAGCGATTTGGGCTGGGCTCAGCTGGGCGATTCTTGTATTTCCCTAAGGTCACTCATGGGCTGCAGCCAGCAGGCAGTTCAGCTAGGGGCTGGTTGACTGGGGCTCTCAACTGGGGTGGCTCATCTCTGTGCCAGAGGCTTTATCACAAGGCAGCAGGAGAGCCTTCACAGCCAGAGGGCAGGTCTGAAGACACACACACCCTTCAGGCCTCTGCCTGCATCACATTTGCTGACATCCCAGAGTCCAGCCCAAGGTCAGTGTGGGAGGGGACTGCACAGAGGTTTAGAAATATGAAGGCATGAGTCCTTGGTGCTCCAGTGTAAGACTTTTCCATGGTTTGCCTTTCTGAGGACCTCTGTAACATGTTCTGAAACTCTCAGAGGTAAAAACCTGTAGTCTGCCAGAGATTAGATGGTAGAGTTCAGGAGGCAGTGAAAGTTTTATTATATTCATTTCTGTGATCCCTTCTATACACACAGGCAAGCAGGCCTGGGAAAGCTCACATTATTGACCTTGAACAAATCCCTTAATCTCTAAGATTCAATTTCCCATTGGCAAAACTCACCCCACAGGGGTACGGTCAGGATCATGTGAGCTCATGGCCTTTTGTGACACAGGTTAAGTGGGCACTTCCCTATCAGCCAGGATAGGCTGTGGAGGAAACTTTAAACTGGTGCACAGGGAAATGTACAGTTATTCAATGAGAAAATAGAGCTCCAAGTGACTAGGCTGCTTAAATAATTTTAAAAAATTCAGAAGATCTTTCAGTTCTAGATACATTGTTAGTCTTGATCTTTGTCTACTCAAAATTGACAAGGAGAAAACAGATCGGCTTTGCCTTTTGTCCTAATCCTAAACTATTCTTCTATCTCAAAGGCAACTCATTCTCTCTTGCTTTTAACAGCATCAATCCAGCTCACAAAACATCTCCTCTAGAAAGTGTTTGATGAATCACACCCGATTTGATCCCTGCTCACCTATCCATCAAATATTACTAAGTCCTCTTTAAGTGTCTGGTGTGGTGCTAGGACCTGTGACACAAAGATGAATGAGGCCTTGTTTTTATCCCCTAGTTGCTCACAGATTAGTGATGTGATAGATGCTTAAACAGGAAATAGCACTGTCATTGTGTGCTGTGAGAGAAAAACGTACATTTACTCAAAAAACATGTAACACCCCTTACTCTGTGTATGCCTTACGCTGGTGTGAAATATAAAAATGAACAAGGGGGACTTCCCGATGGCCCAAGGGTTAAGAATCCACCTGCCAATGCAGGGGACATGGGTTCCATCTCTGGTCTGGGAAGATCTCACGTGCCACGGAGCAACTAAGCCTGTGCGCCAACAGTTACTGAGCCCACGCTCTGGACACCATGTGCCACAACTACTGAAGCCCGTGAGTCCTGGAATCCGTGATTCGCAACAAGAGAAGCCACCACAATGAGAAGCCCTTGTACCGCAAACAGTGAAAACCCGTGACCAGTAACCAGCAACGAAGACCGATGGCAGCCAAATAAATGAATGAATAAAATATGAACAAGATGCCTTTGTATTCTTAAGGAGTGTCTAGTGAAGGAGTCAGAGAAGTCTCCAGTCTTAATTTAGGAACTCAGAAGTAGTTATGAGGTTCTCATGGAAGCCCAGCGCATGGCACCTGCCAGGTGGAAGTGATCAAGAGTAGTTTCCTATAGAGTTGATCACAGACAAGGAAAAGGCAGGCACAGCAGCATGTTACAAAGACAGTTTGGAGCAGCTTGAGAGTGCGGCATCTGGGGGAACCCAAAGCAGCTCAGCATGCCTGGTACACAGATCAAGAGCAGGGGTGTGAGAGCAGAATCTGGAGAAGTTGGTAGAGGCCAGACCACGGACGCTGAGGAACCATAGATCATTTCAATCCAGAGCGTGGTCTGATCAGATATGCATTTTAGAAAAGTCACTCCAGTGGAAGTAGGTAGATTGGCACTTACAGGGGCAGAGTCAGGAAGGGACAATGAAACGGGAGGCTGTTTAGTAACCCACTTCAAGTGGGAAGTGATGAGGGATCAAATTTAAGAGATACTAATAGGGCTAGAGAGAAGGGGGTGGATTTGGAAGGCATGAAGGAGTTTATGGGCTGAAATGTGTCCTCCCCTGAAAATTTTCATATGTCGAAGTCCGTACCTTCAGTACCTCAGATTGTGATTGCATTTGAAGATGGGTTTTTTGTTTGTTTGGGGGTTTTTTTTGGTCGAGCTGTGCAGCGTGGAGGATCTTAGTTCCCCAAACAGGGATCGCTCCCACACCCAATGCAGTGGAAGCTCGGAGTCTCAATCATTGGACCACCAGAGAAGCCCTGAGATGGAGAGTCTTTAAAGAGGTGATTAAGTTATCAGCTATTAGAGTGGGCTTAATCCTATGTGACTGCTGTGCTTATAAGACAGAAGAACAATTTAGGATTAGGACAAAAGGTAAAGCAGGTGTGTGAAGCAAACACGAAGTCTGTTTTATGTTTCCCCCCGGTCGGCCTTGGGGAGAGATGCAGAGACATTCAGAAGAAGGACCATGTGAGGACACAGGGGAAAGACAGCCATCATTAAGCCAAGGAGAGACTTCCCAAGACCCTGCTGGAACCATAGTCTTGGGTTTGGGCCTCAGAGCTGTGGGCAAATGGCATTTCCATTATTTAAACCATCCAGTCTGTGGTACTTTGTGATGGCGACCAGAGCAAGCTAAAAGAAGCAAGATGGACATGTACACAGTATAAAACAGATAACCAATAAGGACCTGCTGTATAGCATAGGGGACTCTGCTCAATGTTACCTGGCAGCCTGGATCGGAGGGGAGTTTGAGGGGAGAATGGATACATTTACTCATGTATGGCTGAGACCCTTTGATGTCCACCAGAAGCTATCACAACATTGTTAACCAGCTATACCCCAATACAAAATTAAAAGTTTCCAAAAAAAAGAAAACTTGTGGGTTTGGGGAGGGTCAGATGTATAGGAATTATTGAAACTGCTGCTCCACTTCCTTTATCCTCCCCAGACCCAGAAAGGATCCAGTTAGCATGGGTACCTCATAAGTTCCTGGCATCACCCCTTTACTTACTCCAGAGAAAGGGAAGGCATGTGGACCCCCTGAGATACTCCACACCCTAGCCCAGGAAGCGGTGCCTTGGAGAAAGTTAAAGGAATTTTCCCAAAGTCACATGAGGGATGATTCGAAAGATCTTCCCACAACTCTCCTACCCTGTTGGTGCGAATGTAAATTGGTGTAGCCACTATGGAAAACAGTATGGAGGTTCCTTACAAAACTAAAAATAGAACTACCATACGATCCAGCAACCGCACTGGGCATATATCCGGAGAAAACTCTGATTCAAAAACATACATGCGCCTCAATGTTCATAGCAGCACTAATCACAATAGTCAAGACACGGAAGCAACTTAAATGTCCATTGACAGAGGAATGGATAAGGAAGACGCGGGCACCTATATCCTCTGAATACTACTCAGATATAAAAAGAATGGAATAATGCCATTTGCAGCAACATGGATGGACCTAGAGATTATCATACTAAGTGAAGTAAGTCAGACTGAGAAAAACAAATATTAATATCATATGATATCACTTATTTGTGGAATCTTTTTTTAAAAAATGATACAAATGACTTTATTTACAAAACAAATACAGACATAAAAAATACAAACCTATGGTTACAAAAGAGGGGAGAGGGGAAGGTTAGATAAATTAGGAATTTGGGATGAACAGATATACACCACTATATATAAAATAGATAACCAACAAGGCCCTCCTATATAGCTGCTGCTGCTATTCAGTTGCTAAGATGTGTCTGATTCTTTTCGACCCCGTGAACTGTATACCGTCAGGCTCCTCTGTCCATGGGATTCTCCGGGCAAGCCTACTGGAGTGGGTTGCCATTTCCTCCTCCAGGGGATATCCCCAACCCAGGGATTGAACCCACATCTACTGCTTGGCAGGTGGATTCTTTACCACTGAGCCACCGGGGAAGCCCAACACTATATAGCACAGGAAACCATTTAATATCTTGTAACAACCTATAGTGAAAATATATATATATATAACTGAATCACCTCGCTGTACACCAGAAATTAACACAATGTAAATCAACTATACTTCAATTTTTTAAAAAAGCCTAGAGAGAAAAAATACGTAAGAAATGAAAATGAAGCTCTTCTCATTGTTAAACTGCCCTCTCCTCTGCTGTCTTCTCTCCACCACCGGGTTCTTTCTTCCTTTCTCAGCTGTGTTCTGTGCTTACTCCAGCAAACTCTACACCAACCCTGGACTCATTCTGCTGAAGTCCTGGGGCATCTTTAGCCAGCCTGTAGTTGGTGAACCAGCCAGTCCATGGATGCTTCCTATCCAGGGTGCCCCTCTGGAGGGGATGGAGCAGGTGCAGGAAGCAATACAGAGAGAGCGAGCTTTGGGCCCTAGACTTCTGTCTTGTTGGAAATCTGAGCGCTGGATGAAAGGTCAGAGACCAGATTTTTTTTTAATATAAATTTATTTATTTTAATTAGAGGCTAACTACTTTACAATATTGTATTGGTTTTGCCATACAGTGACATGAATCTGCCACAGGTGTACATGTGTTCCCCATCCTGACCCTCTCTCCCACCTCCCTCTCCCCATCCCATCCCTCTGGGTCATCCCAGTGCACCAGCCCTGAGCATCCTGTATCATGCATCGAACCTGGACTAGTGATTCAATTCACATATGATAATATACATGTTTCAATGCCATTCTCCCTAATCATCCCACCCTCACCCTCTCCCACAGAGTCCAAAAGACTGTTCTATACATCTGTGTCTCTTTTGCTGTCTTGCATACAGGGTTATCGTTACCATCTTTCTAAATTCCATATATATGCGTTAATATACTGTATTGGTGTTTTCCTTTCTGGCTTACTTCACTCTGTATAACAGGCTCCAGTTTCATCCACCTCATTAGAACTGATTCAAATGTATTCTTTTTAATGGCTGAGTAATACTCCATTGTATATATGTACCACAGATTTCTTATCCATTTGTCTGCTGATGGACATCTAGGTTGATTCCATGTCCTGGCTATTATAAACAGTGCTGCGATGAACACTGGGGTACACATGTCTCTTTCCCTTCTGGTTTCCTCAGTGTGTATGCCCAGCAGTGGGATTGCTGGGTCATATGGCAGTTCTATTTCCAGTTTTTTTTTTTTTTTTTAGTTTATTTAGTTATTTATTTATTTTTATACAAGGACATTTTTACAGGCACATTTCTTTTTTTTTTAATTTTATTTTATTTTTAAACTTTACAATATTGTATTAGTTTTGCCAAACATCGAAATGAATCCGCCACAGGTATACCTGTGCTCACCATCCTGAACCCTCCTCCCTCCTCCCTCCCCATACCCTCCCTCTGGGTCGTCCCAGTGCACCAGCCCCAAGCATCCTGTATCGTGCATCGAACCTGGACTGGCGACTTGTTTCATACATGATATTATACATGTTTCAATGCCATTCTCCCAAATCTCCCCACCCTCTCCCTCTCCCACAGAGTCCATAAGACTGATCTATACATCAGTGTCTCTTTTGCTGTCTCATATACAGGGTTATTGTTACCATCTTTCTAAATTCCATATATATGTGTTAGTATACTGTATTGGTGTTTTTCTTTCTGGCTTACTTCACTCTGTATAATAGGCTCCAGTTTCATCCACCTCATTAGAACTGATTCAAATGTATTCTTTTTAATGGCTGAGTAATACTCCATTGTGTATATGTACCACAGTTTTCTTATCCATTCATCTGCTGATGGACATCTAGGTTGCTTCCATGTCCTGGCTATTATAAACAGTGCTGCGATGAACATTGGGGTACACGTGTCTCTTTCCCTTCTGGTTTCCTCAGTGTGTATGCCCAGCAGTGGGATTGCTGGGTCATAAGGCAGTTCTATTTCCAGTTTTTTAAGGAATCTTCACTGTTCTCCATAGTGGCTGTACTAGTTTGCATTCCCACCAACAGTGTAAGAGGGTTCCCTTTTCTCCACACCCTCTCCAGCATTTATAGCTTGTAGACTTTTGGATCGCAGTCATTCTGACTGGCTTGAAATGGTACCTCATTGTGGTTTTGATTTGCATTTCTCTGAAAATGAGAGATGTTGAGCATCTTTTCATGTGTTTATTAGCCATCTGTATGTCTTCTTTGGAGAAATGTCTTTTTAGTTATTTGGCCCATTTTTTTGATTGGGTCATTTATTTTTCTGGAATTGAGCTGCAGGAGTTGCTTGTATATTTTTGAGATTAATTCTTTGTCAGTTGCTTCATTTGCTGTTATTTTTTCCCATTCTGAAGGCTGTCTTTTCATCTTGCTTGTAGTTTCTTTTGTTGTGCAGAAGCTTTTAATTTTAATTAGGTCCCATTTGTTTATTTTTGCTTTTATTTCCAATATTCTGGGAGGTGGGTCATAGAAGATCCTGCTGTGATTTATGTCGGAGAGTGTTTTGCCTATGTTCTCCTGTAGGAGTTTTATAGTTTCTGGCCTTACATTTAGATCTTTAATCCATTTTGAGTTTATTTTTGTGTATGATGTTAGAAAGTGTTCTAATTTCATTCTTTTACAAGTGGTTGACCAGTTTTCCAAGCACCACTTGTTAAAGAGATTGTCTTTTCTCCATTGTATATTCTTGCCTCCTTTGTCAAAGATAAGGTGTCCATAGGTATGTGGATTTATCTCTGGGCTTTCTATTTTGTTCCATGGAGTGGGTCTCTCAAGAGACCAGATTTTCTAACCCACTCACCCAACAGAAACTGGAGAAAGAAATGGCAACCCACTCCAGTATTCTTGCCTGGAGAAACACATGGACAGAGGAGCCTGGTGGGCTACAGTCCATGGGGTCACAAAGAGTCCAACGCAGCTAAGCGACTATCACTCACCCAACAATAATGTCTAGAGAGCGTAAATTCCCTGTCGTTTTGGCGTCTCAAACTAGTTGTTTCAGGGGTGAGGCAGGACCTCTCACCATTTAACTGAGGGATCTGCTCACCCAGCAGCACAGTGTCAGGGGCCCCAAGGTGAACTCCATCTCGAGTGACAGACTCTCACTTTGTCATCTGGGCTCACAGCCTTCTGAGGTCCCTCGGCATGAGCCCCCTCCATGAGAGATCCCACCAGGGATGACCCAGCTCTGTCTGAGCATCAGCCATGCATGAAGAGCTCCCAGCCTCCCGCTTCCTGGCACAGACCTGCCACTCTGAGCCATTCCTATCTGTTCTTGGGTGGAGACGCACTCTCCCCCCAGAGCGCTCCCTTTGCAGAGTCAGAAAAGATGTGTGTGAAGCAGGGGGCCTGGGAAGCTTTTCCTTCCCACTCTCTCCCCTGGGTCAAGGCTTGGCAAAGTGGCTCTGTGTGCACCAGACCTCCCTGGCTGGGATGAGCAGCCTCTTGCCTGCAGGCACTCCTGCAGAGCAGCGCTGTTTCCTCATACCTGAGCTGTGCACAGCAGCACCGACCACTCCCGGCTGAACCCACTATTTAAGGCCAGCGCACCCCAGCCGGCTGTGAGTCACGGCACTAGGAGGGCAGCGGCAGCTCCACTCACCCCAGCATCCAGCGCCCTGCAGGAAGGGCCCCTTCACCCGCCATGGCTTCCCTGGGGCAGGTCATCTTCTGGAGGTAGTGCTCTCTTCTCTCTCTTTACAGGTGCAGGGAATCGGGGTGAGGTCTTGCGGGGCTGCTAAAGACTGCTGGGCCATCCCATAGGTCCCCACCGGTACCCTTATCTGATCCAGCATTGGGCTGGCATGAGCCTGGCCAGATAAGAGCTTAAGAGAATTGGATTTAACATCACACCCCGGCCACTCAAAGCCCCCATTCAGGGTCAGGTTGGTTTTCTGCCATGGAGGGAGGGCTGGCACCTGACAGCTCTAGACCAAGGAGTGTGGTGCCAGGCTGGGACAGTAAGGCTCTTGTGGGGGTGCTAAGTAGGATGGCATGGGGCTGCTTGATGGGGTGGGAGGGAATCTGTGACTGATGATGGCTAGGGTGCAGGGGGGGACCCTCTATAAGCTCCCAGGATGAAGGAGGTGAGCATGCTTTGACTTTTCTGTGGGTGTGACTTCTCAGTACTGCTGAGTAATTCATACCAACGCCCCTCCTCCACTCCGGCTCCAGGGTGTGTTCCCTAGTTTTCCTGGGGGCTTCTTGGAGAGGAGACCCCTGCTGCTGCTGCTGAGAAAACAAACCTTTGTGAAAGGCCAGAGTCAGCCCACCCTAGGACCTGGGATGGGACAGGGGAAGGACATAAAGCAACAGCAGCAAGAGGAGCTTGTGGCTCTGGAAACTGCAGTTGGGCAGGTCCATCAGCAGAGCTGAGAGGATGGAGGAGGAGGATTGATAGAATGAGCCCAGCTGCCCAGAGATGAAGGAAGCCCCATCTCTTACCTCCTGCTCCTCTCACAGAGCTCCCTTTAGTTGCCTGTTTATCCGTCAGGCCATTGCTTACCTTTCCAGAAGGAAAGAGATGGAAAGTGAAGGAAGAGTTTTCCTGAAATGGTTGGTGATTCACCTTTGGTCACAACTTGTGATGATGTTTAACAGGACTAGTGGATGTTGGTTCTAGGGGTTGTTTGTGTCTTTTCCAGTGAAAGGAAAAGCAGAGAGGGAGGGAGGAAGTGTTAACTTCAGATTAACAGTGAAGTTTCTGAAAAGACTGAGAGAATGTTACTTCTTAGAGGCATCCTAGAAAACTCTCTGCCTTAAAACATCAGCTCCCTCACGGGTGTCCTCCTGAAGCCGCCAGTCCTGAGTCAGGGGCTGGGGGCGCTCAGGGTGGCCACATGGCTGTTGGGCCGCATTCCCCTTCCTGTGTCTGTGAGGACACCCTGCTCCCTTCCATTTGGACTTTTCGGCCCCCAGTGAGGATGTCCCAAGAAGCACCTACATCAGAGGACCTAGCGTTTTGCCAGCACCTTCTTTCTCTGTGCCCTGGGCAAGGTGCCTCACAGTGGCCTCCTGTAATCCTCACCACAGTCTGTGAGGGTTCATGATCACCTCAGAGGGGTTAAGTCATGTTCTCAAGGCCACAGAGCCTGGGAGGGGAGGGGCAGGGCAGTGTTAGAATCCACCCTACCTGACTCGGAAACCCAAGTTCTGTCCCCAGTGTCATGCTTGACTCCATTCCCTGCCCAGTGCCCCCCTTCCTACCCCTCCCTCCCACCCACCCCCACTTCCTTGCTTCCACTGAAACACTCCTCATGCAACAAGTGGGTCTGTTGTTCCCAGGAAGGATGTGTGGGCTTTCTAATAATACACTACAACCAGCCTGACTGGTTTTTCAGGAGGATTAGCAGGAGGTGGGTGTTCAAAATGCAGATCCCACCCTTCAGAGACCCACTGGAATCCACAGAGGCTCCTCTTGTTGACCCCAGCATGCCTTGGCAGTTCTTTGTGCTCTTCAGTTGCAGAAGCAGTGAGGAGCCAGCGGGGTGGCCGAATCTGTGCAAACAGGTCCCTGGGAAGAGGGTCGATGGCAGGCTGGGTGGGGAGCAGGGGTCTGGAGGGCTCTGCCCTCTTTCTTCGCCATAATTTCCTTAATTCATACTCACACCTTTACTGAGATTGGTGGTATGGGAGAGTTCATGAGAGGATCTGCCATCCTCTGCGGACCCAGTGGATTATTTCCTTAAATAATTACCAGAGAGCTTACTACCTTCAAAACTCATGCTCAGGATGCAGGGGGAGGGAATGCTGGTGTGCAGGTTCTACTGGGCCTGACCTCCACGGGACATTTAGAAGCTCTGTGGTCAGAATTCTCTTCCCCTTTTCCCTTCACAGTCGTCAGTGGGAGCAGACCTCAGCCAAGGAACATTTTGTTTCAGCTTTTTTAAAGTAAAGTATAATCCATGTACAATATTACATGTTACAGATGCACAATATGGTGACTCACAATTTTTAAAGATTATATATGAGCTTTCCTGGTAGCTCAAATGGTAAAGACTCTGCCCACAATGTGGGAGATCCAGTTCAGACCCTGAGTCAGGAAGATCCCCGGGAGAAAAGAATGGCAACCCACTCCAATATTCTTGCCTGGAGAATCCCATGGACAGAGGAGCCTGGTGGGCTACAGTCCATGGGGTTGCAAAGAATCAGACATGACTGAGCGACTTATACACACACACACACACACACACACACTCATACTCAATTTATAGTTACTATAAAATATTGCATATATTCTCCGTGTGGTACAATATACCCTTGTGGTTTATTCATTTTGTACATAATAGTTTGCACCTCTTAGGATCCGATCCCTCTATTTCCCCTCCTCCGTACCCTCTCCCTATTGGTAACCCCTAGTTTGTTCTCTAGATCTGTGAGTCTGACTCTTCATTTTATTCACTAGTTCATTGTATTTTTTAGATTCCACACATACAGTATTTGTTTTTCTCTGTCTGACTTATTTCACTTAGCATAATGTCCTATAAGTCTGTCCTTGTTGCTGCATATGGCAAAAGTGTCATTCTTTGCTATTGCTGAGTAGTACTCCATCGCATCTGAACACCACTTCTTCTTTATCGGTTCATCTATAGATGGACATTTCGGTTCTTTCCATGTCTTGGCTATTGTGAATAGTGCTGCTACGAACACAGGGGTGCATGTATCTTTTTGAATTACAGTTTTGTCCAGATACGCCTAGGAGTGGAATTGCTCGATCATACAGCTACTTTATTTTTAGTTTCTTGAGGAACCTCCATACTGTTTTCCATGGTGGTTTCACCAATTTACAT
Source organism: Bubalus bubalis (assembly GCF_019923935.1). NCBI lineage: Eukaryota > Metazoa > Chordata > Mammalia > Artiodactyla > Bovidae > Bubalus > Bubalus bubalis. The sequence goes on from NC_059162.1 coordinate 26,216,940, forward strand.
TTCCACCAACAATGTAGGAGGTTTCCCTTTTCTCCACGTCCTCTCTGGCACTTGTTATGTGTAGACTTTTTAAAAATGGCCATTCTGACCAGTGTGAAGTGGTACCTCATTGTAGTTTTGATTTGCATTTCTCTAATAATTAGTGATGTTGATCATCTTTTTATGTGCCTATTGGTCATCTGTATATCTTCTTTGGAGAAATGTCTGTTTAGTTCTGCCTATTTTTCAATTGGATTGCCTGTTTTTTTGATGTCGAATTGTATGAGCTGTTTATAGTAATCCCTTATCCATCACATCATTTGCAAATATTTTCTCCAATTCAGTAGACTGTCTTTTAATTTTGCCAATGGTTTCCTTTGCTATGCAAAAGCTTTTAAATTTATTTAGGTCCCATTTGTTTACTTTTGCTTTTATTTCCTTTGCCTTAGGAGACAGATCTAAAAAAATATTGCTGCAATGTATTTCAAAAGATGTTCTGCCTATATTTTCCTCTAGAAGTTGTATAGTATTTGGTCTTACATTTAGGTCTTTAATTCAATTTAAGTTTATTTTGGGGTATGGTATTAGAGAATGTTCTAATTTCATTCTTTGACATGCAGCTGTACAGTTTTTCCAGGACCACTTATTGAAGAGATTGTCTTTTCTCCATTGTATATTCTTAGCTCTTTGTTGCAGATTAATTGACCATAAGTTCAACCCATGGCAGAGAAGGCAATGGCACCCCACTCCAGTACTCTTGCCTGGAAAATCCCATGGGCGGAGGAGCTTGGTAGGCTGCAGTCCATGGGGTCGCACAGAGTCGGACATGACTGAAGCAACTTAGCAGCAGCAGCAGCAGCAACCCATGGAGGGTCTTCCCTGGTGGCTCAACAGTAAAGAATCTGCCTGCAATGCAGGAGACATGTAGGAGTTCGGGTTCGATCCCTGGGTCAGGAAGATCCCCTGGAGTAGGAAATGTTAACCTGCTCCAGTATTTTTGCTTGGAAAATTCCATGGACAGAAAAGCCTGGTGGGCTACAGTCCATGGGATCGCAAAGAGTCAGACACGATTGAGCACGCATGCACTCCCCTTAGGAATCCATGGGTGGAGAAGTAGTGATCCCTTACATTCAGTCGACAGTATTAACAGAGCACCTACTATGTGCCAAGCACTGCATGAGGCACCAGGTCAAGGGCAGTTAAAACACTGAAAAGATTTTAGGTTAATGGGAAAGAAAGACTCCCAAACAGACAATTACAACCTTCTGTTGATGAGCCAAGAGACAGTAGAGCAGAATGAAACTGGAGCAGTTCCCTAACTTAAGAATTTGGGGAAGGTTTCCTGAGTCAGGTGATGGCTGGGCTAAGTGTTGAGGATTGATTAGCATGATCCAGGTGAAGAAGGATGGGAAGGGGCCTCTAGGCAAAGGGGATAGAGCTGGACAGGATAGGATAGGATGATAGACTAAAGCTCATGAAGCAGTGTGAGGTGTTGGAAAGCTATAAGCTACTCTGTATCATCATCAGAGCCTGAAGTTTGAGGCAGGGAGTGCTGAGATGAGGCTGGAGAGGCTGAGTCAGGTCATGCTGGGCCTTCATCTAGCAGACTCAGCTGGGAATTTGGTGTGGGTGATGAGGAGCCATTGTAGGTCTCTAGCAGGGGAAACTTGGTGGTTTTCATCTTAGGCAGGTTATTCCAGAGGCAGCGTAGAGGATGAATATGAGGACAGATTGGTAGGGAAATAGGTAAGGAAGATAAGGACCTGAAACTGAGAATGGTAACTGAGGTCCAGAGAAAGGGAACCTAGTCAAGATACATTTAGGACTTAAAATTGGTGGTATTTGGTAAATGAATGGAGGACGGTACAGAATAGGAATGGATGGGAAGGTTGAAGCCTGGAATGACCCCCATGTTCCTGCATTAGGTACAGTGAGGTGGGAAACAGAGACAAGAGATGAGAATTAGTTAACTTTGGCCCGTGTTGAATTTAAGGTTCCCTTGGGAACCTTAGCTCACCTCTAGGTGGTGATGCTCAGTGGACAGCGGAAGCCTTGTGGCTGAAACTGGGAGAATTCAGGGCTGGAGATGTCAGTGTGAGATTCAGAAGTAGGAGGCAGGGAGTAGTCACCTGGAATGTCTTCTAAAGAGAGCCCGTAGAAGGATAGGAGCCAGGGGCTGGGCATGGGAAGCTGAAGAACACCCGTGTTTAAGGGAGGGCGGAGGAAGGTGAGTTAGAAAGAGATGGGAGCAAATGGTGGGAGAGGCAGGATAAAGACCAGGATTGAGGGTCTCGTGGATGTCAACAGAGCAGTTTCATGGAGCACCCAGGGCTGGTGGGGGTGTCACACAGGCCTGGTTGCTGGTGGGGAGATCCAGTCCAGACAAGAATATGGCCTATACTTAGCAGCAGCAGCGGCAGCAGCATTTAGCAGAACTCGTGTGGCTTTGCACAGAAAATGAGGAGCACACACTGCCAAGTAGCTCCTAAGTCCAAATGAGACCAGAAAGAGGCAAGGATCCTTTGAGTCTAGTTTCGTGGGTGCATTGAGCATGAGCAGTGAAGGGAGAAGATCAATAGCTGTAGCATCTGATTGCTCTCCTTCCAGAAAGCAGAGACGCAAGCTGAAGTCCAAGGGAGGCCCAGTTAGCATGGATTTCAAATTCTCACTCTGCTCCCCCTTCTTCCCTCCTCTCCCCCATCCCTTCCTTCTCTTCTTCCTCCTGCCCTCTCTTCCTTCCTTCCTTCTCCCTGGAACCGTCATCTATCCCATTCTGTCTCTTCTATCTGAAGGGAGTTCTTGGAAGCATCTAAGATTGGGGAAAATCACCCGCCTCAATGGGATTGATGAAGACAAGTCAAAGGAAGGAGGACACATCAAAGACATGTCTTTCTCCCAGAGGAAGGTGGAAGGAACAGAGAAGGAGGGAGGCTAGAACAAGGAGGCTCAGGGAACTTTGTTCCGAAAGCTTGGTTCCCCATTCCCCACAAGTTTTCAAGCTGGTGGCTGGCTCAGACATACCAGACTTTGATGGCCAGACAAAATAGTGCTTGGCAACATACTAAGTTTGCCTACTGAGAAAATCTTACCAAGGCCTGGACTGGGGAGGATCTCATCACAGGCCATGATGACACTTGAAACCCATCAAGATATGAAAAGAGGGGCCCAAGTTTCAGACCCTCTGAGCCTAAAAAACCTGAGACTTCGGGGCCCTGAGGGCCCATCCTCTTGAGCTAAATAGAGAGTTGGAAGAAGAGATAAACTGCACATTGAAGATTTAAACAGGAGGTGCCTGTGTTCCCGCCCGCACCAGATGTAGGTTTTCTCCTGATCGTGTGGCTCTAGCCCCATCTCCACCTGCGACAAGGCTACCCCTTTCTTTCAGCGTTCAGCTCAAGTGCCACTGCCACTGTGACGTCTTCCTGGACTTTTCTTGTTGTTGTTCAGTCGCTCAGTCATGTCTTTGCAACCCCATGGACTGCAGCACGCCAGGCTTCCCTGTCCTTCACCATCTTCCAGAGTTTGCTTTCCCAGACCTTTCTAGTTGCAATTAATTGTTCCTTATATGTTCGTGGTCGGGCGTGTTGATAAATGTCTGTTCCTGTGCCCATTTCCTTCCCTCTGTGGGGTTGGCTTCTCAAGGGCCTGGCCTTTGTCTTGGCTCTTGCTGTAGGGAGGCAGTGTAGCTCCACGGCTACCCCTCTAGGCACAAATCTGTGTGCCACCTTGAGTTCTGTGGGCCTCAATTTACCTACCTACAAAATGGGCTGATAATAGAACCTAACTCTTAGAGTTGTGTGAATGACATGTGACAGTTCTGTGCCTGGCACATCCTAAGAGCTATTGCTAGTCTTTATCTGCAAATCCCCCTACAGTGCTGATACATGGCTATGACATATGCATTCTAACATACCTTGGATAAGTTGCTACTGGGGTTTCTTAAAGACAGGCCACTCTAGCAACACTCTGGGAATATTCAGAGTTTTTCAGCTTCTTGTTTTGAAAAAAAAGTCCACCCTACTTCTGTTATCTATGAGTCTGAGACAATTCTTCTGGAAACCTGAGGATGGCCAGGGTTTAGAATAACTGCCTGGCTCTGCCAGTATCAAGCATTAAGGTGGCTGAGGTGAGTCTGGAAGGTCCTTGTGTGTACACGTTCAGGGTCTGTCTTCCCATGCTCAGGGATTGAGCCACAGCCTTCATTGGGCCACTGGAGCTCCAGAGCTATGACCAAGCACCAGATAATGGTTAATTAACTAAACCACCCCATACTCCTAATTATCTCCATTTCAAAGATGCAAATGTTGAATCAAGATGACTGCATAATGTCCCCCTGGTCAGCCAATGACAGAACCAACAAGTTCCTACCTAGACCTCTATACTGACGTTGATTAGAAAATTATCTTTGTAGTCAGTTCTGCCTCATCTCTGCCACTAGAAGCAGAACTCAGCTCATCACCCGCAAAACTCCTCAGAGACCAGAGACCACCAGGGCACTAGAGTTCTCAACCAGCCGAGGAGGGTGCTGGGCCCAGAATAGCCTGGGGCCTGTGGTTTATCACCCCTGGGTCTGTGTTCTTCCAAGCGGCTACTCGAGATGAGCGAGTGCAGGAGTAAGAAGTGGTTGAAACTTGGTAAAAATTATATCCTTTCAGAGCCTGAAAATTTAGAAAGTCAGTACACCCCCTCATTTTATTGCTGGGATAATAAAAATAAACTGGCAACTTGCCTTAAGGTTGTGCAGTTAAAAATGGGTAGAAGGATGCTCTTTCAATGATTCCGTATTGCCTCATGACCCTAGCTAAAAACTGTTAGATCCCAACTGACCACAATCTACCCAAACATCAAGGATCTAAGAGACCAAAGCTTCACCCCTAATTACCTTTGACGTAGGAAGAAGTGGAAATAATGTGGGTGCTAGAGTTAACCTCACCTGTGTTCACATTCCAGCTTTCCTCTAGCTCAGTGATGCCACGTAGGTTACTTAGCCTCTCTGTGTTTTCATTCCCTCAGTAAATTGGAGTTAATAATAGTATCAACCTCACAGTTGTTGTGAAGACTAAATGAGTTGATACATAAAAAGAGTTCAGGGCAGCACCTTGCTCATAGTTAGTAGATAGTGCTGTATGTGTTAGACCCCCTTATTCAATGATCCCCTCTTATTGTTTTTACAGAATAACAAAGTGACTCAGAGGGAGGCAGAGAAATAACCAGGCCTAAAGTAGCAGCTCGGCCTAAGGGTCCTCTGAGTCCTGATTCTTCTGGGATTTCAGTGGACTTGAGATACCGTCTTCTCTATCCTTGCTCTGTGAGATTCGGGAAAGCGCTTGGCGTCCGGGGGTGGGCACTCTCGCTCCACAATCAGTATGGTTTCTTGACGGGGTGGGGTGCTGCAGGTAAGAAAGCCAGGTTATATTTCTCTTTATGTTGGCTTTCCACAGTCCCCAGCCCTCTGCCTGGAGTGTTTCAGATTTACTATCACATCACTTTCAAATGTATTCCTACCACTCCCAGCACAGCAGTAATGGGAGAAAGGGCCGGCAGTTTCCTCTCTTTCTCTGCAGATTTAGAATGAGAAATTTCATAGAAGAAAAAGCATGAAAGATTGGAGAAACAGAGCATCCATAAAGTGCCAGGGTATTGAATTGTCTCTCTTTTGCTTCCTGTCTTGGCTCTTCATTGCGTTCTCCTCTCTCCTCACCTCCCAAAAGGCCATTTCGTACCTCTCTCCTCCCCTCAGGCCTCCTGCAAGCCTCCTCCACCCCGCCCTCCGTCCCCAGGCTCAGATGATGATCTTGCTTTATCGTTTACCAAGAAAATGGGAATCATCAGACTTCTGACTCCTCCATCTTTTCTCTTCTACAGCTGCCTGCCACACTCACCTGCACCCTTTTTCTCTTCCTACCCTCCTGGTACCGGAGGACAAGCCCAGCTCCAAGCAAAGGGCAAGGCCTCTGCTGCCTGGATCTGTCTCCTCTCTCCGTCTGGCCAGCCTCCTCACTTCTCCTCTGCTCCTCCAGTATCCATGTCAGCATGCCACCTACACATCAGTGTTTCTAGCTTAAAAGAAAAGTCCTGAGAGTCAGCCCTACGACCTTTCCAGCTCCCATCCCCTCTCTTTTCCCTTCAGAGCAAACTTGTTGAAAGATGCTCAAAGTTAGTGATCTTATGATTTGCAGGTGTTATAGAGGCAGTGTCAGGGGGTGGCTCCCCAGACTGGACCCTGGCCTGGGAGGCTGGGGTGCAATCCCAGCTCCACCACTTTCCAGCTGTGTGGCCCTGGGCAGGTTCTCTATCCTTTCTGGGCGTGAGGTGCTCACTTGTAAAATGGGCATGATGTTAGAATTTACACTGTAAGATTGTAAGACATTTCTGAGCTGATGCCTATAAAGCACTTGGCAGAGAGTGTAAACCATGGGTTCTATTACTATTCTCTCCTCAACTTACTCCATTGGGGTTTTGTCCCCACTGTGCTGAGACATCGCTACTGTCAATGTCTCTAGTGACCTCCACATTGCCAAATCTAATGTCAGCTTCTCTGATCTGATCTTGTCTCCACATCAGTATTCAACACACAATGTCTCATGACCTCCTTCTTGAAATACTTCATTCTGTGCTTTCCACGACACTACCCTCTCCCTCTGCCCCCAAGACACTGGTCCCACCTCCTAGGGTTGTCCTCTGCCTCTCTATGCCTGGCCTGGTGGTAACTGCTCTCCTCTGCTGCCCTCACAACTCAAAACCACCGCACTCTGCCTCCAGGGAACCCACCTCTGGAATGAGGAGGAAGCCTTTCACTCATTTCATGCATTTGATGATTGACTGTACTCTTTGCCAAAAAGCCTTGGGGTACAGGAACAGAATATAAAATTGTGGGGACAATTGCCCTTTAGAACTTCAGGGTCAGGATAAAGTCCTATGAGACGAGGGAAGGTTAAGCTGTGTACTACCAAGTGCCCTGTGGGAGGGAGCTTCTTTCAGACCCTGGAGGAGCCTGGACTGGAAGCCTTGAAGCCTGGGGTTAAGTTTCCAGGCAGGTCCTGGTGGGAAGCCCCATGGCAGGATAGATGTGAAAGAGGAATTATTTCAGTCAAGAAGTTGACCTGTCCAAGGAAGCAGCATCCTATCCTCTACCTCTGTCTCCACTTTTTTTGATGAGGATCCAAGTCTTGGTGATTCTCTTCACAGCTAAGAGAGAAGTCAGTTGGTGGGAAAGTTGTGATGTTATTCTGATGGCTGTAGGTCAGGGGGTCCTTGTCCAAAGACCTTAACATATGGTCACGGCAATTCACCAAGAGCTATCCAAGTCTGAAGCCCCTGCCACAGCCACCTTTGACGTGGCCCCACTCTGTGGACACTTCCCTGTGGAGGGGTTCTGCCTCCTGGCAAGTACTTGTACCATATCCTCTAGGATGGCATCCAGGGGGTGTTGGGGGTGGGCTTGCATATGGCTACTTGCCTAGAGTCTAGGAATAAGGCTGATCTGGGAGTGGGACGGGGAGAGGAAGCAGGACTTCCGAATGTCCCTTACTTAGAAGTGTTCCCTGCCAAGCCCTGGGGATGCCCCGAAAGTCTCTCCCGCAGGCCAGGCACTGCCTGAAGACCTGGACAGAGGAGTTCCTTGGCACCGACAACTGCATGTGTGCGTGCCCAGTCACTCACTTGTGTCTGACTCTTTGTGACCCTATGGGCTACACATAGCCTGCCAGGCTCCTCTGTCCATGGGATTTCTCAGGCAAGAATACTGGAGCACGTTACCCATTTCCTTCTCCAGAGGCTCTTCCTGATCCAGGGATCGAACCCATGTCTCCTGCAGCACAGGTGAATTCTTTACCACTGAGCTGTGGGGAAAGCCCTCAGCAACAACCTTACCCTCTTACCAACAAGTAGCTGAGGGGCTGTTAGGGCAGCATCCTAAGCAAGACTAGAAAGACATCGTCCCATGGACACAGCTCAAAAATGCGAGCTAGATTCTCGGTTAGCCCACAAAATCCATGCACTCCATGCTGTAGCTGTAACGGTGTGCTTACGGTAGGAATGTTTTCTGCTATTTTCCTTTCTCACTATAAACGTACCATATTTCTGAAACCTGGAGATTCAACAGGGTTTTGAGGCCCTGCTGAGGAAGCTCATCATCATTTATAAAGAGTGTTGCTAATAGGATCCTGTCAAAAACAATTTAAAGGCAGACGTTAGAAAATAGCCATTGGGTATTAGAATGCTTGTAGACTTGGGGATCTGTGTGGGTGGGCTGATTCTTGGTCTGGATGCGGAGGCAGAAGGGCTGTTAAGGTAAGTGATGGAGCCACTGGGACATGACTGACTAAAGTTCTGGCTGGAAGGTCATCTTCCCCTTGATACCACCTTCCCATCTGGAAAGAATAAAGAGGGGGTGTGTTGGGACTGTCTCAGAAGACATTCCGGTGTTGACTCAAAGCCTAAGGAGTAACTGGTATAATTTTTGTTTGTTTGGGTTGTTTTTTGTTTTTTTTTTCCTGTGAAACAGTAGAATAACATTTGAGGAATTATTTAAAAAAGAAAACAAAAGATCATCCATAGTTCTATCACTATAAATGACTATTTTCTTTTTTTGTTCTTGCCCTTTGTAAGCCCAACAATAAATCATTTTTACATAGTAATACAGTGTGTACACTTTCACATTCTGCTTCTTCCATTGAGCCTTTATGTATTAAAGCTAAATGTTTTAAAGCACTTTTACAGTTTAAAAAAAAATCTTTACACCTTAATACAGCAGCAGTTGTGACTCTATACAGTAATGTGCATTTCTGCATGTTTACTGGGTTGGGAAGTGCCATACTGGGCCACCTTCCCAGAAACTCAACCCCAAGGCCTGGCAGGATTCCCACATCTGCTTGCTTCCCATTCTGCTCAATCCATTATCCTGTTACATGTGAGCATCTTGGGGTCCAAGCAACATGCACCATTCAAGCACCTGACACTCTCTACATTAAGTAGTTAAAACAGTGGCTCCCAAAGGGAGTTCTGAGGACAACGATATTGCAAAAATTTCCCCACAAGAGGTCTGTAGTCAAACAAGATCAAAAGTGTTGAATACTCTTAGGTTGGGCTATACGCAATTGCCACTGTTCAACTGTTCTTGACCTCTGAAAGAGGGATTTCAAATAGTTCAACCTAACACACACACACACATACATACTCCTCTGGGACATTCACCATGCATATTAGCATGTTAAGAGCTTTAGAGGGATTTCCCTGGTGGTCCAGTGGTTATGACTCCCTTCTTCCACTGCAGGGGGCCCAGGTGTCTGCCATGCTGCCAAAAAATAAAAACACAAATAACCAACAATAAGAGCTTCTGAAAAGTCCTAGAAAGAAATCTATTTGATTGTGATTGACTTAACATAATCCCTTTAAAAATAATACTTATTAATATACACCAGGACATGCTTTGGGAAACTAGGGCCTGGAGTAATCTCAAAAGAACACAAAAATGTACATAAATGAGGAAGCCCAGGGCAGCATGGAGGGCTGAGCAAATAAATGCTCAGGAGGGAAAGAGCAGGTGGGCATCTTCCTTCCCAGAACTGCCCACCCATCTTTGAGATCCAAAATCATCGTATTTTCAGCCCTCCTCCTTCTACAGTGATTCTTCCTGAACGACCTCTACTTTTTTCTCCCTCATAAACATGTAGGGAGGATTCATGAAGCGACAGCAATGGGTCACCCCATATTCTTCAACTGACAGATACTAAATAAACACGGGTATTATTTTGACAGCTCTCTCATTAGAATAATTAGTTCATCTTTTTAGGATGTTATTATCGTCCCAGTTCATAAGTGATCATCTAATTTGCTTACAACTAGGAGGTGAGTTAAGCTGATCTGTTTGCAGGGAGGCGGCTCTGACCTGGCTATGGTCCCCGGGGAGGGACTGCCTCACACGTGCTCTATAAACAACGTGGGCATGTGGCCAGCTTTGACTATCTTGTTCTCCAGGCACCGGAGCCAAATATCCAAGACAGAGACTGGAATTGTCGGCTGGGGTAGATCCAAGTGGCAGACAGTGGCTTAGCCAGGACTAAGTCCTCAGGGTCTCTAATCCCTACCCACCCCCCACTGTCCCACTGTCTGGAAGTCTTCCCAGGAGCGAGCCTCTAATAGACCTGTCCATCATTCACCCACTACCACTGGACATCAGTGTGACTGACTCTGGGGAGTGATGGCATTTTGGTCCCTCTGGTCATCTAGCAGAATGTTAGGTGTGGATAGGAATTATCTGATGCTCCAGGGAAGCGGGAGGTGAGAGTTCAAAGGTAGGGTGTCACTTCCCTGTGAGAGCTCACAGTTTATTTAAAGTTCTTAATTGTAGCACAATGAGATTTATTTTTTAATATTTATTTATTGGGCTGTGCTGGGTCTTAGTTGCAGCACATGGGATCTCTGATCGTCACTGTAGCATGTGAGATCACTTGGGACCTAGTTCCCTGACCAGGGATTGAACCTGGGCCCCCTGCATTGGGAGCAAGGAATCTTAGCCACTGGACCACCAAGGAAGTCCCCATGGTGGCATTTAAATGACATTAAATGGGACCCTAACAGTTTTGTGCCCTACAGTGGAAGGCACTGCCCAGAGGGAGCATACGTACAGAGGAAATTATTGGCCTCTCAAGGGCATTGCTACAAACATGCAATTACCAAGAAAGGACAGAGCAAGGTTATTTGATTTCTCATGATGTGAGTGAAAACAAAGCCTTTAACTTCAGCTGACTGAAACAGCAAATACAGATAAGCTTTGAATGGGCCACACCATCTTTCAGATCCTCACGTCTCATTTGTCATCTATCTGTCAAAGTCAAATAATCTTTATAATGTCTGCTGTGGGAGCTCTGAGAGCAGAGGAAAATAGAGGGCCAGCATGTTGCTGTTTCTCTTCAGCTGTACGGCAGATGGGAAAAGATGCATGTAGAACCAGGGGAGCCTGACTTGACCTTCCTTTCCAAATTTATCCTGTGTGGTCCTGTGCCAGTCACTTCATTTTTATTAAGAACAATAAATGGGCCTCCCAGAACCACCTTGAGGATCAAAGGTGATAAGGTACAAAAGATGGTCACGACAGTGACGCTGAAGGCAACACGTAGCTCTCTGGCATTACCTGACACGTCGACATCTTTCATGAAGGAACTGCCTTGCTCATTGGAGGAAGATAACCTTTTAAAAAAAAACCAAGACCCATACGCCTTTTTAAAAAAAGTTTATTTATTTATTTTTTGGTTGTGCTGTGTATTTGTTGCTACGTGGGCTTTTCTCTGGTTGTGGCGAGCGGGGGCTACTCTCTAGTTGCCGGCTTCTCATTGCAGTGTCTTCTTTAACTGGGGAGCACAGGCTCTAGGGCACGTGGGCTTCAGCAGTGGCGGCTCCAGGGCTCTAGAGCACAGGCTCTATAGTTGTGGCACATGGGCTTAGCTGCTCCTCGGCATGTGAGATCTTCTCAGATCAGGGGTCGAACCCATGTTTCCTGCATTGGCAGGCAGATTCTTTACCACTGAGTCACCAGGGAAGCCCCCATACACCCTTTAAAACAGACAGAAATGTGACAAAGCAATGGTCCATTATTTCCCATTGCTCATTTCCCCTTTGGGTTCAGCTTCCAGAGAGTCTGTCTATGTCAGGGAGATAGCCTGACAATTTGGATCTCTCAGCCAAGGAGTTATGTCAACTGTGAAATTTTTTTATAGATCGTCTACTTTGTAGCTGGCACCATAGATCCTAGAGCTACAGTAATGTACAAAACAGAGGACTTACCATCACTTAGAGGATAGAATGGGGGAGATAGGGAGACAAACAGAATACTGCATGCTCAGTGCCACCGCAGGCCAGCTGCGGAAGCTCGAAAATCAACTTCTAGTCCAGCCGAGGTAATGGTGATTATAAGGGGCTGTTTCAGAGATTTTTCTGGAGGAGGTGGTTTCTAATCTGAGTGGGAGTTAGCCAAGCAAGAGAAGTGGTGAGAACATCCAGGCAAAGGGCAAGACCTATGAGGTGGAGTGGGAAGAGGAAGAGGAAGGGAGAGTGGTAGCTGGAGAGATGAGCATGAGCCACATTTAATCTTCTCAACAACTGAATAAGGTGGGTTTTTGTCTTCCCATCCTGCAGCTGAGTAAATCAATGCTGAGAGTGATGTGAGAAAGTGTACGGGGATGTTTGGGAGAATGATTCAGAGATAGGCAAAACCAGAAGATGAAATCAAATCATTTTTGAGAATGATTTTCATTGGCAAGGAGAGACGGTGAGGTCAGGGACTCACTGGTTAATGACTGGACTCTGCTGGGCCCATGGTGCCCCTTACTGATGCTTTTCTCCCAGGGATCATCACTTTCACTGCTGATCCATGATCACAACTAATACAATATAAGCAAAGGGAATAAAATGTAGAGTCTAGATCTATCTGCCTCCAAAGTTTGTGCCCTTTTCTAGTCTAGAAAAAATTATTTTATTTTTGGTACTAAGATTAAGCGTGTGGAGACAGTCAGGGTGGCTAAGCTGGTGCAGATCCCCTTAGGTCCAAGGTTATTGTAGCTGTGATTTATCAAGAAGCCCAGCTTCCCAGGAGTCTCAGTGACAAAACCCCAAATGCCAGGTTCCACTGCCTTTCTTAGAAAGCCTTTAGAAGAAAACTCTGAAGTGTTAGCAGAGAGAAATATTGGTATGAGAAAGAAGTGTTTTGATATTACAAAGCTATCAAGATCTTGGCTCTTTTGAAACACTAGAAGGATTTTTTCCCCTTAAAAAGATCTTCCACACTACCATGTGTAAAATAGATAGGTAGTGGGAAGCTGCTATACAACACAGGAAGCTCTGTGACCATCTAGAAGAGGGAGATGTGGGCGTGGGGGGGTGGGGTGGGCTGGGGAGGAGAGGGGATATATGTATACATACAGCTGATTTTTGAGAGTTCTTTGCACTGCAAGGAGATCAACTCAGTCAATCCTAAAGGAAATCAACCTGAATAATGAACATTGGAAGGACTGATGCTGAAGCTCCAATATTTTGGACACCTGATGTGACTCATTGGAAAAGATCTTGATGCTGAGAAAGATAGAAGGCAAAATGAGAAGGGGGCAGCAGAGGATGAGATGGCATCACCAACTCAGTGGACATGAAGTTGAGCAAATTCCAGGAGATAGTGCAGGACAAAGAAGCCTGGTGTGCTTCAGTCCATAAAGTCACAAAGAGCTGGACATGACTTAGCAACTGAATTTTAAGATTCAAGCTGTTGTACAGTAGACACAAACACAATATTGTAAAGCAATTATACTCCAATTAAGAATAAATTTGAAAAAGAGGTCTCTGGGCTTCCCTGGTGGCTCAGTGGTAAAGAATCTGCCTGCCAACACAGGAGATATGGGTTTGATCCCTGGTCTGGGAAGATCCCACATACCGCAGAGCAACTAAGCCCGTGTGTCACAACTACTGAGCCTGGGCTCTAGAGCCTGGGTGCCATAACTTCTGAAGCCTGCAAGCCCTAGAGCTTGGCTCTGAAACAAGAGAAGTCACTACACTGAGAAGCTCGTGCACCTCAACAAAGTGTAGCCCCCGTCCACCTCAACTAGAGAAAAACCTGCACAGCAACAAAGACCCAGCACAGCCAAAAATAAATCAATAACTAATAGTAATAATAGAGGTCTCCTAAAACTTCTGTGTTTACATTGTAGGAGAAAACGAAAATCTTGAAAATTTTTGAACATGATCAAAACTTTCAGTCAGTCAGTTCAGTCACTCAGTTGTGTCCGACTCTTTACGACCCCATGGACTTCAGCATGCCAGGCTTCCCTGTCCATCACCAACTCCCAGAGCCTACTCAAATTCAAGTCCATTGCGTCAGTGATGCCATCCAACCATCTCATCCTCTACCGTCCCCTTCTCCTCCCGCCTTTGATCTTTCCCAGCATCAGGGTCTTTTCTAATGAGTCAGTTCTTCGCAGCAGGTGGCCAAAGTATTGGAGTTTCAGCTGCAGCATCAGTCCTTCCAATGAATACTCATGACTGATTTCCTTTAGGATGGACTGGTTGGATCTCCTTGCAGTCCAAGGGACTTTTAAGCATCTTCTCCAACACCACAGTTCAAAAGCAGCAATTCTTCAGCACTCAGCTTTCTTTATAATCCAATTCTCACATACATGACTCCCACATCCATACATGACTACTGGAAAAACCGTAACTTTGACTAGACAGACCTTTGTGGGCAAAGTAATGTCTCTGCTTTTTGATATGCTGTCTAGGTTGGTCATGGCTTTTCTTCCAAGGAGCAAGAGTCTTTTAATTTCATGGCTGCAGTCGCCATCTGCAGTGATTTTGGAGCCCCCAAAAATAAAGTCTGTCACTGTTTCCATTGTTTCTCCATCTATTTGCCACAAAGTGATGGGACCGGATGCCATGATCTTAGTTTTCTAAATGTTGAGTTGTAAGCCAACTTTTTCACTCTCCTCTTCCACTTTCATCAAGAGGCTCTTTAGTTCTTCGCTTTCTGCCATAAGGGTGGTGTCATCCGCATATCTGAGGTTATTGATATTTCTCCCAGCTATCTTGATTCCAGCTTGTGCTTCAAAGAAGCACAAGAAAGCAAGAAAGATCAAAACTTTAAAAAAAGATAAATCTGGCTATTTTCTCCTTTTCTAGGTTGACATTTTTCATAGACAAAGTTATAGATTAATGAAATGCTCAACTTTTATAGATTCAGCAAATAAGCATTTTCACTAAGAGTGATCCCAACATACTCCATTTATTCTTATCAATGTGTTATCTGTTTGTAAATGCTAGTTACCTGAGGCAGAAAGTGTGGGGCCTGTGAGATAATGTTTAATACATGTAAGGGATTCCACCCTTAAGGCAAAACTGTAAAGCAGTGAAGCACAGGATGGTGGCTTTCATCAGCATTTTCCAAAGGTGTCCAAATGTAAAGGAAATGCTATTTACTGGGGCTCCTGGTGCTATTCACCTGGGCCCCCCAAACTGAATCTGGTCTCCATCACTTCATCTTATAAATCACCTATTGAGCTATGAAGAACATGCCTGCTAATTTAAAGGAAGAAAAAACAGTTATGGGTAACTTCTAGCATGCATTCACTGGGTTCTGGCTTTTCCTGTAGGAGCTCTATGATAAGTACAAACCATTGATTCAGGAAATTGTTGTAAGTGAACAACTTTGTGGGAGCATCTCGTTGAAAGATGCCTGTTCATACACTGTCTCAAAGAAAGTTCAAACCTAGGGAAAATAGAGCAATGTTTTCTTTTTTAAAATATGTTCTTCTTGTTTATTTTACAAAAGTAATATGGGGACAGTGGGTAGAACTTAGAAAATACAGAAAAGCCCAAAATAAAAAATATCTAAATCTATACCATCCTGAACCTGGAGATAACCACCTTTAACATATCCTTTCAGCCTTTTTTCTCCATATTTAGATTTAATAAATGGTAGCATACAGTACATATTATTTTAGAAGCTACTTTCTACTTACCAATTTTGTGACCATTTCTCACATAAATAAACATTCTTTCATAATGTGATTCTTTACAACTACATAGATCACCTCTAGGGATGCACCTTAATTTATGCACTCAGTTCCCAATTCTCAGACATGTAGGTGCTTCCAATTATTTGCCCACAACTATTATGCTAATTTTAATCAACACTATAAATGCATGCTGCTGGTTCTTTAGTGTAGACTCCTAGAAGTGGAATCGCTGGATCAAGACTCACTATGCACACTGAAGCGTCATGGTGCACATGGCCAAACTGTCCTTCTGTCCTACCCTAAGTGAAGTGAAAGTCACTCAGTCGTGTCCGACTCTTTGCAGCCCCATGGACTATACAGTCCATGGAATTCCCCAGGCCAGAATACTGGAGTGGGTAGCCTTTCCCTTCTCCAGCAGATCTTCCCAACCCAGGGATCGAACCCAGGTCTCCCACATTGCAGGTGGATTCTTTACCAACTGAGCCATAAGGGAAGCCCCGTAGCTACCCTAAAGTTTGCTCCAACTCACACTCCTACCAGACAACTAGACTCCCCAAAATAATAATTTTTACATAAGCCTTTTTCCAGGACCAGAACTAACCCAGCCAACGTTTTGAAAAAGAAAATGGCAAATTTTGTATCTAATGTTTCCACTTTTCCTCATTATTGAGATTTTCTTTCTTATGTCTTAGTCTCTTACTTCTTAATTTACCATCCAAGCCTAGTGTAAAGTAACTAATACACTCATTTACATCCAAGTATCAGTGACTAAGGGGCTTGCCTGGTAGCTCAGATGATAAAGAATCTGCCTGCAAAGCAGGAGACCCGGGTTCAATCTCTGGGTTGGGAAGATCCCCTGGAGAAGGGAATGGCTACCCACTCCAGTATTCTTGCCTGGATAATTCCATGGACAGAGGAGCTCGGTGGGCTACAGTCCATGGGGTCACAAAGAGTCAGACATGACTGAGAGACTAATACTTTCACATCAATGACTACTGAGATAAAATATTATATTATATATTTTAATTAGAAACAAAAACCAAAGCAATACATCTCTTATAAGGTTTCACTTCATAGTCAAGCTAAAGATGAGTTCCTGTGAGGTGGAGAAAGTCCCAGAGGTAGTAAAAGAGAGGCCAGGTTTTCTCTGATGTCCATTTTTGTTTATTGAAGTATAGTTGATTTACAATGTGTTAGTTTCTGGCATACAGCAAAGTGATTCACGCATATATATATTTCAGATTTTTCTCCATTATAGTTTATTGCTGTACTCTTCCTCCTAATGCTGCCCTTTGGCAAGTCTCCCTTTTAGAGGAAAATGAAGTTCACAGCCTCTTTTTTCTCCCCACAACTCCTCAGGAAAATCTTGGTGTTTTCTGCTAAGTCTGCTCACCCAACCACTCATGATTATGAATTCAGTGGAGTAAACCATGCAGAGAAGTCTGGAAATGGTATAAGAGAAAGGGAAGAGCAGAGTGGATTTGCAGCTGAGAGTGGATTTGAGGCTATGAGGAAGAAAAGACAAGGGAGTGGATTTCAGAGGAAATCTGGTGAAATTTTTGAGAAGGGAAAAGTTTGGGGGAGCTAATAAGAACCGAAGTTGAGGAAGAGGATTTTTTTGAAGTTTTTTTCTGTTCAGTTTCCATGTAATGCCTTTGGATACTTTCCTACATGTCCATTGGTTTCAGTTAAACTTTTCTATTGGATTCATAATTCTTTGTAACATTGTCAAAAACCAGACCACAAGATGTTTGGGGTTTATAGAATTTGCAATAGCAATGAGTCTCTAGAGCTTGACTATATTTACGTATAATAAATAAGAGCTGATATCTAAATCTATATTTGTATTTAGAAGGTGATTTTAATTGTTTCCATAAAATCTTCCCCAAAGTGTAATTTAAATAGACATAACCCTGAAATAAAAATATGGGCTGCCATCCATTTGGGCTGCCTCATGGACATGTTTTGATTCATAGAAGAGTACGTGCCAAAATCAGTCAGCTCAGTTTGGCATTTGTCAAATGTCTAGGATGAGTCAGGCACTATGTCTGACACTTAGGGGAATAAATGTGACTTATATATTGATCCAACATGACCAGTAGGTTATAATCAAAGCAAGATTTTATTTTTATCTTCCTCTGACCTTTTAAAGTACATTCAGTAGAGAAATACATGCTGAAACTTCTGAAGCCTCTGATGAAAACTTGTCCTCTTCATCATCTGGCTGATGTCCCCTCAGTCCTTTGTTCCCCCAAAGTCTACAGCACACATGACTCTCAATGCTCAGGGCTCATCTCCCAGGTAATCCTATTGGTGGGAACTCATTATGGCTCCAGGATATCTGGCCTGTTGGACAAACTCATCTATTCCTTGTTTTATGAAAAGAGTTGTTGTTGTTTAGTCACTAAATTGTGTCCAGCTCTTTTGGGACCCCATGGACTGCAGTGCACCAAGCTCCTCTGTCCATGGAATTTCCCAGGCAAGAATATTGGAGTCAGTTGCCATTTCCTTCTCCAGGGGATCTTCCCAACCCAGGAATCAAACCCATGTCTCCTATACTGCAGGTGGATTCTTTACTACTGAGTCACCTGGGAAGCCCTGTGAAAGAGTGCTGACCTCAAATGCATATTATCTCTTTCTCTCTCTCTCATTGACCTGTTCTATGCTATACATGCTGTGCTAAGTCGTTTCAGTCATGTCCAGCTCTTTGTGACTCCATGGACTCTAGCCCACTAAGCCCTCTGTCCATGGGATTCTCCAGGCAAGAATACTGGAGTGAGTTGCCATGCCCTTCTCCAGGGGATCTTCCCAACCCAGGGATCAAACTCACATCCCTTATGTCTTCTGCATTGGCAGGCAGGTTCTTAACCACTACCACTGTCTGGGAAGCCCCTATGTTCTAGATTACATTAAATTTCTTAAGTATGACTTTGTCTATAGTCCATGGTGTCCCCACCACACCGCAACTTTGTGCTTTGTGTGTTGGGAGGGGGAAGAGTATGTGCTCATAGCAGAGGAAAAAGTTTTTTTTCTCCTAGGAAATAGCATCACAAATCTTTTCTTTCTACTTTGATTCCTTTTTATAGTCCTTCATCTGATTGAGGTAGCTAAGAATCATGGAACTGGTTGTCAAAGATTCCATTTTTAAACTCTACAGAGTGATGTGGTGTCTCAGTTTGGTATGCAGCATCTATTGTATCTTGAATCTCAGTTGAAGCTTTAAATTTAACATCCTATTATTACACAAAAACAAAAAGGTGCGGTTCCTGTTCTTTAGAAATTGAGAGATTAAAGAAGACACAAATGTATAAATAGATCATTCTAATACAATATGAAAAGTGTCAGACAGAGAAATGTACAGGGTTGATAAGGGCAAGGAGACAGCTTCTAATATACATTGCCACTATTGAGGGAGGCCATACACAAAAGAATAAGGAGTCTGTGTAGCCTGCAAGTGAGCTGAAAGAATGTGGTATCTTCTTAGGAACTTCAGAACAAATGCTATTGATTTGTCCCCCAGTTACTCAAGTACCTGGAAAAAATGATTAAATTATGGGTCTGGGATAATACTGCATAATTGGTTAAAGTGGATAGAAAAAGGATCCTTTTTTAAGGGTTTGAAAGGAAGCCCAGAAATCTTGGCAGACAAATGTGAAAATAGTTATGCTCTCTGAATCTGCCTTGAGGTATTGTGGAAACAGGGCTGGTTCTGGAGCCTGGACTACTCAGATGTGCCTCATGTACCCCTTGGCTCCATGGCATCAGTGACCATATAGAGGGCATCTGGACACGCACAGCCCCAGACAGAAGTGGAGAGGGAGCATGAGGGGCCCATCCCCCACACCTGCCTTCTCACTCTCTGCATTCTCCATTCTACCCAGTTCTTTCTTTGCCTTTGGAATGAATAGTTCTCTGCACGTTCCCAGCCCCTAATCCCAGCATAAAAGATGACATTATAAAATTGCTTGGAAAATAGCAGAAAAATCTAGGAATGAATCTGTTCCTCTAATGTTTTCTTTTTCTTCTTTTTGTTTTTCCTTTTCTGATTTGATGGTTTTCTTTTGTATTATAACATGCTTGAGTTCCTTTCTTTTTGTTTTTTGTGAATCTATTGAATGTTTTTGATTTGTGGTTACCCTGGAGTTCAAGTATGTTGACCCATAACTATATCTACTTTGTTTAAACTGATAGTCACATAAATCCAAACACATTCTAAAAGGTACACATTTTTATACTCCCCTCACCCACATTTTGTGATTTTGATGTCCTCTTTTACATCTTCATACTTATCCTTTTGCTGATAATTAGTTATAGTCGCTTTTACGAAAATTTTTGGTTGTTTTTTAATCTATATACTGATTTATTTAAGTGATCTTCAATACTTCTATATATTTACCTTTCCTATTATGATTTTTCCTTTTCCTACGGATTTTTGCTTCTTTTCTCTTCAGAGAAGACCTTTGAATATTTCTTCTAGGGTAGATTTAGTATTGTTGAATTCTTTTAGTTTTTGCTTGTGTGACAAAGTCTCTATGTCTCCTATTTTAAATGATTATCTTGCTGGGTAGAGTATTCTAGGTTGCAGGTTTTTCCTGTTCCTTTTCATGACTTTGAATATACCATGCCACTCCCTTTTGGCCTGCAAAGTTTCTGCAGAGAAATCAGCTGATAGCCTAACGGGGTTCCTTTGTAACTGACCCTTTGTTTTTCTCTTGTGGCCTCTAGAATCCTCTCTTTAATTTTTGCCATTTTAATTATGGTGTCTTGGCATGCATTTGTTTGGGTTCATCTTGTTTGGGACTTTCTGTGCTTCTTGTACCAGGATATCTGTTTCCTTCTACAGGTTTGGGAATTTTTCAGCCATAATTTATTCAAATACTTTTTCAATCCCCTTTGCTCTTTATTCGCCTTCTGAAACCCCTATTATGTGTAGGTTGGAATGCTTTATATTACTATATTATCCCATAGATCGTGTATGTTGCTTTCATTTGTCTTTCTGTTTGCTGTTCTGACTGGTTTCCATTATTCTATCTTCCAGATCACATCTTTTTTTTTTTCAATTTTTTTTTCTTCTATGTCATTTAGTCTGCTATTCATTGCTTCTAGATTGATTTTTATCTTGGCATTTGAATTGTCTAATTTTGATTGGTACACCTAGACTTTCTCACACTAGATTGGTTTCTAGTTCCTTATCACAGTTATCTGCATTTCTGTTGATAATCTTTCTTAATTCCTTTAACATTTTTATAACCTCCTTTTTGAACTGAGGTTCTAGTATAGACTGGTGAGCTCTGTTTCATTCTTTGTTCTTTCAGGGGATTTCTCTTGTTTTTTCATTGAGAGCAGTTCCTCTGCTTTTCCATTTTACTTAACTTTCTCTGTCTCTGTGAATTTAGGAGAAAAAGTTAACTACTGTGGCCTTGAAGGGTTGTTTTTATGTGGGAGTATCGCTGTTTAGACTGTGTGAATCCAGTATCTTTGGTTCAAGGCCTGGTTTGGGTGTACATTCCAGCCATGTCTCTCCTCAGTGTGCTGGCCGTCATCCTCTTGGTAGGGGTCACAACCAAGAGCCTGGCTGGATGTAGGGGCAGGGCCCCCTCACTGCTCCGTGACTGTCACCACCCTGTTGGGAGGCAGGGTCTGCTCCCCAGTTGTTGCAGTAGAAGCCCCAAGTTCAATCAAGCTCCATTGCCCTTGAGTATATGCCCAGTCCTGAAGGAAGTGATGACTGAAGCAAGTCAGGCCTGCGCGGTCACAGTGAACCCACACACAGAAGCGGCCCAAGGTCATCTCCCTTTCTCTGTTGTCTTCATCCCAGACCTAGTGCAGGGCTGTGGTGTGATGGGGCTGGGGGCTCAGGTGCTGTGCCTGCAGGAACTGAGGTGCTATGCTGCCACTGGGGACCTGGGCTGCCTCTGTGGCAGACCTCTCCCAGGATGTGTCCGCCCAGATTCAGCACCAAGCTGCAGTGTAGGGTGAGTGGAGCCTGAGCGATCCCACTGGGAAATGAGCTACTGCCTACTCCTGCCCAGGGCCTATCTGCCTGAGACTCCGTCCCCAGCCACTGTGCATTCCTGTGGTGCCAATGTCTGCTGTGACCAGGCCCTCCCCTGCCATGCATGCTGACAATAGGCTCCACGGCTCCCCCTGGGCCAGGCCCTCCTGGCTGTCTCCACACAGCTAAGTCAAGTCCTCTCCCAGGGCTTGTCTGCCTAAGATTCAGCATTTAGCTGCTGTGTTTTCTTGTGGTACTGCCCATGATATCTGCCAGGTGCGTGCACTGACAATGTCTGGCTTGCTCACCTCGCTGCCCGCTGTGTGTGCTGACACCCATCTCTGCTGTTCAGTTCCATCACACCCCAGGTGCCTTGGTTTGTCTCTGCACAGGTAGACCAGATCTTCGCTCGCATTTGCCAGACTGGGGTGTGGAGCGAGCCGAACCAGGAGGTTCTCCTCTTCAGATTGGGAAGTGCAGCAAGGAGGCTCTCTCCCTGGTGGTTCTCCCACAGAAAAAAAAAAAAAAAGGAAGAAAGCGAAATGCACTCTCAGCCCAGGCCACAATAAATTTCAGCAAATGGAACCCCCTGACCTGACCACTAGCTCAGGTCTCTCTCTGCCCTGATTGT
The DNA here is from genome assembly GCF_019923935.1 of Bubalus bubalis. Lineage (NCBI taxonomy): Eukaryota > Metazoa > Chordata > Mammalia > Artiodactyla > Bovidae > Bubalus > Bubalus bubalis. Next base: position 26,239,039 of record NC_059162.1, read on the forward strand.
TAGCAAACCAGCACGGGCTTTCCACGCAATTAGAGTCTAGGTTTCTCCAGCTCCTCTGTCTGAGGGGATTTCCCAGCAGGCGAGCGGGCTCCTCTGGCAGGGTCTGCCCCTGGGGATTTTCTCTTCCTTAGAGATCCCTCAGGGGCACCAGTCCCATACTGAGGTCTTTTTTTTTTTTTTTCCTATCTTACACTGTTATGTGGAGATCTATCTTGCAGCTTTGTTTGTACAGGAAATGTGCCAGTTTCCCGCAGCTTTTCTCTGAGAATTGTTCCACATGGGGAGTATATTTCTGATATGTTTGTGGGGGGAAGTGAGCTCCCCCTTCTCTACCCTCTTGATCCTCCATCCCCTCTTTTATATTTTTAACCTCTTTGTTTCTCTGTACTATCAGATCAGATCAGATCAGTCACTCAGTTGTGTCCGACTCTTTGCGACCCCATGAATCGCAGCACGCCAGGCCTCCCTGTCCATCACCAACTCCCGGAGTTCACTCAGACTCATGTCCATCGAGTCAGTACGATACCATCCAGCCATCTCATCCTCTGTCGTCCCCTTCTCCTCCTGCCCCCAATCCCTCCCAGCATCAGAGTCTTTTCCAATGAGTCAACTCTTCGCATGAGGTGGCCAAAGTACTGGAGTTTCAGCCCCAGCATCATTCCTTCCAAAGAAATCCCAGGGCTGATCTCCTTCGGAATGGACTGGTTGGATCTCCTTGCAGTCCAAGGGACTCTCAAGAGTCTTCTCCAACACCACAGTTCAAAAGCATCAATTCTTTGGCGCTCAGCCTTCTTCACAGTCCAACTCTCACATCCATACATGACCACAGGAAAAACCATAGCCTTGACTAGACGAACCTTTGTTGGCAAAGCAATGTCTCTGCTTTTGAATATGCTATCTAGGTTGGTCATAACTTTCCTTCCAAGGAGTAAGCGTTTTTTAATTTCATGGCTGCAGTTACCATCTGTAGTGATTTTGGAGCCCAGAAGAATAAAGTCTGACACTGTTTCCCCATCTATTTCCCATACCATGTGTAATTCTTCCACTCTTACTTTGGATTAACTATTTCTCTCTCCCAGGTGTAGTCAATCTACTACTTAACCTGTTCAATAAGTTTGAACTCAATTATTTATTTTTCATTTCTCTATATTGTCTGGTTCTTTTTCAAATTTTTCTAATCAGCCTTTTTAGTCTCTTGTTCCTTACTCAGGCTTGCCTTCCCTCTTCCATTTATTTTAACAAATTTGAAAGGCTTATTTTATAATCTGTATCTAGCAGTTTCAATATTCAAAGTCTTTTCATTTCCAGTGTGTGGCTTGTTTCTACCAACTTTTGTTCATGTTAGTTTTTTCTCTGTGTACTTAATTTTTTTATTATGAACTGATTTGGGGGAATTTCATTTGCAGAAATTTGTTGGAGCCTGAGGTGAGAGTGTATTTCTTTCTCTTCTTTTCTTTTTTGAGGTGGGAAAATGATTTATTTTTTAATTTTTAAAATATTTTCATTGAAATATAGTTGATTTACAATGTTGTTAGTTTCAGTTGTACAGATATATTTATCTGTACAGATATGTGTGTATATATATATATATCTGTACAACTGAAATTTGTACAGGTCTATATATATAGGCTTCCCTAGTGGCTCAGTGGTAAAGAATCCACCTGCAATGCAGGAGACATGGGTTTGATCCCTGGGTGGGGAGGATTCCCCAGAGGAGAGCATGGCAACCCACTTTAGTATTCTTGCCTAGAGAATCCTATGGACAGAGGAGCCTGGCAGGCTACAGTCCACGGGGTCATAAATAGTTGGACATGACTGAAGCAACTTGGCACACATGCATATATCCTTTTAAAAATTATTTTCCATTATAGATTATTACAAGATATTGAGGATAGTTTCCAGTGCTGTACTTTGTTGGTTATCTACTCCATATATGTTAGTGCGTATATGTGAATCCCAAACTCCTAATTTATCTCCCCCACTTTCTGGTAACCATAAGTTTGTTTTCTGTGTCTGTGAGTCTGTTTCTGTTTTGTAATTAAGTTTATTTGTGTTATATTTTAGATTCCACATATAGTAGATATCAAGGGATATTTGTCTTTCTCTGACTTACTTCACTTAGTATGATCATCTCTAGGTCTATCCCTGTTGCTGCAGGTGGCATTTTTTCCTTCTTTTCGATGATTGAGTAGTACTCCATTGTGGATATATGCCATATTTTCTTTATCCATTCATCTGTTGGAGAGTATATTCCTTCCAAAATATTTCCTTCAACTTCTATCAAGCATCAAAACTTTACCTGCTAGGAACTCTTTAAACTTGGTTCTTGGTTTAGGATTCTTTGGGGCTGGATGTGTTGGGAATTCAGGCTTCTAAACTGCATGATGACAGAATGATAATATACCCAGACTCAGGGGAGTAATTTTTTTTCTCTTCACTCAAAATTAAGACCAACTGACGCTATTGTCCTTTGGGGAAGTAGGGATCCTCGCCTACCTGAGGCTCCAGTTGGGGCTCCTAGCTTGCGTGGTCCCTTAGCTTTGTCTCTGTTGACTCTTAAGACAGAAGCTTGTGGTCATGGGGAAGCACGGCCAGCCGCTGTTCAGCACTCTCTTGCCTCCCTGGATTCATGTGTCTCCTTCATTTTCAGCCTCTGTACATCTCACTTCTTTTTCTTGCTAGCAAAAGCAAGTGTTCAAAAATAATATGCATGTGGTTTTGCTTTGTTTTATTCAGCATTTTAAACACTTATAAAATAAGATGGTTATTTTTAATATATCTGTATTCACTGTTGCTAGTAAGTTAAATTTTCATTCTCTGCAAAGCTCCTTTAAGGACTCCTCTATTTCATAAGTCATTCATGGAGAGAAATTATATTGGAGTATAATTGATTAGCAATGTTGTATTAGTTTTAGGTGTACAGCAAAGTGATTCGGTTATACATATGTGTATATGTGTGTGTGTGTCTGTGTGTACGAGTGTATCTATTGTTTTTCAAATTCTTTTCCCATTTAGGTTATTACAGAATATCAAACAGTACCCTGGGCTATACAGTAGGTCCTTGTTGGTTATCTATTTTTTTATTTATTTATTTTTGGTTATCTATTTTAAATATGGCAATGTGTACATGTCAACCCCAAACTCCCAATATTTTCTTTTAAAAAGGAAAGATAAACGATTTCTGCCATAATTGGATGCTCAAAAGTTAAGAATGTGTTAGTTTCCCTTAGTAACAGAGTACTGATATTTAATTTAACCATTACTTCAACAAGTTTTAAATACTATGTGCTAGACACTCTGAGGGAAACGTTTTCTGAGGTGGAGCACTTATTCAACAAACATTAACTGCCTACCATATTCCAAGAACTGGAAAAAAGCATGAACAAAGCACAGAAATGAGAAACAGCCTGGCCTATTTAGAGGCCCAAAGTAATGTAGAATAGATGGAACACAGAGGTAGGGGCCAGAGTGGGGCAAGAAATGGGATAAAGTATCCACAAATTTATGTAAACTCTTCTTGAGCTTATATTTGTGTTCAAACTTTAAACTTTAAGAATTTATATGCATGCTTCACTTTTCATTCTCAAATCAATACTTGAGATTCCAGTCTTAAGCTTTTACTAGAATACAGAATCTGAATGTGTTCTGAGAAGTCTTACTCAGAAGATTAAAAGAAATCTTGTGTTTCTTTGTAGCCCTGTAACAGTCTCTGGGTCTGTGCCAGATCCTGGGTCTCAGTGGGTTAGGGTGGCTCACAGGGTCTGGGATGGGAGTTGGGGGCGGGTATTGGAGAACACAGTAGGTTCTTATTGCAAGTAGTACCAGGGGAATGCAGAAACCATAAATCTACAGGAGGAAGTTGAGACCAAGTCGTCAGAACTCAGGCTGGACCAGAAGGGGAAGACCAAGAGCAGAGTCTGAAATCATCACGAGAAGGTCTGGGTTCAAACCCAGCTCCAGGGCAGAGGCAGGCTGCAGAGTCCAGGAAGGCCAGGGAACTTCATGGCTATACCAGACAGGTCCACAGGGGAGTTCAACTTGAGGATGGCTGTGGTTCCTAGAACAGGGAGCGTCTCCCCTGTATTGGGTTTCAGAACCATCCTTGTTGTGGAGAGGTTTGTTACAGAGCACACAGCAGCAACAGGGCAGCTGAAGAGTGCAGCTCAGACAGAGTGACCAGGTCCTGAGAGAATGGGCCTGGCAGCCCGATGGCCACATCTCCGTCCTTAAAACCTTTCCAATGGCCACACCTGGAGAACTGTGCCCGTGTCTAAAAGATGAGAATCTGGGTCTTAGCAGGTAAGGATCTGCAGCAGATCTGTAGTCCTGGTAGGACTTTTGGAAGACTGGACACCATATCCCTACTGACTTCCAAGACACAGTGGCCTGGTTTTCTCTGGAATATTTTCTAGGGTTACTGAAATAGAGAGTGAATGATGGAAGCATCAGAGTCAACAGATATGACATTGTGTCCCATCTCAGGATGCAGACTTCAGACTGCCTGGGACAGACATATGTGCTTGGCTAGAGAAAAGCTCTGAGGAAGACAGATGTACTTGTTTCTGATTTTCTTAATGAATAAACAGTGAACTAATATCCCAGGGTTAGGTGTTCTGAGAGGATACAGCCCAAGCAGTTATCTGAATTTCTTCAGTGATAGCGCGTGATCCTGAAGGCAGGTCAAGAAATACAACACCCAACAGTCACTGTGGCTTTAGGGTATGGCAAAGGTGACGAGTTTCTCTGGTGGCTCAGTAGTAAAGAATTTGCTTGCCAATGCAGGAGACATAGACATGAGTTCAATCCCTGGGCCAAGAAGATCCCCTGGAGAAGGAAATGGCAACCCACTCCAGTATTCTTGCCTGGGAAATCCCAGGGACAGAGGAGCCTGGTGGGCTGTAGTCCATAGGGTCACAAATAGTTGGACATGGCTTAGCAACTAATCCACCACCACCAAAGGATGAATGGCATCATTCTCAATGACACCAGCCCCTGTTTCCATCGAGACTTCCTCAGATCATGAGTGCTGGGCTCTGTGAGGAATTGATAAGGGACAAGGATGACACAGTGTTGTCCATTCCAGAAATGATCAGGCTGAGATGATGTGGGCCAAGCCAGGGAGAAGGCAGTGGTGAAAGAAGAGCAGCCCAAACAACAACTGTGATCATGAAAACGAAGTGCTTGTTAGCAGCCAAACCTCACCCTGGGTGCTGTGAGCATCTCCTCAAGGCTGGTTTGAGAGACCCACAGTTAAGCTGTTACAGGGCAGGCCACACAGACCGCTTAGAGGACACCGGGCTTCTCTAACAGCACAGACACTTCACGGGAGGTTTGGAAAAGGTTTGAAGTGTGTTTGTTGTTAAACACAATGAGATCAGTTATGCTGCTGAAGCAATCTTCTGGAAATGTTTTTTTCCTCCGGGGTGAGAATGAGGAGGAACGGGAAATACAGGTATGATTAGGAAAAGGACTAGTAATCAACCTTGTGTTGACTTTTGTCCCACTCTGCTTGTGCACCCGGCTGATGAAATGCTAATGTGGGCTTTGTGGGCAATCGGGGGATGGTTATAAATAGAGCTGGCTTAAGAATAAAATAAAATGGCTTTGCCGCACACCCAACATTGTCTGGGGAAAGGTGGTGTCTAGTTATGAACATTCTATATTTTTCCACCTGACACTCCTCCTTCCTGTTTTCCTTTCAGGATTTCAGACTAAAGATAGAGGGAGACTCTTTCAGTCCATGTAAAACTGGCCGTGTAGTCCTTCCACCAGTTACAACTGTACAGAACATGAGCCTCAGCACAGATCTGAACACTGGGGTTTACAAAACTTGGATTTATATAAAATAGAGTATAGTAATGAAGGCCATGGATGATGGAGTCTAATTTCCCAGGGATGAGCCCTTGGAGGGGATCCTTGATAGTGGGCCTTTGTTTCCCCATCTATGAAACACAGAAATTATTACCTCCCTCAGAGGGCTACTGTGGGGATTAAATGAGGTCATACACTCAGTATCAATTATCACTGGTACATGATTAACAAAGGTTTTAGGAGGCAGGTACAGAATACAGAACTCTGGCAATGGCAAGGCCAGAGCAAATGCCAAGGAGTATCAGATTATAGAATCATTTAACTACTACATTTGAAAGGGACTTTGGGGATTGTTCCAACCCTCGTTTAGTGCCAGAAGCTCTTCCCTTCCCTCTTCTCTCCTTAAGTGGTTGCTCAACCCCGTGTGCACACCCACACACCGTGACGCGGGGCTGCAGGCTCAGGCCAGTGCGACAGTTCTGTTGGGAAGTTTCTCTCTATGGAGAATCTAAACCTAACCTCTAGCACTTTCACGTACTGGCTTTGTTGCTTCCAGGTGATGGAGAACAGGCCCATATAGCCTACTTCGTTTTGGAATGATCATCACTACAGTTAGTCCTCTCTACTAACTATTCTTCAAAAGGCTTCTCTTCTAATCACATCACCACCCTGACCCTGTTTTTCCTGGACCCATGATTATCAACCTGGGTGACACATCTGGAGATGGTGTTAGGTTGTCACAAGAAGGGCAGGGGTGCTACTGGCATCCCGGCTAGTGGCCAGGGATGCTGCCAAACAACCTACAATGAACAGGACAGCCCCACAACCAAGAATTATCTGGTTCAAATCATCAGCAAGGCTAAGCTTGAGAAACACTCTCCTAAATATACACTAGAATCGGTGGTCTTCTTAAAATATGGGCATATTTATGCCAAAATATGCAGTCAGCTAACATTGCCATTAGACTGGCATTACTTTGCTATTAAATTAGCCTTGATTTGTTATTAAATTAGCCTCAATTTGCTATTAAACTAGCCTCGACTTGATGGACACGAGTTTGAGCAAGCTCCAGGAGTTGGTGATGGACAGGGAAGCCTGGCATGCTGCAGTGCATGGGGTTGCAAAGAGTCGGACACGACTGAATGACTGAAGTGAACTGAACTGAACTAAATTAGCCTGAGACTCAGGTAGTTGGTACTGATCAGCCAATTAAAGCCCCCTTTCATGTGTTGCTGCTAACCCAGGGATAAGGCCCATATGATCACTTAGAAATCATTTATCAATAGTGGTCCTCTCTCTTGCTGAGTCTGGAGGCAGCCTTGCAGTCTTTTCCAACATGATATCCTAGGCCATCACCATCAATCATACAAAACAAGCTGGTGTGCGAGATGAAATCCACTTGCTGGTCATGGCTCTCTGATTTTGTGGCATGGGGGCCCAGATATGATGTAATCCTGGGGCCCGGGCTTTGGAGGACCCCACAATCCTGTGTTATGACCCCTAGTGGCAGCTTGAAAGAAGAGAGGATTCCTCAACTTGACTCTCAAAAGCACCCAAGCTTCTCATACAGTTTCCTAAAATCCCTTTCCTCAACACAAAGCCATGTTGTCCGCTGTCATTAAAGCAGTATGGGCAGAGTGGGGATACCCATTCTGCAGTATGGGGCAGAAAGGATGCCCCCTCTTCTACACTCTCCTCAAGCTCCCAGGAACAGCGCCTTCTCTTTGCCAATTTTCTTCCTCCCTCTTCACTCCCCACTCTTGCTGCTCCTTCTCTGATCCACTCTGTGATCTCATTTCCTGGATCCACACTGGCCTTGATTTCTCCAAAATGAAGAAGTGAAGGAGAGGAACGTAGAGGTAGGGAAACATGTTCTGGATTCTTCAAGGAAAGAAAGAACTTGAGTACTCAGCAATCTAAGCTTCTCACAAACCTAAAACCTACACTAGTCGATATCTAGAGAACGGTACATAGTTTTACCTTGAAGCCCAATGCTTCACATAGAAAGAAAAAGTGAAAGAAAGTGAAGTCGCTCAGTCGTGTCCGACTCTTTGCGACCCCATGAACTGTAGCCTACCAGCTTCTCCGTCCATGGGATTTTCCAGGCAAGGGTACTGGAGTGGGTTGCCATTTCCTTCTCCAGGGGATCTTCCCAACCCAGGAATCGAACCCAGGTCTCCCGCATTGCAGGCAGACACTTTACCCTCTGAGCCACAAATAATTCCTTTTCTCCTTTTCTGGGGAAAAAAAAAAAAGCAGAGAGAGAGAACCTTTTTGGATAGGCTGTAATAAATGTCTTCAATTTCAGCATCCCTTTATAAACCTAGTTGCTTCATTAGTTTATAAACAAAGTAATATGTTTGATTTATTCAAATATTTACTTGATTTATTCAAATATTCTGCTTGTAATATTTAAAAGTAGAATTTATTCAGATGAATCCCATATTTGCTAACTTAACCTAGTTTTCAGAGTATTAATCATTTATCAGTGGCACAAGTAGACGTAAGCTGATAATCTATAAGAAATACAGTCTCTCTCAGTTTTCTAGGTATTTGGGAAGGAGGAAGAAACTGGACAACAGAGAAAGCATTAATGTCTGAATAAGACAAAGAGCATTTGATGCCTTCCCAGATGACTGCTCTACATAACGGCAGAGCAAATCTGGGAAGTCCTTGTTTTCAGAAATAGAGCTAGAGAAGATATTCATGGGTGGGGCTGAGGGGGCCTTCCAAACTTGCAGCCTCCTGCCATATGGCACTTTTTCTACAAGTATGGCTCCTAGGAGAACAGGCTCACAAACTGGACTCCCTGGGTTTGAGACCTGGCTCTCCCACTGTCTAGCTGTGAGAGTTTGGTCATTTACTTAAGCTAAGCCTCAGTCTCCCCACATGTAAAAAGGTAAAGATAGCGACACTTGCCTCAAGGCATTACTGTAAGGAATGAACGGGACTCTGGATGCACAGCACTGGCAGACAGAACAGGACCGATAAGCATCAGCTATTGGTTAATCATCCTTACGGATCTCTGATACAGTGCGAGTTGGTCCTTAAAAGGTAGGTATCTCATTCCAGTTTTCTTTTCTTTTTTTTTAAAGACCTGATGAGAGTTCATTTCAATGCAATTGGCAAGGAAATTTGATTGTTTCAGTGAGATAGCATTTTAAGATAATAACTGGAATTATGACTAATTACACTATAACTGGACGTATCACAGATAGCAAAGACCTTGAATTGATAAATTTCTAGGAATTTCATACAATTTTGGAAGCACATATTAATAACACATTCCATAAAAATATAAGCTAAAGAAGATTAAACATTGCTTCTTTTTCAACAAGGAATTGCAAATAATATTTATTAGGGTCTCATATAGCCAGAAGGAGGTGGTACCCCATTTAGAAGGGTGATTGTTAGGTCAAAAGGATTGCCTATTTGGAACTTCTGAAACTGCAGGGTTAGGGAATCATCAATCTTGTTTCTTGGTAACTCATTACTATAGTCTGTCTGCTGCAATATAGATATCTATAAAGTCAATTAGCTCACATGTGGTCGGAAAAGAGAGGACTGATACAGTTTAATATGGATGTAGTTTTGAGTCACATGCAAATGTTTCCAAGGCGAGAGGAGCTGAAACAGCAGAGAAGAATGACAGTGTCAGTGGGAAAGGGCTGAGTATGGCTTTCTGTTCTGTTTTTCTTTTAATTTTAAATGAACCCATGCACTTGGGGCTCCCACCCCAGAGGCCCACATCCGGCCTTGCACCCCCAGGTTCCACTTCCCGCCATTGTACCCACCTTTACCACAACCTCACTGCCTTATATCACCTTAAGTTGGAGTTTCCACTCAATGGTTTCTGTCCATTTAAAAATTTCCCTGAAGCAGCTTCTGGGCCTACTAAGCTGCCTGCTTTGGCTGCCAAGTCATCTCCCAAGGTACCAATTACTGTGTCTCTTAAGAGACCGATCACAGAGTCACATGGGTTTTGAATGGTCTTCCCTTAGCCCTATTTTTTTCCCCACAAGCCTATTACGTTCATTGTGTGATTCTGTAGAACACGAGGTTATTCGGGAACACAGCATGTCTTAACAGAAATGCCTCATTTTTTCAAGTGTCACAGAAAGGGCCAGCAGCTGAAGCAAAGGCACATGAGAGAAATGAGCGAGGCCCTCCTCAGGTTGTGTGGTTGTTTTATGCTGATCCCCCGTCTGCAAGGCGGGCCCCTCCCCTGGCAGGCTGAGGTCTACAGACCCTGAAACTCCCCTCCGCAGGCCCAAAGCTCTCCAGTGTGATGCTCGGGTCCTGACCCCGTGCAGCACAGCAGAAACTTTTCCTTTTGGTTCTGCTTTGGAGACACAGTATCTATTACCATGAATTAGCTAAACATACTTTTGGATGAAGCCTTTCTCTTTACTTTCTTTGAAATTTGTACATGAAAATATACTTTGATTCTCCCTATTTTTCTCAGATTTAAATCAGTTCCTGGAGTGAAGTGAAAGTCGCTCAGTCGTGTCTCTTTGCGACCCCATGGAATATACAGTCCCTGGAATTCTCCACGGCAGAATACTGGAGTGGGTAGCCTTTCCCTTCTCCAGGGGATCCTCTCAATCCAGGGATCGAATCCAGGTGTCCCACATTGCAGATTCTTTACTAACTGAGCCGCCAGGGAAGCCCTGAAAATAACTTCCTACCTTCCTAGAATTCCTGTGAGAACTTGCTCCTCTCTTCATTGAAACCCTCACCACATTATATCTTATTACAGTGGCATGTATATGTGTCTGTGTGTGCAATGTATGTTTGTATATGTTTTATTTGTGTGTGTCTTACCTCAATTTACTGTAAGGATCTTGAGGGCAGGCATTTGGTTTACTTCATCTGTCTACTTCCTCCATAGTGCCCAGAACAATGTCCTGCACTTAGGAAGTACTTAATAAATGTTTATTAAGTGAACAAATCCTCCAAAGACACTGGTTGTCATCTGGGCTTTTTTGTCAGGAGAGTCTAACAAACGTGCACTGTGAATTCCAATGCAGTTGGTTAGAAGACACAGTTTTGCATTAAACATTTCCTGTAGCGCAGTTATTAGAAATGATTCTTAGGAAGTAAAAACCGAAAAGCGATGTAAGAACACCTTATGTGAAATATTTTATTCATCTTTTTAAAAAATTAACAAGCAGCAGGGAGGAATTATTTCATTTGGCTGCTCTGATATTTCCTGCTTCTCTTTCCAAGGCTCTGGAGGTTGAGCTGTTTCCCAAGGGAATACCAGCTCAGCCCAAACCTCAAGGTGATTTCTGCTTCGAGAGGGAACTTGCTGACAGACAGCAGGGCTCTGCTTCCACTGCAGAGGAAGCATGTGGGCCTGGGGCTGAGGGAGATGGGCTCAGCTGCTCTGACTGTGATGTACAATCTCCACTGTCCCCTCCCTGCTGGTGAGTGTCCAGGTATCTATTCAGTGTCTCTGCTGTCCACCCCACTCATTAGAGAGGGCAGGCCTGTGGCAGGGAGATCTGTGATGGCCCAGCGGGCTGGAAGGGTGGTTAGGAGTGCAGGATGCCAGGGGCAGTGTGGGAAGCAGCAAGGCTGGAGAGAGAGGGTTAAGACTCCCTTTGGAAGGCCATGTTGTCTACATCACAAAGTGGATTTTTACTATGAGGGAGATGGAAAGGCACTTGAAGTTTTAAGCATAGGACTAGTATGATTAGTTTTGTAGTCATTCTGACCAGTAGCTTCGTAGCTAAGCAACGGGTGGTCCTCACAAGCATTTCCATTGGCACCACCAATGAAATGTATACTTAGTTAGAAACCTGTGCTTGTTATATAACCACAGAAGGAAAACAAGAATGGTAATAACTGCTGCTGCTGCTGCTAAGTCGCTTCAGTCGTGTCCGACTCTGTGAGACCCCATAGACGGCAAAAGTACTGGAGTGGGGTACCATTGCCTTCTCCATGGTAATAGCTAATACCGCTTAAAGCTTCCTGTGTGCGGCTGTTCTAGGCAATCTTTTAAAATGTGTCAACTCGGTCTTCACAGGAAGGAATGGAAACAAGGTCCACAGTGAGTACCTAGTGGCTGGGATGTGAACCTGTTCAGGCTGGACCCAGAAGCCGTGCCGTGATTACAGCATTATACTGCCTCAGTATCACCCTCGGCCCCATTTCGACTAGGTCATCCCCCCTAAGCCACACTCATAGAAATTCTGGGACTTCCCTGGTGGTCCAGTGGTTAAGAATCCACCTGCCAATGCAGGTTCTGTCCCTGGTCTGAGAACTAAGATCCCACGTGCTGTGGAGCGGCTAAGCCTGAGCACCGCAGCTACTAAGCCTGAGTGCCTGGAGCCCGTGCTCTGCAACAGGAGCAGCCATGGCACCGCAATGAGAAGCCTGTGTGCTGCAACTAGAGAGTAGCCCCCACTCACCGCAACTAGAAAAAGTCTGTGCGCAGCAGCGAAGACCCCATGCAGCCAGAAATAAATACATAAATCAATACATAATAAAAAACTCTGAAGTCACCACTGATTCTGGCCGGGTGAAGCATGGGTTAGCAAGGTGTAGTCTAGAAGCAGGGCTGTCAGGAGAGTGTTGCAATGATGCCGCTGAGACATGGTAGTGACCAGGAGCAGTGGGGACAGAAATGGAGGAATATGAGAGAAATTAAGGAGACCAGGACCTGATCATTCAAACAAATGAGAAAATGTACACTGAATGCTTAGCACCAAGCCTACTACATGCTCTTTTTGATATACTGAAATACTTATATGATATTTTTGTTATTACCAGTTGGGTTATTCTCCAGATTTAAGTCATAGCTTTTAATAATAAGTATGCAGCAAATAGCCAGAGGTAAATTTTTTTACAGTAAAAAAGAAACATATGAATAGCTCTTATGGAATATGCAACAATCATTGCCCATTTTGATCTTAAAACAAGATCATAGCTAGGGCTGCTGTAATAAAATACCACAAACTGGGTAACAACAGAAAAAAATATTGTCTCACTGTTTTGGATACTAGCAGTCTGGGTGGTTCCTCCCAAGGACCATGAGAAGAATCTGTTCAGGCTTCACCCCCAGCTTCTGGTATTAGTTGGCAATTTTTGGTGTTCCTTGGCTTCTAGATCTCCGCTTTCATCTTCACATGCTGTTTTCCCTGTGAGTGTCTGTGTCCAAATATCCCCTTTATATAAGGACACCAGTCATGTTGAATTAGGGCCCACCCTACTCCAGAGGCTTCCCTGGTAGCTCAGCTGGTGAAGAATCTGCCTGCAATGCAGGAGACCCTAGTTCGATTCCTGGGTCAGGAAGATCCACTGGAGAAGGGATTACACCAGTCATATTGAATTAGGGCCTACCCTACTCCAGTGTGGGTTTCTCTGGTGGCTCAGACAGTAAAGAATCTGCCTGCAATGCGGGAGACCTGGCTTCGATCTCTGGGTTGGGAAGATCCCCTGAAGAAGGGCATGGCAATCCACTGCAGTATTCTTGCCTGGAGAATCTCCATGGACAGAGAAGCCTGGCAGACTACAGTCTATGGGGTTGCAAAGGGTTGGATATGACTTAGCGACTAAGCACAGCACTACTCCAGTATGATTTCATCTTAACTAATCACATCTGATATGACTATTGCCAAATAAAGTCACGTTCTGAGGTCCTGGGGGTTAGGACTTCAAAATATGAGTAGGGAGGGGCATACTTCAACTTGTAATATTTTTATAACAGATGGAGCAGGAATTACTCCTACTCCCATTTTAAAGATAAAGAAACTGAGTCTCAGAGAGACAAAGTAATTCACCCGAGGTAAGTGATTCCTGGGTCACAAATGCAAGTCTGCTCTGTCCAGCTCAGTAGTCAGAAAGCCAGACAGTACCTCTTGCTATGAGTTTGTTGAGCTGTTCTCACACACTTGGACCAATAATATCTGAGGCCACACCTAGGTGTGTAAAGAAAGTGGGCAGTGGTCAAATGTGGTCTCTTCTTGGAATCAACTGCAGATACCTTGTCAGTCCTAGTGATCATTTTGCTTATTCAGTTGTTGTCCCTATGTCTATATCTCATGAGGGCTTAACCTCTAGGGGAACTGTTTACTCAAATTGTTGCTCGTGAGTCTATCGTTTCTCTCTGGTGGGCTCATCCCTGAGCTGAGGGGAGCTGGGTACAATGAGCCTATTCGGGGCAGCAAGAAAAATGCCCTGTGCTTCCCTTCTCTCTCTATAGCATCATTCTTTGCCTCCCTGTGCCTCTCTTTTGTCCTGCCTATTGCATAACATCAGTGTGGGTGCAGGGAATGTGTGAGTTGGCAGCAATGAGACTGTGGCGGAGGACACCTGCCTGATGACTTATGCACCAGAGCAGGCAGCGCTGGGAAAGCTTCCCAGGGACTGCTTTGCCACCACGCCAGCTCTGACCTGCACCTTCTGTTCTGTCTGAGTCACTCTCAGCAGCTCAAGCCGGTATCCCCTAATGGGTTCCTCTGGGCAGAGAGGAGGGACACACCCCATCCTGAACCCCCATCCCTGGCAGGCAGTGTAGGAAGTAGTCAAATACAGATTCTGGAGACAGAGTCTAATCCCAGCTCTGCTACTTACCAACCATGTGAATTTAGGGAAGAAGCTTACTATCCCTATGTCATGTCTTCATCTGTAAAATGGAGATACGTTTGTTAACCTCATAAGGTTATCACATGGATAAATGATATAGTCCATAAATGGTGCCTAAAACAACATATCTGTGACATGATTCTAGCACTCAGTAAATATAAGCAGTATTTCCTTATTTGTTTATTTCCTAAACATCATTTATTAATCTGCTTATTGAAAACTGGCAAGATACATTTCAAGAAGTTACCAGTTGTTATGTCTGGATGGTGGAGTTTCAGGTGACTTTATTGTCTTATTTTTGTTTATCTGTATTTCCTAAGCTCTCTGTAATAAACTTCTTACTGTTTTAATAAAACAAACTCTCAGTGAGGATCTACAGAGTGAAGTGGACTAGTGGGTACAAAGCAAAGATATGACCACTGTCCTTAGTGGAGTTTAAAGTCTATGGAAGGAGACAAACAGATAGATTAATGATGTAATAAGAGGGATGCAGTAATGCTCAGGGTGGGCTAAGGATTGAACTAGTCTCCCTCAAGTGGCACCTGGCATTACAGAAATGCCATTGGGTTTTCCCCAGCAGTCTTTGTGTCTGATCTTCACTGATCTGGAAATAGGAAAGTAAGATGATGCACACAATCAGACAAAAGAGCCACTCCTTTAATCTATCCCAGCACCAGGGGGCCGAGGATGGAATTGTTGAGATCCCTTTCTAAGGCACCTATTTCTAGGAAAGGACATATTTTGAAGAAAAAGTTGAGAGTCTTTATATAGTACCTCCTACAAAGGGCAGGTATGAGCCTAGGTTGCAAAGCAGCATGTTAAGTGGAATAAAGAAGTAATTTCCTGTTTCTTTCTCTCTCCATAGCATTATTAGCATCATCATTATTCTGGCTGGAGCAATTGTATTTATCATCGGTTTTGGTATTTCAGGTATGTGATTTCCTGCATTACCACAATCCATCCGCTGCTCATCAGTAAGTCCCTAATCATTTAATGTGTAGAATGGCAAGAACACAGGGCCTTAACCCAGAAAACCTCAGAGGAGAGCCCTGGTTCTTCTACTTATTGACTGTGTTCTCTGCCCTTTAGTCATTTAACTCCCCACACCTCAGTTCCCTCATATATGATGTGGAGGAAATAACATCTTCATCACCAGGTAGCTGAGAGAATAAATGGAATGTCTCTCTGGCTGTTCTCTTCACCAGACAGTGCTGAAGATATCATTCTGGGATCACAGCTAAGTGCCTTGGCTGAGCCATTCTATCAACAGCTGACCTGAGTAGATGATTCCTTTGCAGTGGGGCTTCCACTGAAGTGTTGAAGAATATCAAGTCTTCAACACAGGGTTCTTAAACAGAATACTTACTGGTCATAACTGCTGTTCCATGTGGGAAACAGACGCCATTGTGGCATGGATGGTGAGTTTCCAAAGGCAGTCAACTGATCTCAGTTGCAGGAACAGTCCTCTCTTCTGTGTAGGCCACGTCTCAGGAGCATCTATTATGGATGCCAGATTAAGACGTTGAGTGAGTTAGACCAGCAGCTGTCCTCTCTGAAGTAAGTCACTTGCTTCATTTCCCTTGAAGCGCCTGACTCAGGCTAACACATTTATTTTAACTTAGACTGTGGCCAAAGCTATCAATTGATAACGTTAGTTCTTATATTTCCAGCTGTCTTTTCTCTCTGTCACTCTCCTGCAGTGTGTGTGCTGCCACTAAATAGTAATCACAAGGCCTAAATGAATAAAACTCATTCATTTGTAGATCTGTTTGCCTAGAGAAGATATTAGCATCTTTCTCCATTTTCTTTATCAGTAAAAATGTGTATTTTGTCTTTCATCTATTTTTCTATTGGGTTATCTTTTTCTTTTTGATATGCAGGAATTATATGCTGAGTGCAATTTGGTTATATGTATTGAGAAATCTCTTCTACTCTCTGGCTTGCTTTTTCACTCTCTTAATGATGTCTTTCAATGAGTGAAGTTCCTAATTTTAACACAGTTCAATTTATCTTTTTCTTTATACCAGGAATTTTTTGTAAGCAGTTTGTTTAAGATGTCTACCTATTCCAAGGTCACAGATATTTTCTTCTAGGTTTATCTTGTGGAAGCTTTAATGTTTAACCTCTCACATTTATATCTACAACCATCTAGAAAAATTTTGTGCATGGGCAAAGACGGTGGTTAAGATGGGTCAAAACACTATCCTTCCCCCACTTCTCATTAGTGTTATTTTTATCATAAATCAAGTAGCCAAATGTGTTTGGATCTGTTTCTGAGCTCACTAGCCTGTTTTATTCTAATATTCTTTTATAATTTGTTTTCTCTTTATCTTATCTCTTCCTATTCCTAATCTTGGGTGCTCTTTCTCCCCAAACCCTCTGTCAACTTAAAATAGATTTACAAGGTGTTAATTGGCCTTATAGTAGTTTTGAAGGAACCAGGTTTTGGTTTTGGTTTTATTTTTACTTTCTCTGATTTCCTTATTTAATTAATTCTTTTAATTTAAAGCTTTTATCTTCATTAATGTTCCTCTTCCTGCTTTATTTTGCTGTCTTTTAATTCTTTAAGTGATGATCCATTTAAGTTCTTTTTTATTTAAAAAACCTTTGTTGACGTATAGTTGATTTATAATGTTGTCTAATTTCTGCTGCATAGTAAAGTGACTCAGTTATACACATATGTACATTCTTTTAAAAAAAAATTTTTTTTTCCACTACAGTTTAAACCAGTAGACTGGATATAATTCCCTTTGCTATACAGTAGGACCTAGTTGTTGCTGACTTTTAATTCTTTTTCTAGTATCCTAAAATAAGCACTTCACAAAACAGTATGTCCAGAAAGCCAATAAATAGATCCTAGTAGATACTGCCATTTCGTTTTCCACTGTGATTTACCAAATTATTCTTAACCAGAGGTGTATGAGGGACCCCTGACACGTATGCATCACGTCCTCACCAACACTGGATATTGTGGAATACTGCTGTGATTTTAACTTCTATTTCCTGGTGACTAAGAGACGTATGTTTTCAAATAAGAAACATAATGTTGAGCAACAGAGCAAGACACAGAACAGTACATTCTATATGAAAAAACAGGGACTTCCCTGGTGGTCCAGTGGCTAAGACTCTGAGTTTCCAATGTAGCGGGGGCCGGGTTTGATCCCTGGTCAGGGAACCAGATCCCAAATGTGTAGCAACAGTTCCTTGAATACAAAGAAGACTCTTTAAGTGTTTTCTGAATAGACAAGTGGACAGAGGCATGGAGGGGTAAATACATAGATAGAAGTTACAGTTCACTCAGTTCAGCCATGAGCTACCAATAATATTAAAACCCTACCACCAGTGAAAGGTTTTCTGCCTTCTTTCTACTTCATAAAGTAAAAGCTGGTTATTTGGGATTAAATGGACTGTTTATTAGTTTAACACTATTTAGTTGGCTTTTTCTCAATTGCCTATATTAAAAGAACCACAACCGGTACCTGAGAGCATGACATTACCACACTTTAAATGAGTTAGATAAAATGTTAGCTGGATTAATATACTAGACAATGAAATTAAGCAAATAGCATTAGGTAGATAGTGGTGTGGTGGTAGTGGTGATATTTTTCAAGTCTTTTTGTGTTCACCTCATGGTGCCAAATAACTTTGCATATATTATCTGATTTACAACTCACACGAAATAGATAAATATTATGATGTCCTGATTAGAAACTTGTGTAAAGTTGCACACAGCTAGCAGCCAGGCACAAACACATAATTGCATTTCAAATCCTGACATTTGCTTCCAGAACCCACACTCCCACCCATCACCCTATACCATGATACTCATGCAGAGCTGTAACACAGAAGGATGTTTTCTGGTGTACCTTGCAGGCATTATTCCTGAGACCACAGATGATAAAGATATTTCTAAATACAGAAAAAAAAAATCTATTTCTTTGTAACTTTCCTGAGGCTGTATAGGTCACCTTCTCATAGGCATTCCACTCCTTCTGAACTCTAAATATGGACCCCAAATGCATTTGAGGTGGTTGGTTGGGAAGAGAGGCTGAGTAGCTTCCATCAGGCTGGTTTTAGGGCAGCCTTCGTGGATGACCCTTTAAGAAGGAGGGAGATGCAGTGGAAAGGCCCCTGACTATACTCTGCTAGTCTCTGCACTCTCACTCACCCCCTGGGTAACTTTAAACAGCTCTGTGTGATAGAAACACTTAGAGATCGGAGTTGCTCTAATCTCAGGGATAACATTGTGTATCCTTTGGGATGTAACTTAACTTTCTAGAACCTCACTGGTAAAATAGTGAGAGTCATTGTGGGAATTACATGAGACAGTGTTTATAAAGTGCCAGACACATATATGTGTAATAAATGGCTGCTGTTATTGTTTACATTGATACCATCATGCCATGAATAATTTGCTATTATCAATGCATTCACACAGCACCTCCTAAAACTTGAACAATTTCCTGGCCACACCAGGCAATTCCTCTGAAGTTAGGGAATCCTGGACAGGAAGTCACAGGACACTCCCTCCTAATGATGCTCCATCTTTGGTCACTGGATAAAACAATAAGGCATGTGCTTCTGGCACCAAAATACAAAATTGAAGTGGTTTGGAAAGAAACTGATACATATTTTTTTCACTGGAGTCATCTGGGAAATTAAATAGATGTTGACCTTTCTTATACTTCTTTTAAGGTTTTTAATTGTTTTTATTTTTACATGAGGTAGGGATACTGTTTTCATGGGTAGGCTCTCCACATATCTCAATCTGGCCCTGGATATCAGCAAAATGTGATAGAAGGAATACAGACTTAGAGCTTCCCTAGTAGCTCAGCTGGTAAAGAATCCACTTGCAATGCAGGAGACACCGGTTTGATTCCTGGGTTGGGAAGATCTGCTGGAGACAGGAACGGCTACCCACTCCAGTATTCTGGCCTAGAGAATTCCATGGACTAGAAAGAGTTGGACACCACTGAATGACTTTCACTTTCAGGCTTAGGAAAAACTCAGACAAGACTGAGTTTGACACTGGCTCCACTACTAGCGAGATACAGGGCTTCAGGCAAGCCATTTAATCCCACAGAGCTTCTTTATCCTATTCATATAATGGGTACAACAGTATAATTCCTACATCGCAAGGTTGTTCTCTGGCTTAAACTGAGCCACTGCAAGCATTTAGTAAAATATTTCTTTCCTCCTGGTGTGCTGATCTGCAATATTTCTAAATGATTCTAACTAATAATGGTCATCGATATCATCGATTTAAGGTTCAACACGTGGCAAGTCAGGTACCATGCTTTTCTTACACTGTATCATTTAGTTCTTTCAGGGACCCTCTGAGGGAGCTACTATTATTAACATCCCCACTTTACAGATGAAAAAAATTATGGAATAGAGAAATTAGAAAACTTGCCCAGGCCCTATATCCAATAAGTGGCAGAGCTGGGACTTGATCCCCCACAGCTTGATGTCTGTTCTTACATGCCAGGCTCTGCTGCTGCTTCCCTATTGTTCAGTTTCTAAGTCATGTTTGACTCTGCGACCCCATGGACTGCAGCACACCGGGCTCCCCTGTCCTTCACTATCTCCTGGAGTTTGCTCAGATTCATGTCCATTGAGTCAGTGATGCTATCTAACCATCTCATCCTCTGCCACTCCCTTTTCCTTTGGTCTTCCATCTTTCCCAGCATCAGGGTCTTTTCCAGTGAGTCAGTTCTTCACATCAGGTGGCCGAAGTACTGGAGCTTCAGCTTCAGCATCAGTCCTTCCAATGAACGTTCAGGACTGATTTCCTTTAGGATTGACTTGTTTGATCTCCTTGCTGTCCAAGAGTCTGTCAAGAGTCTTCTCCAATACCACAATTGAAAAACATTAATTCTTCAGCACTCAGCCTTCTTTACGGTCCAGCTCTCACAGCCATACATGACTACTGAAAAAAACCACAGTCTTGACCATACGGACCTTTGTGGGCAAAGTGATCTCTTTGCTTTTTAATACACTATCTAGGTTTGTCATAGCTTTTCTTCCAAGGAGCAAGCATCTTTTAATTTCATGGCTGCAGTCACCTTCTGCAGTAATTTTTGGAGCCCAACCTCCTTCCCTACATTGCTCCTTTCACTAGCCTGGCCCAGCATCCTTTCTAATGTTTTCTCACAAAGCAACTGTTCTCCTCCACCCTGTCCTCTTCTCTGGTGAGAGCGGCACTGACCAGGTGCTTCCCCAGGTTCCAGCAGTGCAGGTTTAAGCCTATGTTTCCACCTTTCCACCATGTGCTATGGTGCCCATCCAAACAGCTGGCGGCGGTGGATGCTGAGAATGCTGTCTATGCTATTGGAAACCACAGAACTTACTAAGTCATTTCAAAGGAAAGTTCATTTTCCCAGGTTTCATCCAGTGGTATTGGGCATCCCAGAATCATAGTTTCTATAAAGAATCCTTGCTTTGAGCTCGGCCTGGTGCTCTGTGACAACTAGAGGGGTGGGATTGGGGGTGTGGGGGTGGGCAGGTGGCAGGCACAAGAAGGATGGGATTATATGTATACTTATGGCTGATTCAGGGTTTCCCTGTTGGCTCAAATGGTAAAGAATCTGCCTGCAGTGCAGGAGTCTTGGGTTAAATCCCTGGCACAGGAAGATCCCCTGGAGAATGGAATGGCTACCCACTCCAGTATTCTTGGCTGGAGAATGCCATGGACAGAGGAGCCTGGTGGGCTACAGTCCATAGCGTCACAAAAGAGTTGGACATGACTGAGCGATTAACAATTAATGGCTGATTCACCTTGCTGTGCGACAGAAACCAACACCACATTGTAAAGCAATTATCCTCCAATTAAAAATAAATTAAAAAAAAAAAAAAGAATCCTTGCCTTGTGTTACCTATATCCCCACTTTCCAAGAGATTCCTGCTCCTACTGCAGATAGCAGTTAAATAGTGCCCATCCATGTGAAAACAGAAAGACTCCAATTTCAGCTTGCTGCCCTCTGACAATCCTCATTTTGCATGCAGACCAGAGCTATGGCAGTAATTAGCCCCCAGGAGCTAGAGAATTCATTTTCAGTGAGTGGCTGGGGCTTCTAACTTTAAAAAGGTTTGATAGAATCTTAAGAGACCAGTGGAATTCTTAAAGCCCATGCCTGTTTAACAGAGTTTTGTATCAGTAGATACAAAACTAGTAGTAGTTTTGTATCTACTGATACAAAACTCTAACCGTCTCTTAAAGTCCTTTTACCCTCAACCAGCCACACAAGAGCCCCTGGTGTTTAAGAGACCTGGAGAGTCACATTAGACCAGACTGTGGTTCCTAGAACATAGCTCCTTGAGCCAATATTTGTTGGCCAAATTGAAAACAGATTTCTTTTTGAGAGAAGCAATATTCGTATGGTATTGCTTGCAAATTAAATTTCATTTTATCACTTGTAACCATCATTTATTCACCTAACAAATAAGTACTTATTGATTGCTTTCTGGGTGCAAAAGCAATGCCTAGGTCCTCAGGGTTTTTAAAATTCTCACTGGCTTTTATTCCTCCTTGATTTGCTACAAGGAGGGGGGATTTAATCAGCACTGCACTCATTCCATCTGCCACATCTTTAATGCAACCTTAAATGAGCTAGAGCTGGAGGTGGGTCCCTGGGGCACTCCACAGCTGCCTACTTTTAATCATTACGTTTTCTAAGAGATATTTCAACAAATTCTCCACCTGTGGGCTCAAGGCCAACACATTAAAATTAATTTGGTAACATAATTACTGAACTAAGATAAGTCATTACCATTTCATTCTCTCCATAAATTGTGCTAATCATGTACTTTTTCTAAAAAGTAATTTTTCAATTCAACTTTAATGGGACTTTATAAACTACAATCAAATTTACCCTTGCTCTAAAATAGTTACATTTGCTTTATGATTTTATTGAGAATCATGGTATATTTTCATTGCTTTTTCTATTTTTCACTGACTCATATTTCCCCAAAATTTAGATGGGATAATCTTGCCAAATGTTCCTTACTCCTACAATCACTTTGGATAGAATCATTATTTCAAACAGTGTCTTGATTTCAACTGATTTTCATTCATTCATTTATTCATTCACTCAACAAACATTATTTTTCTCTGTAAAAATAGCACTAGGCACTTGTCTTAGTTTGCTCAGGTTGCCATGACAAAATATCATACAGTGACTAGATCCAAGAGAGGTCCCCTGGCCTGTTGAAGCATAGAGCTGAATAGCACTGTGGTCTGGTCTTACTGTAGGATCTAAGAAGTCTGGTAGCCTTCCTTCATTTTGCCTCATTTTTCTACACCCTTTGGTTTTTTCTGTACCAAGCTGGCAATATATAATTCTATCTCTATTCCTGGCTTCTGTTGTGGTAGCTGTTAAAATCCATGAGTCATACATATCATCTCCTTATCAAATGGATGTTCACCCACACCCTGAGTGCTATCTTCAGAACAGCTTTCTCATTTTTTGCAATATTGATAGGCTGAGAATTTTCTAAATCTCAGTTATGGATCCTTTTTGCTTAACAATTTCTTCTTCAATTCATCTTTCTACTTTCCCATATTTTAGTAAAAGCAGTCAGGAATAACCAAGCCACTCTTTCAACAATTTGCTTAGAAATCTCCTCAGCTAAGTATCCAATTTTATGGCTCACAAGTTTTACCTTCTACAAAACACTAGAACACAGTTCGGCCAAGTTCTGTGCCACCTTCTAACAAGGACTGCTTTTCCTCCAGTTTCCAATAATGTGTTCCTCATTTCCCATCTGAGACGTGACCACATGGCCCTTAACATCCACATTTCTAGCAGACACTTCAAAGCTCTTTCAGCCTCCACCCATTACCAGTTTCAAAACTTCCTCCATATGCTTATTAGGTACTTATCACAGCAGCAACCCCACTTCTCAGTACCAAAATTTATCAGTCAGGGTTCTCCAGAGAAACAGAACCATTAGGGTAGGTGTGGGTATGTGTGTGTGACGGGATATAGGGAAGAGGAGAGAGACAGAGAAAGGCAGAGAGAGACAGTGATATTTAGAAAGAATTGGCTCACATGATTGCGGACTTTGAGAAGTCCTAAGCTCTGAGGTTAGCAAGCTGGAGACCCAGATAGTTCAGTTCCAGTCTGAGTCCAAAAGTGTGAGACCCAGAAGAGCCGATGGTGTAGTTCTAGCCTACAAATAGGCAGGCTCATAATCTGAAAAAGCACAACGTTTCAGTTCAAGTCTGAAGGAACTGACTGGCAGGAAAAGACTGATGTCCCAGCTTGAAGGCAGCATGAGACCCCTCTTGCTCTGCCTTTTTGTTCTATGAGATCTTTAATTGATTGGGTTAGGCCCACTCACATTAAGGAAAGTGATCTGCTTTATTGATTCAAATACTAATCTCCCCCAGAAACATCCTCACAGACATACCCAGAAAGTGAAAGTGAAGTCGCTTAGTTGTGTCCAACTCTTTGCGACTCCACGGACTGTAGCCTACTAGGCTCCTCCATCCGTGGAATTTTCCAGGCAAGAGTACTGGAGTGGGTTGCCATTTCCTTCTCCAGGGGTTCTTCCCAACCCAGGGATCAAACCCGGGTCTCCCACATTGCAGGCAGATGCTTTACTATCTGAGCCACCAGGGAAGCCCAGAATATCTGACCAAATGGCTGGGTACTGTGTGACCCAGTCAAGTCAACACACAAAAATAACCATCAAAGCATTTACAGGACTTACAAATATGATTATGACAGTTTTTCCTTTGAAAAGCTTACGAATTAGTGCCAGAGACAGACTAGAGACAAAGCAAAGGGAGACAGATGCTACAATAAAGGCAAAGAAAAGCATTCAGGAAGAGCAAAGAGAATCTATTAACTTTGCTTTGGCAGATCAAAAAGGGTTTCATGTGAATCCCTCAATCTGAATAGCCTTGAATATAAGTAGAATTTGGACAATTGGTGATAAAGGAGAAGAAGGAACTATAAGCTGTAGGTGCAAGATGAACAAGTGTGTGTGTCAAGATGCACAGTACAATTATAACCAGTACTAGCCTGCAATATGGAGAAGGCAATGGCACCCCACTCCAGTACTCTTGCCTGGAAAATCCTGTGGATGGAGGAGCCTGGTAGGCTGCAGTCCATGGGGTCGCGAAGAGTCGGACACGACTGAGCGACTTCACTTTCACTTTTCACTTTCATGCACTGGAGAAGGAAATGGCAACCCGCTCCAGTGTTCTTGCCTGGAGAATCCCAGGGACGGGGGAGCCTGATGGGCTGCCAACTATGGGGTCGCACAGAGTCGGACACGATTGAAGCGACTTAGCAGCAGCAGCAGCAGCAGCCTGCAATATCTTGGATATCAATCTGTCAAGTAAAAACAAATAAAAAGCAAATTAAATCTTTAAAGCAATGTTCAAGAAAATACGAAAGCAAGGGACTTCCCTGGTGGTCCAGTGGCTAAGATTCCATGCTTCCAGGGCAGAGGGCCTGGATGTGATCCATGGTCAGGGAACTATATCCCACATGCCACAACTAAAGATCCGATGTGCCATAAGGCCTGGCGCAGGCAAATAAATAAAAATAATAAAAAGAAAATGCCAAGGCAGAGCAAACTCTTTTCTCATGATGAGGTCCTCTGTTAGAGCCCATTTGTGAGCCCCACTGTTCTAGGATTCTGTACAGGAAGAGCAGATGTGCCAAATTTGTTATCACATTGAATTTTTTATGTTCTTTCTTTTATTGAAAAAAAATCAAGTACATCTTTGCAAAAACAAAAATAGAATTTTATTAGAGCAGCACAAAAGGGAAAGAAAGAAAAGGCAGGGGATGAGGTATGTTGCACTCATATTACACAGCTAAACTGCATATTATCTTCTTTCATATTTTTTTCCCCAAATCTCCCACATGAATGGCCATTCATGGCAGTTACTCCAGAGCCTCTCATTTCCCATACTCTAAAGCCTCCAAAACATCCTTCCAACTCAGCTTATGCATGTGTTTTTGTTTCCTGTCTCCTTTTTACTGATAATTTTTTCTTCCATTAGTAGCTCTCTGTGCTTTATAATATAAATGCATCTAGCTTGCTTCTCCAGTTCTGTCCCACATCCATTACCTTCATCTGTTTATAAAGGCCTAGGAGCTAATGAGACATTTCCAACCTCTTATAGGCTGGAAGACGCAAGAGGCCAAAGATACCCCTATGTTCATAATGTTAACCTCTTCAATTTTTGAAAAATAGCAAGTATCCTTTGCTTATGTATTTTTCCACTGAAGGCAGCAAATAAATAAATTGCTTGATATGCAAACTACAGTAGAGAATATAGTAGAAAGTATGGCTGGAAAGGCAGCAATAAGGGCTAATATATATGGGCATTTCCTATGTGGCCCGCAGTACTTCACTTTGAAGGCCATGCTGTTAGTCTGAAGTCTACTCCACAGCCCTTGGCAGGGAAGGTTAGTTATTAGAAAACTGACATGGGGGACTTCCTTGGTGGTCCAGTGGTTAAGAACCTGCCTTCCAGTACAGGGGATGTGGGTTCCATCCTGGTTGGGGAACTAAGATCCTACATGCCACAGGGCAACTAAGCCCATGTGCTGCAAAGAAGACCCAGTGCAGCCAAACAAAAATTCAGAATTAAAAAATAAAAACAGTATTTAAAAAAAAATTGAGATGTTCAGATTGTTCTTTAAGGTCCACCTGGATACAAAGATGAGCGGCAGGAACACCAGTAAGGAAGCTGAGAAGTCCAGCTGAGAAGTGCTCAGCACCCATCATATGTAGGACTTTCTTGGTTGTAAGAAAGAGATGTTTGTGCAGACCATTATAATCAGTGTTTGTTTAAAGGATACTCAGAAGGTGCACAGAAACTAGACCTGAAAACCTTCAGGATCTAAGACAGCACTAAGATGAGGGATTCCCTTCATTTTTTCCTCTCATGGTCTCCCCCACACTTCTTTGGGTCTGTACCACTCTCTTCTTGAGCTCAAAGACTCATCCTTCCCATTAGCTTCACATCCAAATCACAGGAGGCTCTTAAGAATATTCAGTTAATTAAATCACCCCAGAGACATCCTCAATCAGCAGCCTCCAGTACAGCAAGAAGAGTTGGTCAGTCCTTTACAGACGGAGTGGGCAACTGCAGAAGAGACAGTGGACATGGCTCTCACCAGAATTAATACTTCTACTTGTGCTATGTTTGGAGAGGAGGGTGTGACTTCTATCTCCGACCCCAAATCAATTGAGTACCATTCTTCATTATACCATGGTTAGCACTCTAACCTTGATCGAGGCACTTCTATTCTCTATGCCTTAGTTTCCTTATCATTCAGGTGGAGATAAAAGTAACAGCACTTTAGAACTTAGCACTCTTCAGAATTATTAGCCACATTTAGTTAACATGAGATTTCATTTCTATGCCACTTCTGGTTAAGAATAACAATTACCTTATATGGGTAATTACAGTTTGCAAATCAAGTTCACATCCATTTGATTTTGATTCTCACAAGAGCTCTTTAAGGTAGGCAAGACATATATCCTTACCTCCAGTTTTCTGAAATCCAGAGGTGTGGCCAAGTTCGCAAAGCTCGTAACTGACCAAACCAGAATTGGAATCCTCATCTTCAAAACTCAAGTCCAATACATTCTCCTCTTGTTTGGTCTCAAGGTTTTGGTTGCTTGGTCTCAGAAAGCTATAGTATAGCTTTTTTTAATCAGCTATTGGCAGATCTGCTGTAGGTATCAAAACTATTATCTTAATGCTCTATTATGTCTTCTTTGTTCATGACTCTCCTGTTTTGTATATTTCTAGTTTATTACAGAAGTCACTGTTTGGCTTTTTAATGATGAAGGATTTGGTTGTAGATGCTCCAAAGCTTCCCTTGGCACTGACCCTTGTTTCCTGAATTGTAGGAAGACACTCCCTCACAGTCACCACTCTCACCTCAGCTGGGAACATCGGGGAAGATGGCATCCTGAGTTGTACTTTTGAACCTGACATCAAACTTGCTGATATCGTGATACAGTGGCTGAAGGAAGGTGTCATGGGCTTGGTCCATGAGTTCAAAGAAGGCAAAGATGTCCTGTCAGACCAGGATGAAATGTTCAGAGGCCGGACAGCAGTGTTTTCTGATCAAGTAATAGTTGGTAATGCCTCTCTGAGGCTGAAAAATGTACAACTCACAGATGCTGGCACCTATAAATGTTACATCATCACTTCTAAGGGCAAGGGGAATGCTAACCTCGAATATAAAACCGGAGGTAAGTTACTTTTGAAAAGTGGGAAAGAAGGGGCCAGGAGATATTTGAGACTAGAGAGTGTGAAGAGCTCATGAGTGACTCATATCCAACAAAGACCATCTGAATTCTGTTAGCAGCCATCCTTGCTGTCTAAGACCCACACCAACTCCACAAGTAACCCACTACAGTATTAAGTCTTAAAATCTTTTGTTCAGAACTCTAGCCTCTTCTGAATTTCCTCATATATCCCCTGAAATATTTTTCCAAAATACCTTTTCTCCCTCAGTAGCTCTCTGTTCTTTCTCTTTTATGATAGCCTTTAGTCTTGCTAGTGAGAGAAGACTATATATAATCTGGTCTGAGACTTTTCTGTTCTAAGTGGGCTCTAGCCCCAAGTCTGAAATCAGTACCTCCAGGGACTCACCACAGTGGAAACCATTACAGGAGAAGTTCAAAGGTAATTGTCCAAAACAATATTATCGTATAAACTCACTAATCCTTCTCCACTGAAATCCACACTTCCTTACCAACTAAATTTAACATTTTCTGAATTTATGTACAAGGGACTCAGATACTGTAAGAGCAAAAAGATGATTAAGAAAACAAAGATAATTGTCCTCCCTTCTAGAGCCAGAGCTCATAGTGTAGAGCTCATAGAGTTGAGGGTCAGGGCAGAGATACGAAATATGTGTAAAATCTATAATAATTTGTAAAGTGTATTAAATGCTTGAAGAGAAAATACAGAGTGATTTGGGGATTCAGAGATCATATCCAAATGCATAGGGAGTAAAGGGATGGGAAGGCCCCCATGGCGAGAATTTGACATTTAATAGGAGCCTTGAAAGATAGAAAGTATTCTGAGACTTCCTAAGTTAGTCTGCACAGGTCTTTCCTGGAACTCTCATGACATGTATATGTAATGGTTTGAAGCACAGATCTAGAGACAGACGTGGGCACATAACAGTGGCCTGGGCAAGGTAACCTCACTGAGACTTAGCTTCTCCACATTAAAGTAGGGATTAAGAGAGTCACGTCAAAGGTACACTGGAGCCAACTGAAAGGACTTCCAGTGGCAAAGCTGGAATGATCTGAGCAACAGAATAAACAACATAGTATTAAATTATAACTAAGTATAAAATAAATACACAGGTCCATTCTTACATGAGTGAGATGAAACAAATTTTCTTTATAGATGAATCCCAAATAATATTTTTAGATCTCGCCCCTTCTGAGAGATGGAGCTTAGAACTTCCCTGCTCCCCCAACCACCACACTTAGGGTGTGTTAGTGAAGTCCAACTTCCAAAGAAACCTAGCAAACACAGCCTCAGCCAGGTGATCAAAGTTAACATCCTTACGACTAAGTCTTGCTGATTGCATGCACTCTCTGATGTGACATAATGAGAACGGCACTTTAACTTCTATTGTTTTCCTCTCCAAAATCCATAATCTCAGTCTAATCATGAGGAAATCATCAGACAAATTCCAATAAAGGACATCCTACAAAATATCTAGCTAGTACTCCTCAATAGAATGGTAAAGAAGAGATCTCTTCAAGAAAATTAGAGATACCAAGGGAATACTTCATGCAAAGATGGGCACAATAAAGCACAAAATGGTATGGACCTAACAGAAGCAGAATATACTAAGCAGAAGTGGCAAAAATACACCGAAGAACTATACAAAAAAGATCTTCATGATCCAGATAACCACGATGGTGTAATCACTCACCTAGAGCCAGACATCCTGGAATGTGAAGTCAAGTGGGCCTTAGGAAGCATTACCACAAACAAAGCTAGTGGAGGTGATGGAATTCCAATTGAGCTACTTCAAATTCTAAAAGATGGTGCTGTGAAAGTGCTGCACTCAATATGCCAGCAAATTTGGAAAACTCAGCAGTGGCCACAGGATTGAAAAAGGTCAGTTTTCATTCCAATCCCAAAGAAAGGCAATGCTAAAGAATGTTCAAATCACCACACAATTGCATTCATCTCACATGCTAGCAAAGTAACGCTCAAAATCTTCCAAGCCAGGCTTCAACAGTACGTGAACCGTGAACTTCCAGATGTTCAAGCTGGATTTAAAAAAGGCAGAGGAACCAGAGATCATATTGCCAACATCTGTTGGATCATTGAAAAACCAAGAGAGTTCCAGAAAAACATCTACTTCTGCTTTACTGACTACACCAAAGCCTTTGACTGTGTGGACCACAACAAACTGGAAAATTCTTCAAGAGATGGGAATATCACACCACCTAACCTGCCTCCTGAGAAATCTGCATGCAGGTCAAGAAGCAACATTTAGAACTGGACATGGAACAACACACTAGTTCCAAATAGGAAAAGGAGTATGTCGAGGCTGTATATTGTCACCCTGCTTATTTAACTTATATGCAGAGTACATCATGAGAAATGCTGGGCTGGATAAAGCACAAGCTGGAATCAAGATTGCCAGGAGAAATATCAATAACCTCAGACATGCGGATGACACCACACTAATGGCAGAAAGTGAAGAGGAACTAAAAAGCCTCTTGAAGAAGGTGAAAGAAGAGAGTGAAAATGTTGGCTTAAAACTCAACATTCGAAAAATGAAGATCACGGCATCTGGTCCCATCACTTCATGGCAAATAGATGGGGAAACAATGGAAACAGTGACAGACTTTATTTTGGGGGGGCTCCGAAATCACTGCAGATGGTGACTGCAGCCATGAAATTAAAAGACTCTTGCTACTTGGAAGAAAACCTATGACCAACATAGATAGCATATTAAAAAGCAAAGACATTACTTTGCCAACAAAGGTCCATCTAGTCAAAGCTATGGTTTTTCCAGTAATCATGTATGGATGTGAGAGTTGGACTGTGAAGAAAGCTGAGCACCGAAGAATTGGTGCTTTTGAACTGTGGTGTTGGAGAAGACTCTTGAGAGTCCCTTGAACTGCAAGGAGATCCAACCAGTCCATTCTGAAGGAGAGCAGCCCTGAATATTCATTGGAAGGACTGATGCTGAAGCTGAAACTCCAATACTTTGGCCACATGATGTGAAGAACTGACTCATTTGAAAAGACCCGGATGACAGGAAAGATTGAAGGCGGGAGGATAAGGAGAAGACAGAGGATGAGATGGTTGGATGGCATCACCGACTCAATGGACAAGAGTTTGAGTAAGCTCCAGGAGTTGGTGATGGACAGGGAAGTTTGGCAGGCTGCAGTCCATGGGGTCACAAAGAGTCAGACACGACAGAGCGAGTGAACTGAACTGAACTGAGTACTCCTCAAAACTGTCAAGGTCATGAAAAACATGGAAAGATTGAGAACATGTCACAGACCAGAGGAATCTAAAAAGACATGACAAATAAGGGCAATGTGACATTGTGGTTGGGATCCTGCAATAGGAAATGGACTTTAGTGGAAAAACTGATAAAATCCAAATGAAGGCCTGGAGTTAATAGTAATATATAAACAATATTAATAGTTTCTCAGTTTTGACAAATGTGTCATGGTTATGTTAGCGAAATATTAGCAGAAACTGAGTAAGGGGTATACAAGAACCCCCTGTACTATCCTTGCAACTTTTCTATAAATCTAAAATTATTCCATGTACTTCCCTGGCAGTGCAGTGGTTTAGACTCCACGCTTTCAATGCAGGGGCACCGGTTCGATCCTTGGTTGGGGAATTAAGATTCCACGTGCTGCAGTGCATGGCCAAAAGAGAAACAAAAGCATTCCAGAATCAAAAACTTATTTAAAGTGGTCACAATAATAGATATACCTGAGACTGTTTTGACAAACACATGAAGTAACATCTAGAATTTGGTGCACAGCCCAGAGCACACCCTCAGTAAACGGTGGGTTACTGTCGTGTACTCAGGTTCCCACATCATCTCCCGGGAGCTCATTCCTAACCTGTTCCAAGTGTGCGAGTCTGGTCTCCCCTGCTATGCTGCAGGCTCTTTTAAGGGCATGGCAAAGCTGTCCTTTCACTTCTCACTCAACACTAGCACAGTCCTGGGCAAAGGGAGATGCTAGATATATAGTAACAATGTGTATCCTGCCTTTTTGGCATAATAAACATCTACTGGCCAAAGTGCACAACTTAACATTTTTTACAAGTGGCTCTCTGCCTAGATAGAAGAGGAAGTTAGTTTTAATTTCAAAATGTACTTGCCAGCCCAGGGAGAATTATCTTAGAAGAAAACAAATGCCTGTCTTTATTCACGGATACCAGGGCAATCCCTACCCAAGCAAACTTCAAATCTCCATGACGACAAGTCCTGTGTGTGGAATTTCTGTGGGTGATAGGTGAATGCTCTTTGTTTCTTCCTTCTCCCTCCCCACCCTAACTTTACCCTCCAGGCCGAAAAATACATAAAATTCAGGAGGCTTCACAGGTGCCTGGGAAAATAAACACCCAACTTCCCTAGCTAATAAAACTTTTTGTATTATCACTGGAACTCCTCTTACATGGAAAAATTTATTTGTGTAACAATTACGTCTGGAACGTAGGTCCTCGGAGTTTGTGATATTGGCCAGAATGCTGTGATACATAGCAATAATATGAGCAAATCACTTTTTCCATCTATAATACAATAAGCCATACACAGCCCACTGGGAAAGTACTGAGTCACTTCAGTGTCTTTGTTATAAGACCTAGCACCTCAAAGGCTACATTGTCTTATCGTCCAACCTTGACATCTGTCCTTTTGACCTGCAGCCTTCAGCATCCCAGAGGTGAATGTGGACTATAACGCCAGCTCGGAGAGCTTACGATGTGAGGCTCCCCGATGGTTTCCCCAGCCCACAGTGGTCTGGGCTTCCCAAGTTGACCAGGGAGCCAACTTCTCAGAAGTCTCCAACACTAGCTTTGAGCTGAACTCTGAGAATGTGACCATGAAGGTTGTGTCCGTACTCTACAACGTCACAATCAACAACACTTACTCCTGTATGATTGAAAACAACATTGCCAAAGCCACAGGGGATATCAAAGTGACAGGTGGGCTCCTTCACACTTGTGGTATGAGTTTATTGTGGTTATAATCAAGTATAAATTAAAGTTTAATTTCTTTAACAGATATATTATGTACCAGGGCACAGAAAGTTTCCCTGAGACCCCAATCACAATTTCAGTTGAGACTGTATTATGTAAGAACAAAACTAATACAAAACAGTATTTATGGCCTACAGAGCAAAGCTGACAATTAGTCTTCATTTGTATGCCTTCTTACTGCCTGGAGAGCAGTGTTTAGGATTCTGAGGCCCTGTCTAACTCAGAAGCATTGCTTTGGTATAGCAGTATCTAATTAAAAAAATCATCTACATGAGAAAAAGAGAGTTCTTCCACTATCCTGTGGAACAAACTGATGACTGTACCAATTAGAACACTTTTAGTTGCCAAAACACAAAACAAAATCAACTCAGGCCTAAGCTAAAAGGGTATTAGGATATCTCATAAAACCAAGGTCAGGAAGTACAGTATGACTTTAAGAACAGCTGGAACCAAGAACTTAAATTCCATTAGTATTTTTTGTCTCTCATTTCTAGTTTATTCTCTAGTAAATTCTGTCTAATTTACTCTCTTTTGTTTTAGTCAACAGGGAAAAATATGGTTGCCAAGAGTTCTTACCTTTAAAAGTCTCTTTCACTCAAGAGAGTAACTAGACTGAAGCTCAGTCCCTCAGTCTGACTCTACATTCCCAGAAAGGCTCAACTTTGGTCAGCTACCTGTACTTAGACCAATGAGATAGTACTTGGATGAAAGGCCTTCCCAGAAGAGAAGGGAGAATAAAGTGTTAGGCATTTAAAACAATGAGTGTTAGCAAGAGTATCTCAGTTTAGATCTCAGTTAAATGCTCCAAACTATATAACGAATGCTCCTAATAGAAATGGCAATAAGTGAACAAACCACAGAAATTGAGCCCAGCTTTTATTCAGTGAGCAGTTTCTTTTTCAGTGCATGCTTATGGGATACATTAGAACAAGTGCTCCATATACCAGCAGTAGGACTATACACGACTTTTAGAAGCGTGACATAGCTCAAAAATCAACATAAACTAACATAACTCCTTTTTACCGTGCGCAGGGTAAGTTTTTAAACAACTGAAAGAGACTGTGGGGTTTACATCCTGTGTTCTCTTATTGCTAACTGGGGTCATTCATTCAACAAGTATCTACTGAGTGCCAAACACATGAAAAGCAATCTGTAAGTCCTACGAAACACTAAGATGAACAGCACAGCTGTCGTAAGAGAAGTTAATCAGTGTGGTGTCTAGGGGAAAGAGTTATTAGAGTACAGCGCTCAATAGACGAGAAAGAGTTCAAGCTGGGTTTTGAAGGGGAAAAAATGACTTTAATAGACTAGAAAGGCATGAAGTCAGGAGCCTATATCAGTGTCTGGGGGAGAAATTACGAGATCTTAACTTGGGCAGTGACAGTGGGAAGGAAAGGGGGAAGAATCAAAGGTTAATGAAGAAAATAATCTACAAGCCTTGGTGACACAAATGTGCAGGACAAGAGAAGGAACAACTTGAAAGGGGTCTGAAGGTTAGTAATGCTACCAAAATCAACAATAATGAAAATGTAGGAAGAGCAACGTGCTGGTAAGAAATTAAAGATTTTAGAGATGCTGTGTTGAAAGTGTCCACTGTGCACAAATGCAGAGATGTCCAGTGCTTGGCACATGACCCAGCACATGACCAGTCTGGGCGAGGCTGCTTCATCCCTACGCCATAGACTTCTTCCACGGGAAGAGTCCCATACTACCAGTGTAACCCTTCTAGTCTCTCTCTTCTTCCCTCTTTCACTCTTTCTCAGAGGAGGAGGAATGAACTCACCCCATCAGTGAGTTTATTAGGGGAAGCATAAGTAGCTCAACACAAGAGCCGAGCTGCTTGTGTTATTCTATAACACAAGGAATTATGTTCCTTTCTCTCTAGCTAAACAGAAATTAGCTCCTCTGAGTCATCAGTTTTCAGGGGCAGGATTTGCCCTTGCGGGAGAAAGCAGGCCCCGGTCTTAAGATGCCTGCAGCCCACTTCCCTGCAGACAAAGCATAATTCTTTATTATCAGCTTTATCAGGAATAAAGGTGACTTTAGTCTTCCAGTTGCCTCACTTTTTTCATCTTACTCTTTAACTGGTTCAGAGCTCAGTAGGGGAGAGGGTGTTTATTGGACTTCTTTGAATTCAAACAACAGGCACTCAAAAATATTTGCTGAATATTACATTTTTAAACTGACATACAGTAGTAATTATAAATACAGATGTGGAATTTAGGACAGAATTGGGGCTAAGGAGGTGGATTTAGAAATGATCAATTTAATGGAAGTAATGTTTATTAGGCTTGAGTGGGGTTACTGTTATTTTTATAGCTAATACTTATTGAGTGCTTACTATGGGGCTAGGTTCTATTCTAAGTGTTTATACGTATTAACTCATTAATCCTCATAAGAACCCTAAGAAGTTATTATTTTAGCCCTATCTTATAGATGAAGAAATGAGGCACATATAGATTAACTTGCCTAAACTTGCCTGAAGTCACACAGCTATTAAGTGTCAGAGTTGAAATGAACTAAATGACACTGGACTGTCTAGGGAGAAAATAGAGTAAAGAATAATTTAATTCTTCACTTTGGCCTTTCTCTACTTCAAAATGAGAACAATATTTTCTCATTACTTGGTAGTGCTGTGATGAAAGCAAATGACACAGAACCTGTAAAGGTCACTGTCTAGAGGGAAAACAATGTGTCTGAAACCAAGGACTGGCGGTGGCTGTTGGTTTAGCCTATTTTTTATTTGGTAACCAAGAGCAATCTGTTTATTGGCATCATTTTTCATTTGGCTGAGTGCTCACTGGACTGGAAGAGAGAACGGAACATCTCTCAAGAAAGGGAAAGCTCTGCTTTTAAGCCAGTTACAGAAAGGCAGAGAATGGGTTACAAAATTCCCCCCCAAATTAGGGCACAAGTTATATTAGGAACAACTTCTTCTGCTTTAGGGGTACTTTTCTTTGTTAACCAGCCATGTGAAGAAGACATCACCTTTTCCTCTTTGATCCTGAACTTTTTTCTCTTCCTTTACAGACTCGGAGATTAAAAGGCGAAGTCACCTACAGCTGCTGAACTCAAAGGCTTCCCTGCGTGTCTCTGCTTCTTCTGCCATCGACTGGGTACTCTTGCCGCTCTGCTTTTATCTGATGCTAAAATAACATACCTTGGTTACACAGAAACATGCAAAGTCATTCGTATGACAGGTGAGATGAATCACAAATGGTGTTGGGGATCCTCTGTGTATGTTTGTGCTTGTGTCCCTAACAAGAATCAAGCAACCCCCAGCATCAGCCTCAGAGAGAAACATTAATAATGTCAGGGCAGTAGGCACTATTTCCACTGCCATTGTAAAAGGTAAGCACTTGTTAACAAACAGTATAGACCTCACTGACAGACTTACAGGAAAACCAACTCTACACAATTCAAGTATTTGTATAAATTCAAACACCTTTTCATTTATTGAGTCATCCTTGAAGGAAAACATCTTACCGAAAGTGAAAGAGATATTTGGCCCTGACTCATTACTCTGAATTTCACAAAGAAACACGACATGAGCATAATCACATAAGTAGCTTCTCCCCACCCAGCAGTGCCCACCCCCCAACAGAGCCCCTGTTGACTAGAGACTCGACAAAGCACTCACCAACTAGCCTTCCTGCTGAGACTTCCCACTGTCCCTTCAGTCCTTTGGCTCTAATTATTGGTAGGACATTTCTTTCTAAATATTCTTCTGTATGCAGGATTTGCATACCACTGAGCTTATGAAGTTACAGTCAACACTACCACATTACTCCGTGGACTGCCACCAGGCACCAGGCTCACAACCTTAGAGCTATTTTTGTCCCCCATCTGTCCTCAAGTCAATTTGATACCTAGCTGTACAGTATTTGCCCATGTCTTTCAGACTACCCTGATCCAGCTTCATCATTTTATGCCCCAACTAGTTCTAAAATCTTGTGCTTATCCTTCGTCTCTTCCAGGTGATAGGAAACAAGGTGCCAGAATAAAAAAAAATCAAATGCTATTTTCATCATAGCATTCCTTTACTCTGCAACCTAAAGTGACTCTCAGGGCATTGTCACATCAAAGTTAAAGTCCTCAGCTCTGCAGTCACAATTCTCTAAGTTTTTCTTCCTAAGTTTCCTCCTTCTCTCGGCTATCTACCACTGCTCTCTGTCCTTGCTCCCTCTCTCTCCCTTCTTGGAAATCTCTGCTGCTGCTGCTGCTGCTAAGTCACTTCAGTCATGTCTGACTCTGCGCGACCCCACAGACGGCAGCCCACCAGGCTCCCCCATCCCTGGGATTCTCCAGGCAAGAACACTGGAGTGAGTTGCCATTTCCTTCTCCAATGCATGAAAGTGAAAAGTGAAAATGAAGTCGCTCAGTCATGTCCGACTCTTCGCGACCCCATGGACTGCAGCCTACCAGGCTCCTCCATCCATGGGATTCTCCAGGCAGGAGTCCTGGAGTGGGGTGCCATTGCCTTCTCCTGGAAATCTCCTCTACTCTATGGTAATTCAGGTCCACACTTCCTTCACCCATTTCCTAATGGTCCTTTAATTTCACATCCCCTTGGTGAGCCTATATAATTTGTAATATCTTACACTCTCTAAGGCACATATATTCTTTGCCTAGATAAGTCCTCAAGGGCAGGCAAAAATCTGTTAGCTGCTTTGCTTTTTTGAGTATGGTTAAAAAAAAATTACATTAAAAAAAATAGTGATTGAATTAAAAATATAATATTGTATATGTGGATAAAGGTAGTACATGGATATTATAAAAATTGCGAAGATTACAAAAATTGCAAATAATTAAATTAGAGGAAACCCTTTCTTTCGGGGCTGCTGTGGTGATCAGGTCAGATCATGTTTCCTGAATTAAGCTTGTTTTGCTATAAACAACATGCTTTTGTTGTATAGATTTTTGTTTGTACAGATTTTGGGATTGTGTTTTCATTTTCATTTATCTCCAGGCATTTTTTAAATTTCCTCTTTGATTTCTTTATTGACTCATTGTTTAGTAGCATTCTCTTTGGGCTCCACATGGTGGGTTTTTGGTGGGTTGTTGTTGTTTTGTTTTTTTTTTGGCAGTCTTTTTTCCTTATAGTTGACTTTTAGTTTCATGGCATTGTGATTGGAAAAGATGTTTTTACATGACTTCAATTTTTTTAAATTTACCAAGGCTTGCTTGCTTTGCTGTGATTTACCCTGGAGAATGTTCTATGTGTACTTGAAAAGAATATGTATTCTGATGCTTTAAAATGAAATGTTAGATAAGTATATATAAAATCAGTAAGGAAACACTAGCCTTAAATGACATATTAGACCAATTGGAGACTTTATACTGTCTGGATGACCTGTCCATTAATATAAGTGAGGTTTAAAGTCCCCTACTATTATTGAGTTACTGTTGATTTCTCCCTTTACATCCATCAATATTTGCTTTATGTATTTAAGTGCTCCTCTAGTAGGTGCATATATATTCGCAATCATTGTATCTTCATCTTGGATTGATTCCTTGATCATTATATAGTGTCCTTGCTTCTTATAACAATCTTTATTTTAAAGTTTCTCTCATCTGATATAAGTTATGCTACCCTAGTTTTCTTTTGATTCCAACTTACATGGAATATCTTTTTTCCCCTCACTTTCAGTCCCTGTGTGTCTTTAGAACTGAAGTGAGTATCCATCCAGCCACTCTATGTGTATTGATTGGAGCATTTAGTCCATTTAAATTTAAAGTAATCATTGATATGTATATTCTTACTGTCATTTTTTGTTAATTGCTTGGGGGTTCCTTTTGTTAAGGCTTTTTTGCCCTTTTCTTCTTTTGTCCTCTTGTGATTTGAGGACCATCTTTAGTATTATGTTTGGATTCCTTTTACTTTTCTGTGTACCTAGCATAAATTTTTGGTTTATGGTTATCATGAGGCTTTTAAATACCAATAAAATATACACATGATTGTAT
Source organism: Bubalus bubalis (assembly GCF_019923935.1). Classification (NCBI taxonomy): domain Eukaryota; kingdom Metazoa; phylum Chordata; class Mammalia; order Artiodactyla; family Bovidae; genus Bubalus; species Bubalus bubalis. The sequence continues at coordinate 26,277,659 of NC_059162.1, forward strand.
TAAGTTGCTAATCTCTTAATTTCAAAGTACAACTCTGCATTTGGGCTCTCCTCCCATCTTGATTACTGTTTTTGATATCAAATTTCACATCTCATTGTTTTATGTATCCCTTAGCTGCTTACTAAAGATATAGATGGTTTTTACTGCTTTTGTCTTTCAGCCTTCCTACTAGCTTTGTGCATGACATGATTTCCTACCTTTATGTTTGCCTTTACCTATGAGCTTTTTCCTATCATAATTTTCATGTTTCTAGATTTGGCCTTTTCTTTTTAAATTAGAGAAGTTCCTTTAACATTTCATGTAAAGCTGGTTTGGTGGTGCTGAACTTTTGCTTGCCTGTGAAGTTGCTGTTATCTCCATGGAATCTGAATGAGAGAGTCTTACTGGCTAGAAGGTTCTTAGTTGTAGGTTTTTCCCTTTCACCACTTCAAACATATTGTGCAATTCCCTTCTGAATTGCAGAGTTTCTGCTGGAAAGTCAGCTGATAGCCTTCCGGGAGTTTGCTAGTATGTTATTTGTTGCTTTCCCCTTGTTGCTTTAAATATTTTTTACGTTTAGATTTTGCCGTTTTAATGACAATGTGTCTTCATATGTTCCTCTTTGGCTCCTGTATGGGACTCTCTGCACTTCCTGGACTTGGATGTCTATTTCGTTTTCCAGAGTAGAGAAGTTTCAGCTATTATGTCTTCAAATATGTTCTCAGTCGTTTTCTCTCTCTCTCTTCTCCTTCTGGGACCCCTGTAACATGAATATTAGTGCACTTGATGTTGTCCCAGAGGTCTCTTAAACTCTCATTTCTTTTCATTTTTTCTTTTTTCTGTTCAGCATCAGTGATTCCACTACTGTCTTTCAGTTCATTCATCCACCATTTGCTCTAATGCTGATTCCTTCTGGTATATTCTTCATTTCAGCTATTCTATTCTTCATCTCTGTTTGGTTGTTCTATATATTTTCTCTTTGTTAAAAACTTTTAACTTCTCGCTCTCTGTGTCTATTTCTTTGATCATCTTTACAGTCACAACCCCGAATTCTTTCCCAGGTAGATTGCCTAGCTCCACTCAGTTGTTCTCTGAGGTTTTATCTTGTTCCTTTGTCTGGAACACCTTGCTCTGTCACCTTATTTTGCTAAGTTGTTTGTATTTTTATGTATCTGGTAGGTTGGTTACATTTTCCCACCTTGGAGAAGTGCTATATTGTAGGAGACCTCTTAGGTGTCCCAACAGCACACTCCTCTCTCATCACTCAAACTATATGTTCTTTATATGAGTACTTTATATGAGGGTTGCATGGGTCCTCTTATTGTTTCAAGCTGTCTATGTGGGAGGGCTAGTAGCCTTGGTTGGCCCCTGGTCCAATTGATATCCAGGCCATCCACATGAGTTGAGGCTGCGAGCTACAGAGGCAGCTGACTATGGAACCTTAGGGGGACCCAGGGCTAGTACTGGGTCATGGATGGCTGGAGTCAGCATCCAAGGAACTCTGGTAATGTTGTCTGGTGAGTGATAGCAAGGATGTCAGTGCCAATCTGCTGGTGGGCAAAGCTATGTCCTGGAATCTGGTTGCAGGCCCCAGAGCTGGTCTTGGATTGTTGGGAGAGGGGGAAGGAGCACTCCTGATACAGTTGCGACCAGGGTCTGGGTGTCTCAAAGTTTGTGTTGGCCTGCTAAGAGGGCAGGGCTGGGGCCCATCTGGTTCTCAGTGCAGGGTCTGACTTGCTGGTAGGCAGGCTAGGTCTGCAGGCTCTGGGGCTGTGGTTTTTTGCATGTAGTGTCTGCCCCCTTGTGGCTGAAGCTGGCCCAGAGGCTAAAACAGGCTTCCTGAAGGACAGCATCCAGGCCCAGGGGATTCTAGGGCTGGTACCTGCCCACTGGTGGATGGAGTTAGGTCCTGGGCCCTCTGGTGGGTAAGGCCACATCCAGAGGCAGCTGTGGTCTCAGGTAGTCTTAAGGCAGCCAGTATGCTGATGGGCAGAGCTGTGTCCCTGCCCAGTTAGTTGCTTGGCCAGAGATATCCGAGCACTGGTGACTCTTACAGACTGTTGAGTGGGGCCAGGTCTTGGTGCAAATGAGCTCCAGGCAGAATCTCACACTGGTGTTTGTCAGTGTCCACATGATAGAAGCTCCCCAGAATGGCTGCCATCAGCAGCTGTATTCCCAGGATGACACACAGTTGCTTCCTGCCTTTCTGGGAGACTCTCCAGGATCAGTAGGTAGGTCTGACCCAGGCTCATATCAGATTACTGCTTCTGCCTGGGTTCCAGAGCATGTGAGATTTTATGTGCACCCTTTAACAGTGAAGTCTTTCTTCCCCAGCTCTTTTGCTCTCCTAAAAGTAAGCCCCACCGGCCTTCAAAGCCAAGTGTTCTGGAAGCTTATCTTCCTGGTGCAGGACCCCTGGGCTGGGGAGCCTGATGTAGAGCTCAGATCTCTCACTCTTTGGGGAGTACCTCTGCAAGGTAATTATCTTCCAGTTTGTGGGTCACGCACCTCGGAGTAGGGGATTTGACTACATCATGAGTCTGCCTCTCCTGTTTCATTGTAGTTCCTTCTTTATGTCTTTAGTTGTAGATCTTTTCTGGTAGATTCCAGTCTTTTTCATTAATGGCTGCTCTGCAAATGGCTGTGATTTGGTGTACCCATGAGAGAAGATGAGCTCAGGGCCTTTTTACTCCACCATCTTGGCTGGGGATCTCTTGACCTGCTTTTCATTTTTTCTCTTGTTCTCCGAACACTATGGTGCAGTGTACAGAAGAGATTTTTTTGTAAGGAAACCTACCAATTTCCATCATTTCCAAACTCTGTAGTTGTCACTGGAGGGAGGTTCCTCTGAGGAAATTATCCTTTGAGGATCTCATTAAAAGGAACCCTTTCTTCTTTCCTTGATTCTCATAACACTGTAAATGAGTTTTTAATATACTACAACTAGATAATCTGACCTATAAAGTATAGCCTATTCATCTTTATCTTGTATTCCCTTATAGCAGTGATTTGCAATATTTTTTTAATAAAATAAAACATACATGAATGTATGTTCACATGCAGTATGCAGAGTTATATACTGTCACCTGGTTAGCTATAGCTTCATTTTTGTCTCTCTAGAACTATAGGGGGATAACCTTAAATCATTTTTTTTAAAATAAATGAAGAGATCATTACTTGAGATACACATTGTAACTGATCATGACACTTTAGGTCACACACATTCCTTGGTTGAGAACTCAGATAGAAGTCATCTTTCTACTTCCATCTAGGAGATTGCCCATAGCTCCTCTCTCAGTTCCTGTTTGCTGTGAGGATGATCCCCTTTCTTAAGGGGAGACTCAAGTCATCTCCTTGCCCCTAGCGACCCATGACACATGTGGCCTCAATAGAATATCATCAAAATACAGAAAAACAAATCCATTTCTGAACAAGAAATATACTCATACAGTGGAAGGGAGACTTTCAGTGTTTGATAAGTATTTGCTGAATGGCTGTAATGGTATCTTATTGCTATTATTTCCAGAATCCCAGGAATCTGCAGAACTATTTCACCACAAGATATGACCTAGTTTTATATTTCTGGGGGGAAATGAATTCACGTCTAGAACTCAGGAGTGAACAAATAAGATCAAGAAGCAAAAAGAAGCCAAAAGCAACCCACAGAAGACTTCAATATGAACAAGATAAATTTATCTTCAAAGACATATATTAAAAGTTGAGAAATAATTCATCTGAACCAGAGAAGTGTATTAATACTACCAAGTAAAATGCATGTGGGACAAGTGTATCCCCATATCTCAGGGACCTCACCATTCCCACACAAGGAGTGAGATAATGGGATATTGCATCTCTTTTGTCTCTGAATCTTTAGCTATATTGCTGTGATGTTGCTCTGAGGAAGTTTCTAGAAAGTTCTGATTGCACTATATCCATGTTTTATAATCCACAAATTAAACTGTAGTAGATTCAGTTAGAGGTTGATAATGTGCTGCCACTTCACAATTTAGAGGTGGCTTTATTTTGGTGGGCTTCCCTGGTGGCTCAGACTGTAAAGAATCCGCCTGCAGTGTAGGAGACCAGGTATGATCCCTGGGTTGGGAAGATCCTGTGGAGAAGGAAATGGCAACCCACTGTAGTATTCTTGCCTGGAGAATCCCATTAACAGAGGAACCTGGAGGGCTACAGTCCATGGGGTTGCAAAGAGTTGGACACGACTGACTGACTAAGCATACACACACACACATTTTAATGATGGGACGAATGATTCACTTTTCATTAAAATGCAAAAATGCCCTGGCATCTCCTCCCACCTGACAAATGCTAAGAAAAAAATGTAGAAAATGATCATAATTTTAACATAAAAAATGTAGTTGGATGACACTGATTTTTCTAAACTACGTCAGCATCTTATTTTTAAAACAAACTAATGCTATTTTACTTCTCAGATGATGCTTATCCTTGAATGGTCCAGGGAAAGGACCTCTCATCTTGACCATGTGTGATATTATGTCACCCCAAGCTTTGAGGCTTCTTCTTTATATCCTGATCAGACAGTGATCACCTCAGTTTTCACCAACATCTAGAGCGGTGGGACTCAAACAGGTGATTCTGTGCCACCCCCGGAGACATTTGAAAATTTTGGAGACAATTTTGTGGTCCCAACTTGGGGGTGCTGCTGGCATCTAGTGGACAGAACCCAGGCCGCTGCTCGACATCATGCAATGTACAGGCTATCCATCTACAACAAAGAATTATCCAGCCCCAGAAGTCAGTGGTGCTGAGATTAAGAAACTCTGATGTAGAGTAGAAAAGCATCTAGAAAAGAGGGGAGCAAACAAACCTGTTTGCTTCCTAAAATTAGGCATTAGCTTCTGTCTCTCTGGCTGCTGCCTCAGCAGAGCGAGCCAGAACTCAGTTTCAGGCAACCAGGAATTCCTGATGGGATTACCCTCAGCTGGTTGGAGCTTCCACTTGCCTTTCCTTTTTTTCCTACTCTACAAACCAAGTCCGGTGAGAGAGCTGCCTGAATTTCACCCCAAATTCTCTCACTCTGAATTTAGATCTCAGGACTCTGCCTAGTCAAAATTCAAATTAAGGCAACAAAAACATGTAACTTCCTTGAAGCAGAGACTTCCAAAAGCAAGCGCAATGAACCTCTGAAATGAGGCCCTGAGAACTGAAGCCCTGATAGAAAAGATCTTTTGCTTCTAACTCCCTCCCTGTATTTTTCACATGGTGCATACTGCCCTCCCTGGCACTTTGGACCAATTGTGTTCATATTACATTTTGTTATAGAAAACTTGACTTTAGAGTTCTGACCATTCAAGAGAAGGATTAAATATACATTTCCTATTCTGCTGTCTGCCTGTTTTGTCAAAGAACATGAGTTTAAGGGAAAATGGATTAAAAAGCCATAGATCAGGTTCTAAAGATTAGTACTTAGCACATAGCAGACCTTCAATAAATGTTTGTTGAATAAATGAATAAATGAGTGAGTGGAAATGATAGGAGCCTATGAACATGCGCAAGGTGCCTTGGTCTAGTTTTTAGTTTTCTTAAGGAAACTATATTCGGCTTTACCAGCCTGCCAAGTCTCCACCTGGGAACATACAGCAGGCTTGAGGCAAATCTCCCATTTGAGGGAGAAAACATATCAGTGCACAAACCCATTACCCTAGGATCAAAAAAATCTGATTTTTACTGCTCAGGAATTATTAAATTCTCAAATCTTAGGAGGTGGAAGGACTTCAGAATCCTCTTTCCTAGTCCTTCCACTTTTCAGATGAAGATCCAGAGGCCCAGGGTAAAGTGTGGGTAATTAGCTATCCTCAGACTATATAATTTGCCCAAAATCATACCAGTAGTTGGTGGAGGAGTAAAATATAAAAAAAAAATTTTAATTGCCAAAGGGCAAATTCCCAGGGGACTTTGAAATAACTCTGCTGCATTCCCAGCTTGTTCTCAAAGGTCTTCTGGTAAAGAATCAGGTTCGATCCCTGGATTGGGAAGATCCCCTGGAGAAGGGAAAGGCTACCCACTCAAGTATTCTGGCCTGGAGAATTCCATAGACTATATAGTCCATGGGGTCACAAAGAGTTGGACATGACTGAGCGACTTTCACTTTCAAACTCAGAGAGAAAACTGTGAAAGCACAACCACTCCCAACCCATGTTGTTTCTTTGGTCTTGTCTCTGAGTACACAGTGATGTGTGCATATGCCTTAGACAACAGATGCATCATACTACATGAAGCACAAAGGCGAGAACACGATGTACGCTGCATCTAAAGAAGCTCAACTCTGGATGCCAAAAGCTAGAATATTTCCGAAGTATAACAATTTGAGGGAACAAGTCAAACTTTGAGGAGAAGTATTGGCTACCAGCTACACCCAGATTCGTTGTAAGTGTATACTGACTTCAATCTCTACATTGTTAATTGGGAGATGGGATATGCAGGGGGTCGTTATTGCATAACAAGGCTTCTATTAATGAAATTTGTAATTCCTAATCTCCCTTCAGCTGGTAAGTCTCCTAACAGCCAATTGGCTGCTCTAATTCATACTGTCCCAATATATGCCCGAGCGCCTTTCTCCTTCTAACCTTATTTCTTTTTTGACATCAATCATCCAGGAGTTTCAGTATGCAAGCCATGAGTAAAAACTAAAAGTCACAAAAACAGAACCTGAAAAATGCTCTCTTTTATCTTTCCTTAAATTCTACTTCCCTCAAGCAAAACTTTTATTTAGGCTATCTCTGAGTGGTCCTCTGCACTATGATTTCACTCTTCTCTTCTGTCTACAAATGCAGCTTAACACAAAATCACACATTGTTTTGTTTATTGTTTTTCATTGCTGAGTACTTGGACACTATGAAGATGATGACAAAATAAGGATGGGGCCTAGGTAGTCCTTGGAAGTTTGCTCTTAGGAATGGATCAATCAGACACTCCTGCTGCTGCTTCTGCTAAGTCACTTCAGTCGTGTCCAACTCTGTATGACCCCATAGACAGCAGCCTATCAGGCTCCCCCATCCCTGGGATTCTCCAGGCAAGAACACTGGAGTGGGTTGCCATTTCCTTCTCCAATGCAGGAAAGTGAAAAGTGAAAGTGAAGTCGCTCAGTTGTGTCTGACCCTCAGCGACCCCATGGACTGCAGCCTTCCAGGCTCCTCTGTCCATGGGATTCTCCAGGCAAGAGTACTGGAGTGGGGTGCCATTGCCTTCTTCAAGACACTCCTAGGAAGCCTTATTTACTGATAGCACCTGCCAAAGAGGCCAAAGAGGTAAAGTCAGCACTTAGAAGAGGGCGGGGGGCGGATCTGGAGTTGTTGCTCGAGGAGCCTCTGTGTCTATGAACGGCACGGCTCCCCAGATAATGATATGCCTATCTCTTCTCAAAATCATAATTTGACCTGCAGCATTATCTTATCTCTTTAGTTCAAATCTAACTGTCTGGCCTAAGAAGTATCCTTAGCATTTTCAATTTTAAGATCCCTTATGAACAAAGCTAGTGGAAGTGACGAATTCCAATTGAGCTATTTCAAATCCTAAAAGATGATGCTGTGAAAGTGCTGCACTCAATATGCCAGCAAATTTGGAAAACTCAGCCGTGGCCACAGGACTGGAAAGGGTCAGTTTTCATTTCAATCCCAAAGAAAGGCAATGCCAAAGAATGCTCAAACTACTGCACAATTGCACTCATCTTACACACTAGCAAAGTAATGCTCAAAATCCTCCAAGCCAGGCTTCAACAGTACATGAACCATGAGCTTCCAGATGTTCAAGCTGGTTTTAGAAAAGGCAGAGGAACCAGAGATCAAATTGCCAACATCCTCTGGATCATCGAAAAAGCAAGAGAGTTCCAGAAAAACATCTACTTCTACTTTACTGACTATGCCAAAGCCTTTGACTGTGTGGACCATAACAAACTGTGGAAAATTATGAAAGAGATGGGAATACCAGACCACCTGACCTGCCTCCTGAGAAATCTGTATGCAGATAAAGAAGCAACAGTTAGAACTGGACATGAAACCACAGACTGGTTCCAAGTAGTGAAAGGAGTACGTCAAGGCTGTATATTGTCACCCTGCTTTTTTAACTTATATGCAGAGTACATCATGAGAAATTGAGAAATGCTGCAGTGGATGAAGCACAAGCTGGAATCAAGATTGCTGGGAAAAATATCAATAACCTCAGATATGCAGATGACACCACCCTTATGGCAGAAAGTGAAGAAGAACTAAAGAGCCTCTTGATGAAACTGAAAGAGGAGAGTGAAAAAAAACTAAGATCATGGCTCTGGTCCCATCACTTCATGGCAATTAGATGGGGAAACAATGGAAACAGTGAAAGACTTTATTTTGGGGGGGCTCCAAAATCACTGAAGATGGTGACTGCAGCCATGAAATTAAAAGACGTTTGCTCCTTGGAAGAAAAGTTATGACCAACCTGCTGCTGCTGCTGCTAAGTCACTTGAGTCATGTCCAACTCTGTGCAACCCCATAGATGGCAGCCCACCAGGCTCCCCCGTCCCTGGGATTCTCCAGGCAAGAACACTGGAGTGGGTTGCCATTTCCTTCTCCAATGTATGAAAGTGAAAAGTGAAAGTGAAGTCACTCAGTCACGTCCGACTCTTAGCGACCCCATGGACTGCAGCCTACCAGGCTCCTCCATCCATGGGATTTTTTAGATAGCATATTAAAAAGCAGAGACATTACTTTGCCAACAAAGGTCCATCTAGTCAAAGCTTTGGTTTTTCCAGTAGTCATTTATGGATGTAAGAGTTGGACTATAAAGAAAGCTGAATGCCAAAGAACTGATGCTTTTGAACTGCGGTGTTGGAGAAGATGCTTGAGAGTCCCTTGGACTGCAAGGAAATCAAACCAGTCAATCCTAAAGGAAATAAGTCCTGAATATTCATTGGAAGGACTGATGCTGAAGCTGAAACTCCAATACTTTGGCCACCTGATGTGAAGAACTGCCTCTTTTGAAAAGACCCTGATGACAGGAAAGATTGCAGGTAGGAGGAGAAAGGAACAACAGAGGATGAGATGGTTGGATGGCATCACCGACTCAATGGATATGAGTTTGAGTAAGCTCCGGGAGTTGGTGACGGACAAGGACAGGGTGCTGCAGTCCAGGGGCTGCAAAGAGTTGGACACAACTGAGCGACTGAACTGAACTGAACCCAAAATTCTAAACACTACTTCAAATAAGAACTTTATGGATATCTTGGTCCGTATCACACTCTTTAAACAAAAGTAATACTTGGTTCATCTATCCTGTGAGTGGGTCACAGCAAACTAACCATTTCCCGTATCTTTGCCTTCCATATTTGCACCTGCCAAAGTTTATTTGTAACTATTTATGTATCATAAGATGGAGAAGGCAATGGCAACCCACTCCAGTACTCTTGCCTGGAGAATCCCATGGACGCAGGAACCTGGTGGGCTGCCGTCTACAGGGTCACACAGAGTCAGACATGACTGAAGCGACTTAGCAGAGAAGAACTATTAGGTTTTCACAGATAAAATTCCAGGACCTTATGGTACTTAATATGACCTTGATGAGTTGGCTCAGATAGCCCTATATGACTCAAGTGGTGGGGCCAGGTCTCATAACAAGGGTAGATGAGACTGGAAACGTGACAAGTTTACAGCATAAAGATAGCAGTTTCTATTAACAGCCAGCAGGTGGCCCCAGAAGAAGCCAAGTCACAGCCTGCTAAATGTGGATCCATGAGAAAAATAGCGATTGTCTTCAGTTCCACTCATCTTCCCTTTAATCCATTTTCTCCCATACAGCCCAATCACCTCTCCTCTAGGCTCTGAGTACTCTGTCTTTTCACCATTCTTTTCATCAAAACTCCCCATGCACCCCCACACCAAGAAAAAATTGCTCCCTGGCATCTAGCTACACATGAAAAGGAATTTCTCAACTACCTTTTTCATTTGCTTAAGGTATTATCTTCCTATGAAGGCAAATCCTCACTTCATTGAAATAATGCTGAGTAAAAATACCAAACAAAAAATATCAAAGTAGTAAGAGAGCCTCAGGGTATCAAAGTAGACCAAGGATTCTCACTGAGGATATGGGGGTGCTTTTTAATAACACATAAATCACCACCTCATACATAAATCACCACCTCCACCCTCATTGTTGGAATTAAGAATCACTGTGTAACATGAGCTATATTTGAAGAGAATGTTACCTTTATAATCATTACTATTGTAGAAATATGAGATCCCCTGACACAAATTACAATCTTTAGAGAAGGAAAGAAATGGAGTGCCTCTTATGTCTCAAACATCATACTAGGTACTTGTCTCTTCAGTCCTTATAAGATGGGTATCACCTTGACCCAAGCGCCGTCACCTTTTTTCAGAGGAGAAAACAGGTCCTGAGAGGTTAAGTAACTTACCAAAGATTATACAGACAACAGATTGAAAAAGCATTCAAACTCAAATCTCTCATCACAACCATACTATTTCTGAAAAAGCATGGGCATTTGTAAAAGTGCTATAAAAAGTGTAATACTGTGTGTGTGAGGGGCTTCCCTGATAGCTCAGTTGGTAAAGAATCCGGCTGCAATGCAGGAGACCCCAGTTCAATTCCTGGGTCAGGAAGATCTGCTGGGGAAGCAAGAGGCTACCGACTCCAGTATTCTTGGGCTTCCCTTGTGGCTCAGCTGGTAAAGAATCTGCCTGTATATGTTATATAAATATTGGCTATCATGTTATTATATGTAGTAAACTATGAGGACTCATTGGAGCTTTCAGCTTCACTGCTCATGAAGATCTGCAGCCATCGTAAGGAAGATGGACCCTCTCCCTGGAAGAGATTCAGTACTTCCTCAAGTACACTTGGGCATTTTCCATCACAGCCCTTCCCTAATTCACAAAGGGGCTGGCAGTGAAATTTCAAGCCTCCTCCTAACTCACCCTAACTTCACCTTGATGTGCTCCCAAAAGTCCCTTGGGGACGATCTCTAAGACTTCAGAAGATGGCTGTAACCTGCTGAGGTGCAGTCTTTACCAGATGATCCAAAATGTCTCTTGAGACCGGTTTATGTGTCCTGTGTTGTTGGGCCTCAAAAATACCTGAAGAATAGGTTTAATTGTTATAAATATTTCCTTGAGTTCACAAATGTTGAGCATGGAAACACAGATGGTCCTGTCCACTCTGCCAGGACCAAACATACTGCTTATATATAATCAAATCTATCAGTTTTTCCATTTTTGTTTCTTCTTTTAGTACTTATGCTTACATGCCTTCAGTACCCCTAGATGATATAAAAATGATCATCTTTATATTTTAATATTCCATGTTTAACATTTAAATCTTTATTTCATCTGAAGCTAATTTTTAGTATAATCTGTGAGGTAAGGGAGTTAACTATTGTTTTTTCAAGTGATTCTCCAAAACTACTCATTAATTCATCCTTACCCCCACTGAATTTTTATTTTACTCTATTGCATGTTCTTATATGTATATTTATATCTGTTTCTAAACTTTTGATAACGTTTGAGGCCTACAATGTCCTATATAAAGGAAAGGAAAAAAGAACAGTTATTTGTAAATACATTTACCCAGCTATTCCCTGGAGATGGCTGTGAGTGGCTCAAGAAAGTAAATGTACTTTCTTTTAGCTGTGGGTGCTAGAAATCCAAGATCCGAGTCAGTGGGTTTGGGCCATCTTAAGGCCCCTCTCCTTGGCTTGCAGGTGGCCACCTCTTCAGTGCATCCTTAGACGGCCTCTTGTCTGTGGACACACATCTCTGATGTCTGCTCCTCTTCTTATAAGGACACCTGCAAATTGGATTAGGGTCCACCCATATTATCCCACTTAACCTTAATCACGTCTGTAAAGGCCCTATCTCCAAATACAGTCACATTCTGAGGTACTGCGGGGTAGGACCTCAACAGAGGAATTCAGGAGAACACAATTCAGCCCATAACACTAACATATAAGAAATAATTAATAAAATTAGTTATTATTAAGTATTAAATATGTGTTGGAAAGGGCAAATGAATGTCAAAGCAACCATAACAGGAAAAGATATGACCAACTTAGCTGTTTTCCCCTTATTTGACCAAGAATAGATATTTAATATTTGAACAGTTGGGACACAAGAGAAAGCCTTGTCCAAATAGCTACTGCTCCAAACCAGGTCAGAGGACACTTAAAGACTAGAGCACAATGGCTCAGCAGGTGGATGCTGTTATAGGAACTGAATTGACTAATGGCCTTCTCAAACCACAGGTTACTATTTTAAATGTCACAAAAGACCAGAGAGCATGAAAAGATGAAAAATAAAACCAGTGTGGATCCAATCTTCAAACAAGTAGAACTGAGTGATAGGAGCAGTTTTGGCTCCATGTGACTAAACTAAATTGCCAAGTACTAAGGCTGTCTTTGGGCTAGCGGTAGATTACAATCTTTTTTGTCCTGGGGCTCTCAAAAGAGAAAACAGCTTTTTTTCTTTTTTCTGTCCTTCTCACTAAAATCCTTTTTGCAGTCCTTGTAGAGTAAAACATCTGTGTGTTGGTCAAAATCATGCAAAAGGGACACTAACCCTAGTGCTATATAATGTAAATATAAAAGAGGATGTATCTGACACCATATATAAAAATAAACTCAAATTAAAGACCTGAGTGTAAGACCAGATGTTATAAAATTCCTAGAGGAAAACAGAGGCAGAACACTTTTTGACATAAATCACAGCAAGATCTTTTCGGGTTGGGAAGCTCCCTGGGTCCAGAAGATCCCCTGGAGAAGGAAATGGCAACCCACTCCAGTACTCTTGCCTGGAAAATTCCATGGACGGAGGAGCCTGATAGGCTACAGTTCATGGGGTCACAAAGAGTCTGACAGGCCTGAGCGACTTCACTTTTCACTTTGCTAAAGGAAACAAAAGCAAAAATAAATAAATGGTACGTAATTAAACTAAAACCCTTTTGCACATCAAAGGAAACCATCGACAAAAATGAAGACAACCCACTGAACGGGAGAAAATATTTACAAGTGATATGACCAATATGGGATGGATATCCAACAACTCAACATCAAGAAAAACAAACAACCCGATTAAAAAACGGGCAGAAGAATTTGCAGCAAGGGGGACAGACTAGAGATTATCATATTAAGTGAAATCAGAAAGGGGAAGACGAACGCCATAGGAAATCACTTACACCTGGAATCTAAAATGTGACACAAGTGGACTTAGTTACTGAAACAAAAACAGACTCACAGGCATAGCAAGCAAAGTTAAGGCGACCAAAGGGGAGAAGGGAGAGGGGTAAATTAGGAGCTTGGGATTAGCAGATACAAACTACTATCTATACAATAGACAACAAGGTACTATATTCAATATCCTGTAATAAATCATAATGGAAAATATGAAAAAGAATATGTATATATGTATAACTGAATCGCTTTTCTGTACAGCAAAAACCAACACAACATTGTAAATCAACTACATTTCAATTTAAAAAAATGGTCAGAAGAACTAAATAGACATTTTTCTAAAGAGGAAATGCACATGACCCTCAACCACATGTGAAGATGCTCAACATCACTAACCATGAGGGAACTGCAAGTTAAAACTACAGTGAACTATTACCTCACACCTGTCAAAACGGCTATCAGCAAAAAGAACACAAATAACAAATGTTGATGAGGATGTGGAGAAAAGGGAACCAGGACCCTTAGTACACTGTTGGTGGGAATGTAAACTGGTGTAGCCACTGTGGAAAACAGTAAGAAGTTTCACAAAAAAATGACAAATAGAAATACCATATGATCTAGCAATTCCACTCTTGGGCATGTACCCAAAAAAAACCAAAAACACTAATTTGAAAAGACACATGCACCACAACGTTCATAGCAGCATTATTTATAATAACCAAGATATAGGTGCAATCTAAGTGTTCATCAACAGATGAATGGATAAAGAGGATGTGATATGTGTGTATATGTATGTGTATATATATGTATATATATATATACATACACATATACACAACAGAATGCTACTCAGCCATAAAAAAGGATAAAAGTTTGCCATTTGTAGCAACATGGATGGACTTAGAGGACATTATGCTAAGAGAAATAAGCTGGAGAAAGACAAAGACGGAAAGACTGTATAATTATATATCACTTATATACAGAATCTAAAAAAATAACAAAATAGTGGATATAACAAAAAAGCAGTAGAGATACAGTGAACAAACCAGTGGGTACTGGTGGGCACCAGAGGGGAGGTGGGGAGGGGCAATATAGGTGTGGGGAAGTGGGAGGCGCAAATAACTGGGTGTAAGATAGGCTCAAGGATATATTGTACAACATGAGGAATATAGCCAATATTTTGTAATAACTGTAAATTGAAAGTAACCTTTAAAATGTGTTTTAATTTTCAAATTAAAAAAATAAAGCTTATTTGGGGAAAAAAACTTCCAAGCAAATACGAAAGAGCGGAGCAATCCTCTGAGCTCATTTGGATGGAATGCTTAAGCTGGGTAGAGCTGCACCAGACTCATCAGGCCAAGCGTTCAAGTAGAGTAGTCACCCATTCTCATTACAGTAGAGAGTGACTCTTCTATACATTAATGCTCTACGTATTTGCAGGAAAAGAAAGAGCAGGGAACTATGATGCTAGGGAAGATCCCAACTGAAGAAATGGCCTTGTTAGAAAGGGTGCCCCCCAAAGCTCAGGAGCTTGTACTAGGTTATTCTCCCGTCAAGGGCTTCCAGGGCCCTCCAGAGATGTGTCCTGCTCAGTTAAGAAAACCTATCTACCAGCTATTGTAAAGGAGGTCAGGCAACCCTCCAGTACATATGTTGTTGCTGTTCAGTCACTAAGTCGTGCCCAACTCTTTGTGACCCAATGGACTGTGGCACACCAGGCTTCCCTGTCCTTCACTACCTCCCGGAGTTTGCTCAAACTCATGTCCATTGAGTTGCTGATGCCATCCAACCATCTCATCCTCTGTCGTCCCCTTCTCCTCTTGCCCTCAATCTTTCCCAGCATCAGGGTCTTTTCCAATGAGCTGTCTCTGCATAAGGTGGCCAAAGTATTGGAGCTTCAGCTTCAGCATCAGTCCTTCCAATGAATATTCAGGGTTGATTGATTTCCTTTAAGATTGGCTGGATCTCCGTGCTGTCAGAGGGACTCTCAAGAGTCTTCTCCAGTTCAAAAGCATCAATCCTTTGGCACTCAGCCTTATTTACACATATACATATACATATACATATACATGTCATTGAACCATTGGTCAGTTGAAATGGCAGCACAAAGCATGACCAATTTTGCTTAAGAGCTTTCACATGGGTGTGCCAACTGAGCCAGTTCTCTACCAGGTGGAAAGAAGAGGCCTATAGGTCTCTGCTCAGATTCACATTAGGACCCAAGCTGTGATTCAAAACAAAAACAAAACCAAAATAATCCTCCGGAGTTACACTGCCAGAAAGGGCCATGAAAATTCTCTTTTGTCATTTGAAGACCACTCACAGTCTGTTATATGCAGAGCACAGACAGTTTCTGAGTTCACCAAATGATCAATTCTTTCCCTTTGACCTTCCTCTCTGTTTCAGGTACTCATTTGCTCCCTGGGCAAATGATGGTCCAGAATTCTTTCATTAACAGTATGAAAATAGTAAAAATGTCTCAAATATATATTATGGAGCAGATGGTAATTTGAACCAAAGGAAGAGGGTCACTTTAACTGAAAGATCACATGCATTTTTGGTAGTTACCAAAAAAAGAAATCTGATAATTCTCAAATTTTTATCTCCAATTTTCATCTCCTTCTCCTGACACAGACACGTTTCCAAACACTGACTGGGCACCTCCATCCAAAGTTATCTCATTTTAAACATATCCAAAACAAACTCATTTTTGTGAGTTGTAGTATCTACATAAGTCATCCAAGCTAGAGGTCTGAGAGTCTTCTTTGATCCCTAACACATCCTAATTAATCGGTCTGTCAAAATGCTTCTATAATCCATCTACTTCCTCTTCATTCTTATGGTTCCTAATTCAGCATCTTCTCTCAAGTGAACAATTACCCAGCCTCTAAACTAATTTTCCTGCTCCCAGTTTCATTTTAATTTTTGATCCATGCCCCTTTGAGGCATAGCAGAAATTCAAGATTGACCTCTTTGGAAGAAAGTAATTTGCTTCAGGAGGGGAAAAGCAAGAATTCATTAGGCCTGATTCTCAAGAGGAATGACAAGGTCATAAAATAGAGAAACAAATCTTTATAGATCAATGTGGCATGATGCTGTGGTTTGAGCCAATGACTCTGAATCTGACAGAGTACTATCATGCTACTGAGACGAGAGGGTGGGAAATTTCTTGATGGGAGGTAAAAAGACAGAGACTGAGATAAATTAGCTAAGTATCTAATAAGATTCAAAGTGGATGACTATTAGCTTTCCTTAATTAATTTTCAAAAAACTTGGGTATGTACTTACTCTAAAAATTATATACGATCTTTAACTTATATAGAGAAAAAATTATTTCTAAATCCACCACCCTAATGATTACCATGTTTGTGCATGCCCTTCCAGTCTTTGTCCACACAGCTGCAATCATAGCCTTAATCTTGGGTAAATATATAGGATTACATATAAAAAGATTTGATATATTAGAAAAGCAACTGACCTGACTTAAACTCATGCACTTGAGAAATTGTCACTGTGGAGTACATCATTCATTAGAGAGTAGCTCCTGCTGCTGAAGAGTGAAGCTGCATCCTGAGTTGTTCCTACACAATATTATACAAAAGAAAAGTGCAGAATTTGGTAAGGTGCTACAGATTTAAAACTGGTGGACCTCAGATTTGGGGGAAATACCTAAAGTCTAGAATACAACAACAACAAAAGACTCTCTTACCTTCATAACATATTCTGGCTTTTATCAGCAGCATCCTTAAAATGGAGTTGATAATATCTACTTCACAGGACTTTGGTGAAGAATAAGTGTAAACTATAAAAAATGATACAAATGTAAGGAAAAATGATTACTATCATTCATGAATCTATACCTCTCACCAACCTCCAAACTTCTGATAAACAATACCCTTGCTTCCTATCTTGGTATTTCCCCAACCCACCCCCAACCCCCAGCTAAGAGGAACAGCCAATCTGTTTCTCCTGGGATTGTCAGGTACATTTCACAAAGAGTTTTACAAGGGTAATAACAGGCACCTGGGAGCTATACTTAATATTTATAAATGTCAATCTGAAATTATACTGTTACCAGCAGTAAAGCTTTACAAGCTAAATAAAACATTAAGGCTTTATTTTTTGTTTCTTTTTCCTTTTAAATGGAATTATATAAAACAAATATCTCATAGAAAAATTGTTGCTTTATTTAATAAATACTGTGTGAGGCCCCATAATAACCAAAGAGGACAAAAAGATGAATAAAATGTCATAATTCTTGCCCTTATAAGAACTCCCAGTGCAATGAAGACAGGTAAGTTTAATGTACACGTATAATAATATATGGCAAGGGCAATAGTAAGGACAATCACAATAAAGGATTGTGATCACAATCTAGGCTTGAGTGGGACTGGGTGGTCAGGGAGGACTTCCTGGAGGAAGTTAAACCTTAAAAGACTTATGGGAGTTATCCAGGCAAAAGCTGTGTATGAAGGAAGGGGAGGGGCTGCAGATGGTATGTCCAGGCAGAAGAAGCAACATATGAGAAAGACCGAGGAGAAAAATGTTACAAGAAATTATGGTTCAGTAAGGGGCCCATGTGGGGCTTCCCTGGTGGCTCAGCAGTAAAGAATACACCTGCAATGTGGGAGACCTGGATTAGATCCCTGAGTTGGGAAGATCCCCTGCAGGAGGACATGGCAACCCACTCCAGTATTCTTGCCTGGAGAATTCCATGGACACAGGAGCCTGGCGGACTACAGTCCACTGGGTTGCAAAGACACAACTGAAACAACTCAGCATATCTATTATACATTAAAGAGTAAGATTTTTGTCATACTCCAAGAACCAATTCTGGCCCACTTACAGGCAATGTCACTATCACTGAGAACATAAAAGAGGAATGAATTAGATTATGACCTCCTATTTCAATTAGTTTTTAGAAACATTATATGAATCACATATAAATTCTAAGAGTTCAAACAAAAAAAGCTAACTCTTAATGTTTAAATTTATTTTTAATTTATAACATTGTGTTGATTTCTGCCATATATCAACATGAACCAGCCACAGGTATGCATATGTCCCTTCCCTCCTCACCCCACCTCACCTCTCTAGGCAGTCACAGCACACCAGGTTTGAACTTGCCGCGTCATACAGCAAATTCTGTCTGTTCTGCATAAGGCAGTGTGTGTGCTTCAGTTCTGCTCATCACCCCACCCTCTCCTCTCCCACCACGCCCACAAGTCTGTTCATGTCTGCGTCTACCCTGCTGCCCTGCGAATATATGTGGAGTCTAGGAAGATGGTACTGACCAACTCATAATGTTTTATTTCAGTTCTTCTAAGAAAATGCTTTTTATTTTAAGCCACTTGGCCACAGACCCCATACTCATATGCCCCAGAGAACCTAGTATGGTAGTAAAAGACCTAGTCATTTATCATCTGGTCTTTGATGAAATTAATTAAATAACATAAGTCTCTGTTGGGAGGGGCTGGGGGAGGAACATGGCAATCCCAAGGAGCTTGAGGGCAACAGAGGGACTGAACCCAGGCAAGTACTAGAGAAGAATCTTCTTTGTCAGAGGCAGCAAAACTTTCACAGGTGTTTGAATAAGAAGATTGTATTAAAGATTAACTCTACCAGTAACACTGTTTTACCAAGATATAAAGTAGTTCTATCCAGCAGAAATGTAATTAAACAGTCTATGTAGTTTTTTTAGAAGCCACATTTAAAAAGTAAAAAAGAAACAACTGAAAATAAATTTAACAAAGGGTTTTATTTAATAGATTGTAATTAAAATATTGTCACTTTTAGACACGCAAACTGCAGTATATTCATACACTGGAATGCTACTCAGTGCTAAAAAGAAATGAACTATCAAGCCATGAAGACATGGAAAATTCTTAAATGCATATTATTAAGTGAAAGGACACAATCTGAAAAGACTACATGCTGTATGGAAAAGGGCAAGACCGTAGACAGTAAAAAGATCAGAGGCTGCCACGGGTGTGGGGAGAAGAGATAAATAAATGCAGCACGGTGAAACTCTCCTGTATGATACTATAATGGTGGACATATGTCATTATAAATTTGTCCAAATCTATAGAATGAACAAAACCAAGAGTGAACCCTAATGTAAAATACAGACTTTGAGTGATAATTTGTATCAGTGATGGTTTACAAGTAATAACAAACGTAATTCTCTAGTGCAGGATATTGATGGTAAGGGAGGCTGTGTGTACTTGGCTGGGGCAGGGGCAGGAAATGCATATATAAAAACTCTGTATTTTTTGCTCAATGTTGCTGTAAATCTAAAGTTACTCTTAAAAAGTCTGTATTTAAAATGTGTATCATTTTAACATGCAATCAAGATAAACTGAGACAGTTTGCATTTTTCCATAATAAATATTTTGAAAACCTGCATTCATGTTCCATTTACACCATTTCTAATTTGTATTAACCACATTTCAAGTGCTCAAAGACCACTTAACGGCTAGTGGTTCCCACGCTGGACAATGTAAGTCTGGAGTAGCAGCAGCACCAAGCCACACTGGATACATAAATGAGGAAAAAGTGTTCTGCTCTGCAAATGCAGCTTCCAAAAAAGCCTTTGAATCTTCTTTCTACCCAGCCTGCTGGCTCTCAGCTCTTCTCACACAGATATTCAGGAGCATCTTCCCTGCAAGGCCCCTCCCCAGTCCAGCCCTCCAGGTGGTATCACTCTGAAGATTTTCTTCTTGATGGAATTCTGTCTAAAAGAGAGGCACGGAACACTGAAGACAGAAGGTATTTATCACACCAGAGGTTCCTGAAAACACCTCGTTAATATTAGGTGTATTCCTCATTAATAACAGGAGGAAAAGCTTTCAGGTCCTGTACATTGTACAAAAAAAATGAAGAATGAATTAAAATGCAGAGCAGATTTAAATGCTACCTAGAAAATAAGTACTTGAGAAAAAAATAGCTTCCTGTCATTATAGAAATAAATAACTAGGCTTTGCCTCAGTCGGTGGGGATTGTTTATATTCCTTGCAACTAGAAACATTATTTATTTATATTTCCTAGCAACATTCCTGGAAATAATGTATAGACATCTCTGCATGCCATGAAATGTTATAATCTACTCATGCTCTAAATGCTGTTACCAAGATGTGGGTGCACTTTAGCTCAGAAAACTTAGCTGTCATTTGAACTAGAAAAGCCGCTATGTTAAATCAGAGTCTGCCTTTACATATTCATCACTTTCAAGTTCTATCACTCACAGAAATGATTAAAAAAAAACGCATTTATTTGCTTATCACTTTCAACAGCACTTCAAAATGAAGGGAGATGAAAAAAAGCAGAAAGTAGACCAATTATAACAAAGTAAAATTGCAGTCTCACAGAATCCAGCAAAGAAAAGAGTATGACATAAAGCAGAATGCATACATATCAAGTAAGTTGTATTTATTGTTATAAAAACATTATTAAGTGTCTCTCATCTGAGTCCTCTTTGAAATAAAGGAAGAAATGTAAAAATAAATATTTAAAATTTATGGCCTTTTTAAAAATAAAAAATTTACACAAAAAGTCAAAAATTTCCACCTTTACATCTAAACTTTTTTAAATAAGTTGTTGTTGTTCAGTCACTAAATCGTGTCCCATGAAATGTAATACACCAGGCTTTCCTGTTCTTCACTATCTCCCAGAGCTTGCTCAAACTCATGTCCATTGAGTCAGTGATGCCATCCAACCACCTCATTCAGCATCAGGGTCTTTTCCAATGAGTTCACTCTTCGAATCAGGTGGCCAAAGTACTGGAGCTTCAGCTTTAGCATCAGTCCTTCCAGTGAGTATTCAGGGTTGATTTCCTTTAGGATCAATTGGTTTGATCTCCTTACTCTCAAGAGTCTTCTCCAACACCGCAGTTCAAAAACATCAATCCTTCAGCACTCAGCTTTCCTTACAGTCCAACTCGGACATCCGTACATGACTACTGGAAAAATCATACTTTTGACTATATGGACCTTTGTTGACAAAGTGATATCTTGGCTTTTTAATATGCTGTCTAGGTTTGTCATACCTTTTCTTACAAGGAACAAGCGTTTTTTATTTCATGGCTGCTGTCACTGTCTGCAGTGATTTTGGAGCCCTGAAAAGAAAAATAAATCTCTCTCAGTGATGGAACCAGGTGCCATGGTGTTAGTTTTTTGAATGTTGAGTTCTAAGTCAGTTTTTTCACTCTCCTCTTCTCAACCTCATCAAGAGGCTCTTTAATTCTTCTTCACTTTCTGCCATTAGAGTGGTATCATCTGCATATCTGAGGTTGTTGATATTTCTCCCAGCAATCTTGATTCCAGCTTGTGATTGATTCATCCAGCCTGGCATTTCACATGATGTACTCTGCATACAAGTTAAATAAGCAGGGTGACAATATACAGCCCTAATGTACTCATTTCCTAATTTTGAACCAGTCTGTTGTTCCATGTCCAGTTCTAACTGTTGGTTCATGACCTGCATACAGGTTTCTCAGGAGGCAGATAAAGTGGTCTGGTATTCCCATTTCTTTAAGAGTTTTCCATAGTTTGTTGTGATCCACACAGTCAAAGGCTTTAGCAAAGTCAATGAAGCAGATGTTTTTTTGAAATCCCTCACTTTTTGCTTCTCCATATAAGTACCTTAAGAATACACAAGAGTGACAGAACGCTGTGAACTGGTGAAGCTGATTAACGGATACTTGGGGATGTGTTATACTTTTCTCTCCACTTGTACACAACTTATATTTAAAGTCATCCCGATAAAAAAAAGTTCAAAATCACTGGTGGAAAGTTTTAAAACATATGAGCATCTTTAACAACAAAAAACGACTACAACAACTACAGAATGTTTGGTTGTCTCCGACTCAAGGCCTGGCACTGGAGATTTACTATTTACTCACACTCTTTTAAATTGTTCATGTGTTTTTAATAAAACATTATTTTATCAGTACAAAGATCTATATACACATGTACATATGTAACACAAACATCTACCCCACAGATATATACATACACATGGATATATATAATATTTAATTATACATTTTTATATAACATATAATATATAAAAGACAGATATAGTTATATATACAATTGCATTATATATATGTACTTTTATATGTGTGTATGTTTTGGTAAGTGTAGAATACTTAACACTTTCTGAGGATACACCTCCTGAGAATGCATTTAGCTTCGCATCTTATCAGCTGTGGGTCCTTAAGCAAGTCACTTCTGAGTCTTCTTAGGTTAACACATAAATGAGAAAACACATTTGAAAATGCCAACCACAAGGTCTGGTCTAATACAGATATTCACTAAGTGTTCCTTTAAATGACATTTAATATGTGAGGAGAACCAGATTTATTATGTAAGCAGGACTGTCCCTAACGTTGAGGGACCATAAGCAAGAGGACAAACAGGCATCCAATCCAGGATCTGTTTTTCTCCTTCCACCCTATAGAGGGGAGTCACACAAGTGTATGGAGAAGGCGATGGCACCCGACTCCAGTACTCTTGCCTGGAAAATCCCATGGATGGAGGAGCCTGGTAGGCTGCAGTCCATGGGGTTGCTAGGAGTCAGACACGATTGAGTGACTTCACTTTCACTTTTCACTTTCATGCACTGGAGAAAGAAATGGCAACCCACTCCAGTATTCTCGCCTGAAGAATCCCAGGGACGGGGGAGCCTGGTGGGCTGCTGTCTATGGGGTCGCTCAGAGTCAGACACGACTGAAGCGACTTAGCAGCAGCAGCACACACATGTATGGATATCTCAACAAACTTTATCAAGCTCCATTACCTCTAATAGCTGTCCTCTGACTACTCAGAAGGTTTAGGTGTGGGCACACTAATCCTGTCTACAATCAAAGAAGAGCTAGCAGAGGCCCTGAAAGTAGGCTTCCGGTTATTTGTCAGGGAATTTCAAGGGTCCCTGGTAGTAAGAATTTCGCTGGAATGTGTGTGTGTCATGGGGCGTTTGGGGAGGCAGAGTGGGTAGAGTAGTAGGGAGATGTACTCTTAGAATTTCTTGGCCCCTGGGACAGGATGTGACTGGAGAAGGGCCACCATAGCCGGTTCTTTCAAAGCAAAGGGCCCAGGGCAGGGGACCCAGTACTGATTAGAGACAAGGTGTTGTACTGAATCACTGAATAGAGTAGGAGTCAGAAAACATGGATTCCTACCCAGTTCTGCCAGTAACTTCTTGTGTGACCTTAGACCAATGTCTTTACCTAGCCATGCCTTAATTTTCTCATACATCCATTCAATAAATAATTATTGGGCTCCAAATATGGGCTAGGCATGCATCTAGACACTGTGGATATACATAGAATTTGACAGACAACAGTCCTTGCCGTCAAAGACTTACCATTTTGATAGGGAATAAGCCATAAACTATGAAGATATCTAGGGCAAACATATTCCAAACAAAGGGTCTCCTCTAATTAAAAATTTTCATGTTAATCTTGGAAGTTAGCATGTTCATTAAATATAAAATACAAAAGAATCCTAAGAGGAAAAAATAGCATATTTTAAATTATAAAGCAACATTATAAAGAGTGCAAAGCAAGACTTTCATGATCCATCCTCTAATATAACAGAATAAGCTCTCCACAACTGCTGCTCTAATCTGAATGACAAGAATCATCACCATATGCAGCACAGCATCCAATCTCTAAATGTGCCATTTTCTTTATATTATTACTAATTTAACTGTATATATATTTATTTAGAAGATAAATTTATGTGAAAGACATGATCACAAAGCATTTATCCACATTAACATGTTTAATATACTGTATCAGATGCTTTTTAAAAGGTTAATGAGCTTTAAAGTAAAGCAAAGGAATTTAGTTAGAACTGGACATGGAACAACAGACTGGTTCCAAATAGGAAAAGGAGTATGTCAAGGCTGTATACTGGCACCCTGCTTATTTAACTTATATGCAGAGTACATCATGAGAAACGCTGGGCTGGAAGAAGCACAAGCTGGAATCAAGACTGCCGGGAGAAATATCAATAACCTCAGATATGCAGATGACACCACCCTTATGGCAGAAAGTGAAGAGGAACTCAAAAGCCTCTTGATGAAAGTGAAAGAGGAGAATGAAAAAGTTGGCTTAAAGCTCAACATTCAGAAAATGAAGATCATGGCATCTGGTCCCATCACTTCATGGGAAATAGATGGGGAAACAGTGGAAACAGTGTCAGACTTCATTTTGGGGGGCTCCAAAATCACTGCAGATGGTGACTGCAGCCATGAAATTAAAAGACACTTACTCCTTGGAAGGAAAGTTATGACCAACGTAGATAGCATATTCAAAAGCAGAGACATTACATTGCCAACAAAGGTCCGTCTAGTCAAGGCTATGGTTTTTCCAGTGGTCATGTATGGATGTGAGAGTTGGACTGTGAAGAAAGCTGAGTGCCGAAGAATCGATGCTTTTGAACTGTGGTGCTGGAGAAGACTCTTGAGAGTCCCTTAGACTGCAAGGAGATCCAGCCAGTCCATTTTAAAGGAGATCAGCCCTGGGTGTTCTTTAGAAGCAGTGATGCTAAAGCTGAAACTCCAGTTCTTTGGCCACCTCATGCAAAGAGCTGACTCATTGGAAAAGACTCTGATGCTGGGAGGGATTGGGGGCAGGAGGAAAAGGGGATGACAGAGGATGAGATGCGTGCTGCGATTCATGGGGTCACAAAGAGTCAGACGTGACTGAACTAAACTGAACTGAACTGAAAGGAATTTACACAGAGAGATGAATGGTGTGTGCCTTAATCTACAAACAGTCTAAGAATAGCTTATATTTATACCAAACCAGTAACAATTAGGTGCAGCTTCCTGATACAACAACTACAGAATGTTTGGGGTCATGGCAAGTAATTTGATCAGACAATTAGGAGTCAGGTGAGAAGAACTAGAAGATCTTGAATTATACAACAGAAAAAATTTTTTTCTGAAAAGTTAGGCAGTTAAGTATTAATAATAATGGAACTTAAGTCTTAGTTCCACTCTGACCTAAAAGCAGTCACACAAGTAGAGCGTCAAAGCTCAGATCATTCTAGCCATTGCATCATACACCTCAAAGTTGAAGAGTTTCCCATTTATCACAAAACATCCCTTATAAAGGAATATTTATACTTGTTACATCTCACAATTAGAATCACCTCAGGGTATAGTGAATTTATAGACAGAAATAAAAGCACCAATAACGCAACCCAACCAAGTTCTCCCTTCTATGTCTCTGTTCAAAATAAACAGAATAGAACAGCATGCACTCTCCAAGTTTTACATAGTATAACTTTTTGTACTCTTGGAGGGCACAAACCAAACCTTGTGCGCACCACAAGCCAGGAGAAAGGAGCGATGACCCCACAAGTGACCCAGACTGGCCTGTGAGTGCCCAGGAGTCTCCGGCAGAGGCGTGGGTTGGTGGTGGCCAGCTGCAGGGCTGGAGCACCGAGTGCAGCAGTGCATGCTCTGCGCGGCGGGCCTTCTGAAGGAGGTCGCCGTTATCTTCATCACCTCCACCACAGTCTGGTCTCAGGTGAAACAACAGGGAGGGAACACGCCCCCACCCATCTACAGAAACTTGGACTAAAGAGTTACTGAGCATGGCCCCACCCATCAGAACAAGACCCAGTTTCCCCCTCAGCCAGTCTCTCCCATCAGGAAGCTTCCATAAGCCTCTTATCCTTTTCCATCAGAGGGCAGACAGACTGAAAACCACAATCACAGAAAACTAACCAAATTGATCACGTGGACCACAGCCTTGTCTAACTCAGTGAAACTATGAGCATGCCATGTAGGGCCACCCAAGACGGATGGGTTATGGTGGAGAGTTCTGACAAAATGTGGTCCACTGGAGAAGGGAATGGCAAACCACTTCAGTATTCTTGCCTTGAGAACCCCATGAACAACATGAAAAGGCAAAAAGACACTGAAACATGAACTCCCCAGGTGGGTAGGTGCCCAATATGCTACTGGAGATCAGTGGAGAAATAACTCCAGAAAGAATGAAGAGATGGAGCCAAAGGAAAAACAGCACCCAGTTGTGGACGTGACTGGTGATAGAAGTAAAATCCAATGCTGCAAAGAGCAATATTGCATAGGAACCTGGAATGTTAGGTCCATGAATCAAGGCAAATTGGAAGTGGTCAAACAGGAGATGGCAACAGTGAATATCGACATTTTAGGAATTAGCAAACTAAAATGGACTGGAAAGGGTGAATTTAACTCAGATGACCATGATATCTACTACTGTGGGCAGGATCCCCTAGAAGAAATGCAGTTGCCCTCATAGTCAACAGAAGAGTTCAAAATGCAGTACCTGGATGCAATCTCAAAAATGACAGAATGATCTCTGTTCGTTTCCAAGGCAAACCATTCAATATCACAATAATCCAAGTCTATGCCCCGATGAGTAATGCTGAAGAAGCTGAACAGTTCTATGAAGACCTACAAGACCTTCTAGAACTGACATCCAAAAAAGATGTCCTTTTCATTATAGGGGACTGGAATGCAAAACTACGAAGTCAAGAGATACCTTGAATAACAGGCAAATTTGGCCTTGGAGTACAAAATGAAGCACGGCAAGGCTAACAGAGTTTTGCCAAGAAAATGCACTGGTCATAGCAAACACCCTTTTCCAACAACACAAGAGAAGACTCTATACATGGACATCACCAGATGGTCAACACTGAAATCAGACTGATTATATTCTTTGTAGCCAAAGATGAAGAAGCTCGATACAGTCAGCAAAAACAAGACTGGGAGCTGACTGTGGCTCAGATCATCAACTCCTTATTGCCAAATTCACTTAAATTGAAGAAAGCAGGGAAAACCACCAGACCATTCAGGTATGATCTAAATCAAATCCCTTATGATTATACAGTGCAAGTGAGAAACAGATTCAAAGGACTGGATCTGATAGATAGAGAGTGTGATGAACTATGGATGGAGGTCCGTGACACTGTATAGGAGGCAGTGATCAAACCATCCCCAAGAAAAAGAAATGCAAAAAGGCAACATGGTTGTCTGAGGAGGCCTTACAAATAGCTGAGAAAAGAAGAGAAGTGAAAGGCAAAGAAGAAAAGGAAAGATATACCCATTTGAATGCAGAGTTCCAAAGAATAGCAAGGAGAGATAAGAAAGCCTTCCTCAGTGATCAAGGCAAAGAAATAGAGGAAAACAATAGAATAGGAAAGACTAGAGATCTCTTCAAGAAAATTAGGAGATACCAAGGGAATATTTCATGTAAAGATGAGCACAATAAAGGACAGAAATGGTATGGACCTAACAGAAGCAGAAGATACTAAGCAGAAGTGGCAAAAATACACAGAAGAACTATACAAAAAGATCTTCATGACCCAGATAACCACGATGGTGTGATCACTCACCTAGAGCCAGACATCCTGGAATTTAAAGTGAAGTGGGCCTTAGGAAACATCACTACGAACAAAGTTGGTGGAGGTGATGGAATTCCAGATGAGCTATTTCAAATCCTGAAAGATGGTGCTGTGAAAGTGCTGCACTCAATATGCCAGCAAATTTGGAAAACTCAACAGTGGCCACAGGACTGGAAAAGGTCAGTTTTCATTCCAATCCCAAAGAAAGGCAATGCCAAAGAATGCTCAAGCTACCACACAATTGCACTTATCTCACACGCTAGCCAAATAATGCTCAAAATTCTCCAAGCCAGGCTTCAACAGTATGTGAAACGTGAACTTCCAGACGTTCAAGCTGGATTTAGAAAAGGCAGAGGAACCAGAAATCAAATTGCTAACACCCGTTGGATCATCGAAAAAGCAAGACAGTTTCAGAAAAACATATACTTCTGCTTTATTGACGACACCAAAGCCTTTGACTGTGTAGATCACAACAAACTGTAAAATTCTGAAACAGATGGGAATACCAGACCACCTAACCTGCCTCCTGAGAAATCTGTATGCAGGTCAAGAAGCAACAGTTAGAACCAAACATGGAACAACAGATGGTTCCAAATTGGGAAAGGAGTACGTCAAAGCTGTATATGGTCACTCTGCTTATTTAACTTATATGCAGAGTACATCATGCGAAACGCTGGGCTAGAAGAAGCACAAGCTGGAATAAAGATTGCCGGGAGAAATATCAATAACCTCAGATATGCAGATATGCCACCATTATGGCAGAAAGCGAAGAAGAACTAAAGAGTCTCTTGATGAAAGTGAAAAAGGAGAGTGAAAAAGTTGGCATAAAACTCCTCATTCAGAAAACTAAGATCATGGCATCTGGTCCCATCTACTGTTGCTGCTAAGTCATTTCAGTCATGTCTGACTCTGTGCAACCCCATAGACGGCAGCCCACCAGACTCCCCCATCCCTGGGATTCTCCAGGCAAGAACACTGGAGTGGTTGCCATTTCCTTCTGCAATGCATGAAAGTGAAAAGGGAAAGTGAAGTCGCTCAGTCGTGTCCTACTCTTAGCGACCCCATGGACTGCAGCCTACCAGGCTCCTCCATCCATGGGATTTTCCAGGCAAGAGTACTGGAGTGGGGTGCCATTGCCTTCTCCGCCGGTCCCATCAATTCATGGCAAATAGATGGGGGAACAATAGAAACAGTGAAAGACTTTATTTTTGGGGGCTCCAAAATCACTGCAGATGGTGACTGCAGCCATGAAATTAAAAGACGCTTACTCCTTGGAAGAAAAGTTATGACCAACCTAGACAGCATATTAAAAAGCAAAGACATTACTTTGCCAACAAAGGTCCATCTAGTCAAAGCTATGGTTTTTCCGGTACTCATGTATGGATGTTAGAGTTGGACTATAAAGAAAGCTGAGCGCCAAAGAATTGATGCTTTTGAACTGTGGTATTGGAGAAGATGCTTGAGAGTCCCTCGGACTGCACGGAGATCCAACAGTCCATCCTAAAGGAAATCAGGCCTGAATATTCATTAGAAGGACTGATGCTGATGCTGAAACTCCCATACTTTGGCCACCTGACGTGAAGAACTGACTCACTAGAAAAGACCCTGATGCGGGAATGATTGAAGTTGGGAGGAGAAGGGGACGACAGAGGATGAGATGGTTGGATGGCATCACTGACTCAATGGACATGAGTTTGAGCAAGCTCCAGGAGTTGGTGATGGCCAGGGAAGCCTGGCGTGTTGCAGTCCACGGGGTCGCAAAGAGTGGGACGTGACTGAGCGACTGAACTGAACTGATAGCGTTTCATTGCAGCTACTTCCACTAGATGGCACTAAAGACTCAGACTCTGGGGGGAAAATAAATTTGAACAGCAGAAGTGATCTACTACAATAAACAAGAAATTTCTCCAGTCATCTGTCCTACCATTATGATCAGTTCCTCAGAAACTAAACATGAATCTTGGCCATTAAATGCACGCATAGTACATTTATTAAAGCATACTATGTTTGAGACTTGCCCAGTGTTAGGAATGCAGAAATAAAACTTTATACCTTGTTCTTAGTGTGGGAGGAGTGGGGTGTAGTGAGAAAGAAACAAGTATAAAATTGAAATGAGAATGTTAAAAAGGTCATCACAGTACCATGGGAAGCACAAAGAGGAACACCTAATAAAGGCTTGCTGAAAGAAGGATTTCTAGAGAAGCTGATATCTGAAAACTGAGCTTTGAAGAATAGATAGGAATTAACTAGACAAGAGAATGGGCAGGGTGTCCTACGCAGAGCAATAAGTTTGTACAACTATACAAGAGGCTGAAGCTCCGGGTGCATGCTAGGATGAGGGTGAAGCAGTGCAAGAAATGAGGTTAGTTAGACTGGCAGAGGAAGTCAAGCCTTCAGTTCAGTTCAGTTCAGTCACTCAGTCGTGTCCGACTCTTTGCGACCCCATGAATCGCAGCACGCCAGGCCTCCTGTCCATCACCAACTCCCAGAATTTACCCAAACTCATGTCCATCAAGTTGGTGATGCCATCCAGCCATCTCATCCTCTGCCATCCCCTTCTCCTCCTGCCCCCAATCCCTCCCAGCATCAGAGTCTTTTCCAATGAGTCAACTCTTCTCATGAGGTAGCCAAAGTACTGGAGTTTCAGCTTCAGCATCAGTCCTTCCAATGAACACCCAGGACTGATCTCCTTTAGGATGGACTGGTTGGATCTCCTTACAGTCCAAAGGACTCTCAAGAGTCTTCTCCAACACCACAGTTCAAAAGCATCCATACTTCGGGGCTCAGCTTTCTTCACAGTCCAACTCTCACATCCATACATGACCACTGGAAAAACCATAGCTTTGAGTAGACGGACCTTTGTTGGCAAAGTAATGTCTCTAATTTTGAATATGCTATCTACGTTGGTCATAACTTTCCTTCCAAGGAGTAAGTGTCTTTTAATTTCATGGCAGCAATCACCATCTGCAGTGATTTTGGAGCCCCAAAAAATAAAGTCTGACACTGTTTCCCCATCTATTTCCCATGAAGTGATGGGACCAGATGCCATGATCTTCGTTTTCTGAATGTTGAGCTTTAAGCCAACTTTTTCACTCTCCTCTTTCACTTTCATCAAGAGGCTTTTGAGTTCCTCTTCACTTTCTGCCATAAGGGTGGTGTCATCTGCATATCTGAGGTTATTGATATTTCTCCCGACAGTCTTGATTTCAGCTTGTGCTTCTTCCAGCCCAGCGTTTCTCATGACGTACTCTGCGTATAAGTTAAATAAGCAGGGTGACAATATACAGCCTTAATGTACTCCTTTTCCTATTAGAAGATAATTTGCATGAGAATACAATTTTAGCTTATTCCACACAATAAACTATATCCTGGCACAGTCAGGAATCCCTCTCTTCATGGAAATTATTATTCTAGTGGGGAACAAGCCATGAAGATATTTGGGGAAAACATATTCCAGGTGCTTAAGTCATATTTGATGAATAAATGAAGGTATTCAATAGTCACTGAAGATTATGATCAAACTGCAGAGGAAAAAAAAAAAAAGATCTCTTACAGGATTATGGTGAATGAATTGGAAATAGAGACACTACTCAGTGATCCAAAAATAATATGATAGGAATTTGAACTAAAGCAGGAAAAGCAGGGAAGGAGTGGATTCAGAGCTATGATACAGACAAGAATGGTATCAGCAAAAAGAGCCCCTTTATAAAATGGGCTGGTGCTTTATCTATATCACCTCCAAGCCCCACAACAACCAAGGGAGCTCTCTTTTAAAAAAATAAAAAAGTTTTGCTAAAAGACCCTAGGAAATAGCAGTGTTTAAAAGCAGGTGCAAAAAATAGTGCACTGCAAGGAGAAGAAAAGTAGTGGTTAGAAGGGCTGAAAGAGGAAGAAAAATCAAGCATAGTGTTAGAGAAACCAAGGAGGAGAAAGTTTCAAGAGGCAACTGTCAATGTCAAAAGCTATAACAAATTCTGTTAGATGATAACTGAAACGTATCCACTGGACAGAGCAAGGGGGAAGTTATCAGGGACTGTGGCAAAAGCAATTTCAGGGGATGGCGAGAACAAAAGCCAGATTATACTATGTTCAGGAGTAAAATGTGAGGAGGATTACAGAAGCAAATGTAGACTATTCTTTTTAAGAGGGAAAGTGAAATCAAGAGCTAAAGACAGGTTGTAAGGTAGAAGAGACTTAAACATGGGTATGAGTTGGAAGAAAGACCCATCAGAAAAGAAAGGATGAAGACAGAGGAGGAAGTAGATGAGACTGGGCTTTAAAGCACAGATCTTAGAAGAAAGGATTCTCCTTGCTTTTCAAAGGAGGAAGGATGGTGAATGACAGAAACAGGGATAATGGTGAAAGGGAAGCCTGACATAGCTCTCTGGTTCACTTCTGTACATTCACCCCATGTCTGGTGGTGCTAACAAGGCAAACTGTCCAATCCAGATGTGCCTGATTTCCTGATGGGTCATCCTCTGTTCCTGGCCTTCTTGCCTTTGGTACTTTCCCTATCTTGGGCTAGAGGTTTAGTGGCTTAATCACTCAGTTGTGTCTGCCTCTTGTGACCCTGTGGACTGTAGCCTGCCAGGCTCCTCTGTCCATGGGATTTTCCAGGCAAGGATACTGGACTGAGTACCCATTTCCTCCTCCAGGAGACCTTCCTGACTCAGGGACTGAATCCTTGTCCCTTGTGTCTCCTGCATTGCAGGCGTATTCTTTACCCGCTAAGCCACAGGAGTGCAGTGAAACTCCTTAGACACTTTAACAGACCTGGCCCTTTCCTCAGTCCTATTCCTCTGATCCCAAGACTTTTGTACTTCCCTGTAACTATTTGCTTCCCGGGGTCCCCGAAAAGATGAAGTAGTATGTGAACATGGACTAAAACACTAACTAATCCTAAGAAAGGAGACTCCTTAAATAATTCTCTCCCATAATCTTATCCCATATCACTTGTGGTCTGTATGATCCACAAAACTCTTGGTTGCAAGTATTCCTATTCTACTTTGGGATCATTCACTTGCCTCATCAATAAAAAGTCTTTATTAGACGCCTACTATGTAGGCACGGACTTGGTTGCCAAGGGTTTTTCATCTTAACAAAGAGACAAAAAATACGTGTATGTGTGTATACACACATATATACATATATATACATAATAAATTAAAAACACTTAATACCAGAATGTAGCACAACTGAAAAATTAAAAGTATACGCAAGTTGCCATCTGACCCAGTAATCCCAACTCTGGATATATATCCAGACAACACTGTAATTCAAAAAGATAAATGCACCTTTATATTTGCAGCAGCACTATTCACAACAGCCAAGACATGGAAACAACCTAAATGTCCACTGACAGATGAACAATGAAAAAGATCTGGTACATATTACAATGGAATACTACTCGGCCATAAAAAAGAATGAAATGATGCCATTTCCGGCAACATAGATAGAACTGGAGGTTAGCATACTAAGTGAAGTAAATCAGAAATGCAAAGACAAATACCATGTGATATCACTTATATATGGAATCTAAAACAGGACACAAATGAATTTACCTATGAGATAGAAACAGGCTCACAGACATGGAGAATAGATTTGTGGTTACCAAGGAGGAGGGTGAGTGAGGGAAGAGATGGCTTGGAAGTTTAGCATTAGCAGACACAAGCTATTATATATAGAACATACAAACCACAAGGCTCTACTGTATAGCACAGGGAACTATATTCAATATCCTGTGGTAAG
Organism: Bubalus bubalis; assembly: GCF_019923935.1. Classification (NCBI taxonomy): domain Eukaryota; kingdom Metazoa; phylum Chordata; class Mammalia; order Artiodactyla; family Bovidae; genus Bubalus; species Bubalus bubalis. Next base: position 26,310,974 of record NC_059162.1, read on the forward strand.
TCAGAATGAAAAAAGAACATGAAAAACAATGTCTATATAACTGAATCACTATGTTGTATGCAATACTGTAAATCAACTATACTTTAATAAATTTGTTTAAAAATCTCTCTCTCTTTAGTCACTAAGTCATGTCCAACTCTGCGACCCCATGGACTGTAGCCCACAGGCTCCTCTGTCCATGGGATTCTCCAGGCAAGAATACTGGAGTGGGTTGCCATTTCCTTCTCCATTAAAATAGCCATTGGAGCTCAAATCTGGAGTGCTGAAACAAAAGGGCAAGTTTCAAGAAAGTAGTGTGAAGAGTATGTTTAAATAATAAAGGTGGAAGAATTCTGAAGAGAAAATTGGATAAGACTAAGAAATGTGCTTGGCAATATTTAAGTCCAACTAAAAAGCCAGTTGCATGAATCTATTAAGGAATCCAGATTTCATCCTATAGAGGGAGCCTGGGAGCTACTGAAGCTTTTAGAAATGCTGATTTGTGCCATATTTTTACAATTAATTTGGAAAAACTGTGTAGAGAAAAAAAACAGAAGCCAGGAATAATTCAGAAACTATTCTAATCCTCGAAGTAAGTCCTTATCATCTGAAAGTTCTCCACAGTAAGGTGTTGGCTGTAGGGATGGAAAGAAATTGGTACCTGCTTGGATATGGAAAAAGAAAAAGGAAGCCAAGAGCACTATAAAGTTTAATGCTGGAGGCAAGAGAATGATATCCTTGAGAGAATAAAACAGAAAAATTCAGAGAACACAGTTTAGTGAACAAAGAAGTTCACTGAAGTTTAAAATATGTGGGGCCTAAGGTGATGGGGCCACATTTGGGCACAGGTTTATAATAAATGGCTATGACCAAAGCGCAAGAGAGAGGTTAGTACTGAAAGTGTGAATCTGAGGATCATCTGCATAAGAAATAAAGGTAAGGGATAAAGTGGAGCAAGCAGAACCAGTGACGAAAGAGAATGTGAGAAGCTGTCCAAGAAATCAGAAGGCCAGGAGAGTAGAATATTTCAAAAGGCAAAAGGGAAACAAGTTTTAAGGATGAAAAAGTACATAACAATGGTGAATACTAAAGAGACTTGAGTGAGAAAAAGGCAGTGACTGGTCATTTGTGATCCACAAGAGCAAAGTCTCAATAGGGAGAGGGAAAAAATGGGTGAAAGCATAAAGCGGGACTAGTCTTCTGAGAAATGTAATGGTGAGGGTCACAAAGGTAAGTAAGTTGAAAGGCAGCCTAGTCAAGGGAGAATTTCGTAGAAGAATGTGTTAGTTAAGGACTGATTGAAAATGTAGGGACAGCAATGTATTGAGAAGGCAAGAAGGTTGGAATAAAGAGCAAAAGTCTTATGGGGTTAACCTTGGAACAGAAAAAGAGAAGTCAGAAGTCTGAGAGGAGCTGTGACGAATCACAGATTTTTTTTTAGCAAAGAGTGAGTGACTTGCTTTTCTTACTCAATTAAAGGCAGATACCTGCTGAGTTTATATGAGATTCAATGCTTAAGAAGCTGGGAAAGAAAAGGCTACAGGTGATTGTGCTAGACTCTTAAACACTGCATCATAAGACACGCGTTCAAGTCTCATTTGTTCTACCTTGGGCTTGCCACCAAATTTGAGACTTTCCTCATATAGTTGAGGTTAAAGGAGATAATATACAGGTACATTCAAAAGCACTTCTTAAACAAGAGAAGCTTGGAACATCCACCATGGGAAACATGATAGAGCATGAATAAGAGATGAAGTAAAGCATCTCCAGACATCAGAGAGAGTTGAGGTGAAGTTCAGAATAAGAATAAACGGCAAACCCAAGTCTGCACAGTTTCTGTGACTTACTCCAGCATACTGGAGTGAAGAAAGCAGAATCTGAATCCGTAGGTATGGAGAAGGACAAGAAACTGAAGAAAACCAGGTAAGGACTATTTTAAGACCTTCCTAGATGTGCTTACTTTTGGAAATTCTATGTAATTCACATATAAATGTAGCATATGACTCAGTGACATATTTTGGAAATGGCTGAACATTTCGACTTTCATTTTATAGTTTTCTTTTCATATTTCAAAGTCAAATTTCTGTTCGTTTGTTTCAGATTCCATATTTTTTAAAGCTTAGGCTCCAGGCACTGTGCCTATAGCATGAAATGGATAATGAAGGCATCATTGAGACAGTTGTCCATTGGGTCCAAATCAAGTAGGGAAAGTCATGAACAAAGCAAGCAGTGAGATAATCAGGCATCCTAGTCGGTCTTAAGATAACAGGAACAAATGGAGCACAAGGAGCCAGAGTGTTACCATTTCTGGAATTGTGGAAGTACAGGTCCTAGATGCCAAATTCCCCATACAGCCAAATCAGGAGACTCCTTCTAAGAACGAAGACAGAGAAACTGAAGTAAAGGATGTCCTACGTGTTCATCTTACCACTACTCTGTGAGCCCACAGAGGACTTATCCTTCTTTGACATCTTCCACTATACCATTGTGACCAGTCACGGGCCCTCTCTGATTTAAAAAAAAAAAAAAAAAAATCCACAGCGAGACAAACTTGCCCTCTTTCTCTTACACAAAACTGTAGAACTCTGGTTGACATACAACTCCTTAGTCATCGGCACCTCTAGTCCCGACGGACGAAACAACAGCTTCTCAAGCCCCAGGGAACCGGGATTCGAGCTTCCCGGCGACTGCCACACGAAGGCAAAGCTAGACCTTGGTCCAACAGTCTCCCTGATGGGTCCTGAGAACCAGCCTGGCCCGGAAAATGCCAGGACCCAGCGAGCCGCTTCCAGAAGCTCCGGTAACCCGCACGCATGGCCTCAAGGACTCCTGAATTAAAATAAGCTGGGACGCCCAGAGGGGAACTCGCAGGTTCACAGTAGAGCCAAGGATAAAACGCCATTGGCCGCTTCCGAGGACTCGGGAACCAAGAAAACGCCCTTCAACTGCCCTTCGACAAACCCTGGGCCGAGCTTGGGGCAACTGACAGCGCCAGCCACCAATGGGAGGCCCCAGGGTGGGTTCGTGGGACCAATCCGAGGGCGCAAAGAAAGCCTTCCCCGTGGCACATCAGCGCAGCTTTCTAAGTTGTCCTCTGACCTCTCTGGTCGCCAGAGCCATAGAGAGGGAGACAGTCGGCGTAAAATGGTGACGCTGGCTATACTATGCCGCTCACTCACAGTCTTACCCTTTTTCTCTTCCGAGGCCCAAGCCCTGAGGCCGCCCCGCCCCCGGCCGTTTGCTTAATACCGCCCCTCCCCGGAGAGGACCGGCGACGATGTGGAATTTCCAAAGCTTATTGGATGCTGGTGGTGTCACTCTGGAGGGCGGCGGGGCTCGCAGCGGCGACGGCTGCCCCTTTCTGACGGTGATTGGAGTCGTCTGAGTAGCCCCGGGATTGGTGCGAGGCGGGGCCAGAGCCGTCGGGCACCTTGGACCGAAGGGTGGGGAGGTGGTGGCAACCGAGAAGCCGGTGGGGGCTCGCAGCTCCCTTGTCCGCCGCGTGCCTTCCGCGGAGGGCCGGGTGGAAAGAAGGAGCGGAGAACCCCCAAGCTCATCACGCGGGGGCGGGAGTGGCAGTTATCGCGTGTCGGGCGTGGGACCAGTGGGGCCGGCGGTGGGGTGGGTGGTAGTAGAGGGTGATAGAGGTGCAGGGGTCCAGGAGTCGACAGCAGGATTAGCTGGAGACCTAGACCTGGAAGCGCTTCCGGGGAGGAGGACTTGGGGGGCAGAGGAGGGCGTGGGCGTGTCTGGTTATGGGATGCCTTGCAAAGGAGGGGGCCTTGCTTAGTAGATCTGTGGGTGGCTCCTTTGAGGAATACTCTTTTTCCTTTTTGCCCTTGGATTTGCCGAAGGAGTCCCCATGGTCTCTGTACAAGTTTTGGAAACTGTCTCTTTGGGTGGGCCTAATCACCTGCTACTTCATTATAGAACTGCCCAGGGCCTTTTCTGATACTGAGCACAAACGTGGGGAATATGGCAGAAAAGAGGAGGCCGCTGCTGGGCTTCGTGGGCAAACTCCCCAGTGGAACCACAGCTGGAAACTCAGGCAAAACTCACTGCCCTTTGTGCATGGGGCTCTTCAAAGCCCCCAGGCTCTTGCCTTGTTTGCACACAGTTTGCACCACCTGTCTGGAGCAGCTGGAACCCTTCTCAGTAGTGGACATCCGAGGGGGAGAATCTGACACAAGCTCTGAGGGGTCCGTATTCCAGGAACTCAAGCCACGCGCTCTGCAGCCACAGATTGGCATCCTCTGTCCGGTATGTGATGCTCAGGTGGACCTGCCCATGGGTGGAGTGAAGGCTTTAACCATAGACCACCTGGCCATGAATGATGTGATGCTGGAGAGTCTGCGTGGGGAAGGCCAGGGCCTGGTGTGTGACCTGTGCAGCGACAGGGAAGTGGAGAAGAGGTGTCAGACCTGCAAAGCCAATCTCTGCCGCTTTTGCTGCCAGGCTCATAGGTAAAGACGGGAAACCCACCTGGTGTGGCTTAAGAGCGGAGTATAAAGAGGTGTCAAGGCAGAGAGATCCCTTGGTGAGCAGATGGAAAGGAAAGCTCAAATGCCATGGAAGGTCAGAGAACAGTATACAATGTGATTACAGATGTTCCAGAACAGTAGTTAAATTTTACAGCCTTTATATAATACCCATGGTAATAATAGCATCACATGTTTGCAGGGTCCATTTCACTTTTCAAACTCTTACCCAGTTTCCTTGGCTCATCAGTCATTTGTACGGGGTGCTAGAGAAAGAGTATGATAGCAGATCCCCTGCCCTCAATCTTATTTGATCCTTGGAACTCATAGAAAAGCAGGCACTATTTTCACCCCTATTTATTATTGGAGGAAACTGAAGCTCAGCAGTATGTGGTATGCCAAGGTCCCATAACTGGTAAGTAATATACAACAATTGAATTTAAAATCCAAATCCTCTACCTGCCTGCTGTGTTTTCTCATCTCTGTTGCCTTCCCAGTATAAGGTGCTCATTGGTGGGCTACCACCTCAACCTTTGCCCTGAACCCTAGAGGTACTCTGGAACTTGGTGAGATGGACTTGGGGTGGGGATTATGTCTTTTATGGTGTTTGGTGAACAATTTGTCACGGGAAATCACTTTGTGCCTTCAGACCACCTCCCCCCATTCCAAAACATCACAGTATGAAATGGCCAATGTTTCAGGCTTAGCTACAGTGGTTTTTAAGTTCTGCCTTCCAGGTATTTTCTGGCCTCACCAACAGAACAAGTTAGCAGTCTTCAGTCCTTCTATTTTTACCTTGTAATGATGACTACTTTGCTGCCAGCTAAGCAGCTGACCCTGTTTTGTCCACAGCCACTCTGCTGGTGCCAGAACAGGCGTGTAAGCTTGACATTGCTAAGACACTAAACATGGTGTAACTCTCAACAGTCACTGTGGTTTCTGGGGATTTCCCTGAATCTCTAGAGGGCTATAAAAAGAGGGAATTAAAAGAGAGTTTTGGTTCTACTGACCACTGATTTTACTCTTTCTAATAATGTTGACTTTCCTCTAGAAAATTCTAGCTTGCTGCTTTGGGCCACGGAGGCACTGGTCAAAGGAAATGCTTTCCCAGAGAGTTCGACGAAAGCTGAGGGAGACTCTGTTGTGCCCAGCTAGCTCCTTTTTAACTGTCTGAAGTTTATTGCTAAGCCGTCTGGCACAGGTCTCATCTCGCTGCTGGGTCTCCACCAAACTCTCCCCTCTAGCTTGCTGTAGCACTAGGCTGTGGTTCTTGCCTAAACTTGACAAATGAGCTCTTTGGGGAAGGTCCCAGGAGGTAGCCTTACCATTGCAAAAGTCATGCACCAAGCCAGAGAGCCCTAGCCTCCTATCATTTCGTCCATAGAGCAAGCAGCCCTTTCACATAGGTATTACCCCAGTGTACAGAGGAGGAACTGGAATCCTAGAGACTCATGTGATTAGTAAGAGGTTAGAATGAGGAACTGAACCCAGATTTGTTGAACTTCCAAACCCATGACCTTAAAACTGCCGGACTGTTTCCCTGCTAGACTCGTCCCCTCATTTTCTGTTCCTGCCTCTGTTTGCCTCTAGGCGGCAGAAGAAGACGACCTACCATACCATGGTGGACCTGAAAGACTTAAAAGGCTACAGCCGGATCGGGAAGCCCATTCTGTGTCCTGCTCACCCTGCAGAGGAGCTGAGGCTGTTCTGCGAGCTCTGCGACCGGCCTGTGTGCCGGGACTGCGTGGTGGGGGAGCACCGGGAGCACCCCTGTGACTTCACTAGCAACGTTATTCACAAGCACGGGGACTCCGTGCGGGAGCTGCTCAGGGGTACCCAGCCCCACGTGGAGGCCCTGGAGGAGGCCCTGGCACAGATCAAAGGGACCAACAACGCCGTACAGGAGCGGGTGAAGGCCGTAGCAGCCGACATTCGCACCTTCTCCGAGGGCTATATCAAGGCCATCGAGGAGCATCGGGACAAGCTGCTGAAGCAGCTGGAAGACATCCGAGTCCAGAAGGAAAACTCTCTGCAGCTGCAAAAGGCACAACTGGAGCAGCTGCTGGCAGACATGCGGACGGGAGTGGAGTTCACCGAGCACCTGCTGACCAGCGGCTCTGACCTGGAGATCCTCATCACCAAGGGGGTGGTGGTGGAACGGCTCACCAAGCTGAACAAAGTGGAATACAGTGCCCATCCTGGAGTCAACGAGAAGATAAGCTTCTCTCCCAAGGAGAAAGCAGGCCTGTGCCGTGGCTATGAAGTTTACGGGGCCATCAACACCAAAGAGGTCGATCCAGCCAAATGTGTCCTCCAAGGGGAAGGTAGAGCGACATCTCCCATTGGCATGGAAAGGGCAGCGGCAGGACATGGTGTCAAAGACGTGTGGCATTTTCAGCTATGGTCTTCATTCAGCTAGGGAGAGAGTCATACCCATCCAACAGATGGTGATCCCTCCCTTGTCCTTTTCTTTCTGGTTTGTTCTGGTCAGGTTGCACTTAAGATCCCAGACAGGGGTGAGGCTTGACCCTTTTCCAGTTGATAAAAGTAGTAACAACCAAAGAACTCAAGGATCAGACCGCTTCTCTCAGGTGACAGAACCGAGGCAGTGCCGTAAGACATAACAGCATAGACCTCCGAGTAGAGTGAAATCCTGTCTGTTCAGAGAGGATGTTCAGAGAGGATGGTTCTGATGAGAATTTCTGAGGAGTGAGAAAGAGGAGATGATGGTTTGCTTTCTTTGATGCCCTTTCTGGTTCATGGAAGCCAGATACTGGGATTGAAAATAATATGGTAGGCATTTCAGTCAGTAGGGGGAGAAACAATTTCTTTTGACCATGGTGTTCTCTTCCCAAAGGAAGCACGTTATTCAAACATTTCACAGATCAGTTTTAACAGGAAGATTGTATTCTAGAGCCATTCTGACCCAGGCCAGGAATTCTTACCTGCTTGGAGGTCACAGATCCCTTTGAAAATGATCTCACCACCAGAAAACGCCCACTCATTTGAGCATATGATTTCAGGAGATTCTTTGCCCCTCAGAAGGCCTCATAATAGTTTACAGACCCCAGGTTAAAAAAAAAAAAAAGCCTATTTCATCTGTCTTCTGAACCAGAAATGGAGTGAAAGTGTTAGTTGCTCAGTCATGTCTGATTCTTTACGACCTCATGACTGTAGCCCACCAGGCTCCTCTGTCCATGGGATTCTCCAGGCAAGAATACTGGAATGGGTAGCCATTCCCTTCTCCAGGGGATCTTCCCAACCCAGGGTTCAAACCCGGGTCTCCTGTATTGCAGGTAGATTCTTTACCATCTGAGCTATCAGGGAAACCCTGGACCAGAGGCTGTAGCTATTGAATATGCCCCCCAGTGCCTAGGCATAGCTACCATGCTATAGAGGACTTCAGGCATGCAGAGCCTAAACTGGTCACGTGTACCTCCTGCCTCTTCTAGCAGGATCTGTCGCTCGGAGAGGGTAGTTTGGGGTTACCAGCCTCTCTTTGGGGGCTTCCCTGGTGGCTCAGACTGTAAAGGGTCTGCCTGCAATGTGGAAGACCTGGATTTGATCCCTGGGTTGGGAAGATCCCCTGGAGGAAGGCATGGCAACCCGCTCCAGTATTCTTGCCTGGAGAATCCCCATGGACAGAGGAGCCTGGTGGGCTACAATCCATGGGGTTGCAAAGAGTTGGACACGACTAAGCAACTAAGCACAACACAGCACAGCCTCTCTTTTATTCTCTGAATACATACGTCAAGCCTGAGTTTTTTCAAAGCTTTCTTAAGGCTGAAATTAAGCTCCAGGATCCTTTACAATCCAAGAGCTGCTGCTGGCTGAGAGAGAACCAGGTTCACCAGAAGTGACTCCCAAGAAGTATGCTCCAGGAAACAGACAGGAAGAAAAAAGAAAGGGAGGAAACCAGAAACACGACCTTTTGTACTAAACAGAAAAAGCAAGATGGTGTCTGATCTGGGGATGCGGTCACTACATTGGCCTTTGAGATTGAGGACTGAGTGTTTATCTTCCACAGATCTTCACAAAGCCCGTGAGAAACAGCCAGCCTCTTTCATCGTGCTTTGTAAGGATGCAACAGGAGAGAGCATGGGCAGGGGAGGAGACAACGTTCAAGTCACAGTAATCCCTAACGATAAGAAAGACAGGTTTGTATCATGCACCCAGGCATCACGGACCTGGAAATCCAAGGTTCTTTGCAGTCATGGGGCTGCAACTCCAGCAGTTCAGCCTACCTCCCCATGATGCCATTAAGAAGTGCCATAGGACCATGTGGACCACATGCAATTCCTGTGTGGGTTTTAGGCGCGTATTTGATTCTCTCCCAAAGGTCTCATCTGCCCCCACAGACTGTCTTTATCCCAAGCTTTGAATAGACGGCAAAATATTCTGTGTTAGACTGAATGGTGCCCTTCTCAAAGTTCAGCCCCATGTTTACTATTGTGCTGGGAGCGAGTTATAAGCAAAGTCTTCAGGATTGGAGGATGGAGGAGGGAGGAAGAAGAGCAGGAGGTAAAACAGAAGCTGATTAGAGAGAACACTGATGTTTTCAGGAATTCTTCTGAATGTCAGATTAAATGAGGATTGATGTTACCTTCTGTTGTAAAGTTACTTTCTGAGACATAGAGAAGACATGTCCTGCTTGGGGGACATTTAAAATTAATATTGGCTGTATGGTATAGAGTTTACATCCTGAATCAGCAGGCAGCTGAAGCAGGCTTTGTGAGAATGAGTGGTATTTTTGAACTCCCGTTTCTATGCAGTCCCGTCAAAACGATGGTGCATGATAACAAGGATGGGACATACTACGTTTCCTATACGCCCAAGGAGCCTGGCACCTATACTGTGTTGGTCTGTGTCAAGGAGCAGCACGTGCAGGTGAGTGAGGCCTTGCCTTCACTTCCCTGACCTTTCACCCCGCCTGCCCCCCGCCCCCCAGTTTTGTCATCTTAGAATGTGGAGACATTTCACACAGGACCAGCTGTGTAGAGGGATTGACCAGGATTCTCTTCTTTCTTACTTCACCTCACTTTAGAAAGGGCCCAGATTTTGCAGCTCTTATTCTTACTAGAGGATACTGGTGACCCTAAATCCTCTTTATCCGTACTCACCTGTTAGCAGTTATGCCTGTATTTTATCATTCTCCCAGTTAGTTTATTGGAGTTCTTAATTTGGGAAAGATGCCTTGATCACAGCAGGCAATCTACCAGCAGATGAGTATGCACACATACAAGAAATATAACCTCACTCAGGATTTTCCAGCTTTGCTCAGACTGTGACCAGACATGGACTTACTGGAATACCACTGGGAGAGTTACGCCCTCTCCTGTAACTAATCAGTCAACTATCTGCCTAACCATTTGCCCAGATAATTCTCTACTCTGTTTATATGTATACATGTGTGTACACACACACACACACACACACACACACACATATATGCTTATCTGTTACCATGGTTACTACATCACTTCCACAGACATACATAACACTTTCTGGTTTAGAGATTATGAATTTTTAAAAATTGAGTAACATTCAACATGCCCAGCAGAATCTCTGCTGACATACAAGCTGCCAGAGGGTTTCCCCCAACTGGAAATTAACACTGACAGGGAGAAGAAAACACCATAGAGCATCAGCATGTGTTAGGCTTGTGGCCTGTGCCCTGGAAGACTCATAGTAGCCATTTGCTGCTTGCCTACTTACAGGATGCCAGACAGGTTAGATATTTTTTCAAACATTTTTTCACTTTTCTAACAAACCACTCAAACATAAGGATCATCATCCAATTAGACCAAGAAAACAAACTTGCCGCAATACACAGTACCTGGGTAGAAAAACCAGAATTTGAAACAACATGTTTGAACTCCCAAGTTGTTTTTAAAACAGATTGTAGGGACTTCCCTGGCCATCCCATGGTTAAGGCTCTGCACTCCCAATGCAGGGAATATGGGTTTGATCCCTAGTCAGGGAACTAAGATCCCACATACCATGTAGCCAAAAAAAAAAAAAAAAAAAGACTAAACTTTTTAAAGGAAGAGAGATTTAACAGCTTGAAAGGCTTCTAAGGTGCCAGCCTCTCTGCTTTGTGTTTTTGCATGGTATGTGATTCTCATATAGGAATAGGCAGATAGCAACACTCATTAAATATTTACTGTTTAGCATAGAGTATAAATTCAAGAAGGAAAACTATTCTTAAAGGAAAGAAGGCAGGTAGGAGAATTTCTAATCCAAGAATTATTAACCACATGCCTAATCTTCCTCCATTTCATCTAACTTCACCGACCTAGAATGAGTGGATGGGTAAACAGTTGTGTCCAGGGTGGAGGGATGAAAGGAAAGGAGTTGGCTTAGGATGTGCGGGATGGGAGTGTGTGGCTGAGAAATTGTAGAAGGGACCACAGATGTTCTTAGACTGCTCAGGAATGGAGGAGATGGAGACCGAAGTCAGTGACTTGAAAGCACAGTTGAGTTTACTAGTGCTTGCCTGGTGGCTCAGATGGTAAAGAATCTGCCGGTAATGCAGGAGACCCAGGTTCAATTCCCGGTCGGGAAGGTCCCTGGAGGAGGGCATGGCAATCCGCTCCAGTATTCTTGCCTGGAGAATTCCATGGACAGAGCAGCATTGCGGGCTGCAGTCCATAGGGTCGCAAACAGTCGGACGTGACTGAGCGACTAACGCTTTCAGTGTGTCAGGCGGTCTGCGTGCCGGGGCAGCAGCACAGCCTCCTCGATGCCTCTCCCTGCATTTGTATCTGGCCCTGTCCAGCTGAGCACCCAGCTGGTTACTGACCCCAGTCACTGTTTGCTTCTGCTGTCCTCGTCCCTCCAGGGGCAGGGCCTGTGGCTGATGCTCTGTTTAGTCTGTGTGATGCTCAGCACACGCCTGTTGACTCATGAGGCGCTGTTTTTGCTCTTGGTCTGAACACTGAAGGGCTCGCCATTCACTGTGACCGTGAGGAAAAGGCACCGCTCACACCCGGGCGTGTTTCACTGTTGCACATTCTGCTCCAGCGGAGGCCAGAAAACTGCTCGCTGCGCATGTGGAGGCACCATGCCAGGTAAGGGGAACCAGTTGCTCCAGAAAGCCCTCAGTCTCCCTCTGTGCCTGTCTCCCAGCAGTGGGATCAGCCACCACCGTGACCAGGGTCAGGGTATTCAGACTCAGGCTTTGTTCCTAGGAATGTAGTCCGTGCATGTTAAATGTATCACAGTTCTGAAGGTTTCATTTAAAGCTTCTTGGTTATGGAAACTGAAATAGCAAGATGAAAAGTTCTGAGTGCTTTTAGTTTTGATACAGTTCACTGATTCTAGAAGCCCTGTGCTTCTCCTGGGATGGTCAGTTTCAGTCTGTACCCTTTCCAACAGCCTGAGCGCTGTCAAAAACATAAACCCATCCTGTTTCTTTTGAAACCTTAAAGAAATTCCAGGGATGGGAGAACAGATGAATAAATCAACTGAACCAAGTCTGGCTGTTTTCTTGGGGGAAGGAAACGTGGGCAGAAAGGTCGGCATCCCCGCAAGAAATCTAATTATTTTCGGTGTTCTGTCCTGTCCTAACTCTTACGGTGAGCCTTAACGTAGGCTCTTGTAAACTTGCATAGAAACACTTCAGGATCTATTCTGTTTATTTCTAGCATTGTGCCCTTCTCTTTTATTTAGATTTTGTTACATTAAAATCCAAACCAATTCTTCTTAAGTTCACAGTGTTAAAATAACACTGTTCTTACAACTCCAGCTAACCTTAATTGATTTGCTGTCGTCTGTCTTGAGAGTCTTCCCAACTACAGAGGCATCCGAGAGCTTGTTCCTCTCGCTGGGTTGTTTTTAGATGTAAAAATATCCATGAGTCTGAATATAGCCAGGAGTGTTAATTTCCATGGTAACTGCTGGACTTCCTTCTAATGGTTTTTCCCTCTCCTCTTTGGACCATGCAGGTGGGTACCTAGGCTGTGGCCACGGACACAAAGGCCACCCAGGACGTCCCCACTGGTCGTGCTGTGGGAAGTTTACGGAGAAGTCAGAATGCACGTGGGCAGGTGGGCAGAGCGCACCGAGGAGTCTACTGAGGACGGTGGCCCTCTGACGGCTTCCTGCGTCTATGGTCACAGCTGTGGCCAGCACGGCTTCAGATCACCAGAGGACCACAGACCTGAATTCTGAAGAAACTGATAGAATTAAAAACAAAGTGCCTTATGTTACACCCTCAAATCCGAGGACCTCTTTGTGAGTTATTCACTTATGGCATGTATGGGCAATCGGGCACCAGAGACCACATTACATTTGTTTTCTTGGCCAGAGGTCTTTGCAGGGAGGGGGAGGTAATCGGCTATCTGGTTTAAGTTAAATGCCAGATGGTGCCCCTCATCAGTGTCCTTTTAAAAAATATGTACTGTAGTCCAGTAAGATAGCTACTGTACAAAATGACTAAAATAGATTTTAGAATCACACAGTGTGTATCTTAGGTCATCTTCAAAATCAGATCGATCTTTGAAACTTGCAGTTTTTAATCACAGCTGGCTTTGTAGGAGGTGTATAACGTATGCACTACTGTTGTTAAGACAATTAGTATGAATGTGTGCATGTGTTTTTGTATGACTGAGCCCATTCATCATAAGTCTAAACTTGTTAGAAATAATGTATCCATGTATACTAACAAAATAGTATGTAGATTTGATCTCAGTTGTAAATAGCAAAATCTAATTCAATAAACTGTAGGCTGCTGCTGCTGCTGCTAAGTCACTTCAGTCGTGTCCGACTCTGTGCGACCCCAGGGACAGCAGTCCACCAGGCTCCCCTGTCCCTAGGATTCTCCAGGCAAGAACACTGGAGTGGGTTGCCATTTCCTTCTCCAATGCATGAAAGTGAAAAGCAAAAATGAAGTCGCTCAGTCGTGTCTGGCGACCCCATGGACTGTAGCCCACCAGGATCCTCCGTCCATGGGATTTTCCAGGCAAGAGTACTGGAGTGGGGTGCCATTGCCTTCTACCTCCTCAAAAAAAAAAAAAAAGGGTCATTTCTATACCAAGGAGGCTACCTTCTATTTTGTATAGGTACCTATGCCATTGGAATTTAGAGCTCATGGGAGTAATTTAGTTCCTTACTTTTTGATACATAACTTTTTAAAAATTTTCCCCAAGCTACACATTAGATATTTGTTTCCCTCAAAGAATAAAAACCTTTCCTTGTGTCTACTTGTTGCTAGCACACCTTAAATGGATTATGATATTGCTGTTTAGGTGGGAGTGTCCCCCACTTGCCCTCTACACCATGTTCATCTCATAGCCCCCAGAGCCTAGAAGGTTACTATTTGGTCAAGGCTAGACACATAGCCCGCAAATAAAGGGGAATGCTATTGAAATAGGACCCTACAAATTCCTTACAGATGTACTCATGCCAGCAATCCACATACCTTCATTGTCCTCACATCTCACAGCCTTGTCTTCTAGAGAGTCATTTTCACTTTTGTCTGCATATCTAGGAAATTAACTAGAAGCTTTGGCTCCCAGAGCATGCCAGCTTAACGGAAGAGAATTCTTGGGAGATGAAGTACATAGGACTGGTGCCCCAGCTCTGCCAAGGTCTTCACTGTATATATTCAGTGTGTTCACATTCAGTTCAATGTGTTCTTCTAGGATATTTGATTTCTTATATAGCAAAAACAGCATGTATTAAATATAATTATTGAAGTCTGCATCGTAAGATTCATTAAGAAGCGACTCATTATAAAGTGATGAGTTGGCTCAGGCAAAGGAAGTGAAATAATCAGACAAAACACATTGACTGTCATGTCATCATGGAATATGTTTCCTCCTTAAGGAGGTAGCTACATTGTAGCTGTAAATTTGAAGATACTATATGCTCACTCTTTTCTGGAAAGATTCCCTTCAGCTCTATCTCTGACCAAAATCTGATCTTCCCAGAAGCCCTGACGGCTCTGTAATCCTCTGAGAATATTACTTGCTCTTCCTCACTCCTTGTAATCAATCACTGGGCCCAGAGGTCAGGTAACAGTTCTTTAGCTCAGCACTGCTGCTTTAAAATCAGTGGTTTTCAACCAAGAGTGAATTTGCCCCTCAAGGATGTTTAGTAAAGTCTCAGACATTTTTCCTTGCCACAGCTGGGAGCAGGGTGCCACAAGAAGCTTTTAGGGAGAAGTCAGGAATGTTGCTTATGATCAATTTGGAACAGCTTCCCACAACAAAGAATTATCCAGGTCAAAGTGTTAATAATGCTGCTGTTGAGAAGATTTGTTCTAGACCATTATTCCCCCTTTAAAAACGGCCAGCCTTGAAGCTCCTGTCTTTATATAACCTGAAACCTGTATGTGGTTCAGCCATCAACAGAGCCCTGAGTCATTTCTCCCTTATTCCTTGAAGATTTTAGCATCAAACTTGCTGCTACTCCAGTACTACCCCTCATCAGTCTTAGAATAATTCAATATCTATGTAGACATAATGGTTGTAATTCTATGACCAATTCTCTAATGTTCTTTATTCCCTTACTCAGCATACAGTCATACCCTAGACCTTGAGTCCACCTGCTCCCTCTGCATAATCTCAACTTCAAGCATCCTGCAACCATAACCTCCCATCTTTCCAGCTCACCCACCTGACTCTAATTCTTCTACTTTCCTAGAGTCCCAGGATACTGACCACCTCCCCACTATTCCTTCCTGCTGCATGTCCTTTCCTTCAGCGTTACTCAGCTTAGACTCTACAGAACATCATTGTATTCTTGCATGTAGTATCCCTCTGTCCTTTTTCCCTGGAAAAACTCCAGATTAGATTTAGATCTCCATCTAACCCAACTAAGTGGTCCTGGAGAAAAAACGAAAATGTTATGATGACTAGTCTCACTTTAAATCTGAGACCACTGATTTCAATGGACTTAGCATTGCCCAGTAGTTTGACAACATCTCTCTAGTCCATTTACTCTTCCACTCTCCCAGAAAATTATTTCATACCTCTCCTCAAACTGCAATTTGTACCCACTTCCCTTCTCCACGTATGACCTGCTTATTACTTCACCAAGAAAACAAAATAATTCGAAGAGAATTTCCCAACCTTCCCACCATATCAACAAATCTACCCATATTCCTATAAAAAGTAAGCTGTTATATGAGTTCTCATTCCATCTTTGCAACCCAAGAACGCTGCTCCAGTAATTTCTCCCTCTATTGGATTGCTCATTTCAGAAAATAAACATGCTACAATATTCCCCATCTTCTTTTTTTTGGTCGAACCACTGGGCTTGTGGGATCTTAGTTCCCCAACCAGGGATTGAACCCAGGCCCTGAACAGTAAGAGTGCCAAGTCCTAACCACTGGAATGCCAGGGAATTCCTTCCTCATCTTAAAAAACAAATTGCTGTTGATTTTTGTATTAGCGTGCTAGAATACCACAGACTGGGGGGCTTAAACAGCAAATTACATTCTCCCAGTTCTGGAGACTGGAAGTCTGAGATCAAGGTGCCAGCGGGGTTGGTTTCTCCTGAGGCCTCTTCTTGGCTTGCAGATGGCACCGTCTCCTGTGTCATCACGTGGCCTTTTCTTTGCACATGTATCCCTGGTGTCTCTCCCTCTTCTTATCAAGACGCCAATCCTACTAATCTACGGCTCAGCCACATGATCTCATTTAACCTCAATTATCTCCTTAAAGGCCCTGTCTTCAAATATCGTCACATTGTGGGTTAGGGCTTCAATCCATGAATTTGGGAAGAACATAATTCATTCAGTCCATAATGGTTTTCTTCATCACTCTCTGACAGCCACTCCATTGTTCTACTTCCCTTTAAAAAGACCTTTAAAAAGTGTGTTGTTTGTTATCTCTACTTCCCCTCCTTGTATTCCCTCTCTTAGATCTAATCCAGTCTTTCATGCTCACCACACCACAGCTCCTGTCATGGTCACCAGTAATATCCATGCCATGGAATCCAGGGGTCAGTTCTTGATCTTTATCCTTCTGACCTACCCACAGCATTGGACAAAGCTGATCACTTACTCCTCCAAGAAAGATTTTCTTCACTTGGCTTATGCATATTGCTCTTCTTAATCACCTATCTCATTGACTTTTCTTCTCAGTCTCTTTTGCTAGTTCCTCCTCCTCTCTCCTGGAGAAGGCAATGGCACCCCACTCCACTACTCTTGCCTGGAAAATCCCATGGACGGAGGAGCGTGGTGGGCTACAGTCCATGGGGTCTCGAAGAGTCGGACACGACTGAGCGACTTCACTTTCGCTTTTCACTTTCATGCATTGGAGAAGGAAATGGCAACCCACTCCAGTGTTCTTGTCTGGAGAATCCCAGGGATGGGCGAGCCTGGTGGGCTGCCGTCTATGGGATCGCATAGAGTCGGACACGACTGAAGCGACTTAGCAGCAGCAGCAGCAGCCTCCTCTGTCCATTCGCTACACCTCTAAGAGCTCCAAGAATCAGTCCTTGCATTTTCATCTCCCCTCTACATCCTAGGTAATGTCATCCTCTCATGAGTTTAAGTACCTTTTATATACTGATGACTCCTGAATTTATCTCCAGCTCCAAATTCCATTATGATTATTGTATATCCAAGAGCCTACCTAACACCTCCACTTGGATGTATCATAGGCACCTTATCTTTAAGATGTCCAAAACAGAACTCGCAATACCTAATTCTCACTGTCTGCCTGCCCACCAGCACCAAAGTGTTTCTCCTGCAGTCTTTTCCATCTCTTTAAAAGGAAAGTCCATGTCTGTTCTTACAGATGGTAGAGCCAATCACCTTGGAAACATCCTTGACTCCCCTCCAAACCACGGGCAAATCCTGCTGGCTGTCCCTTCAAAATACATCAGCAGAGCACCGCTCCATGCACGGCTAACCATCCTGATCTAAAATACCACAATTTCTCATCTGGAGTTTTCCAACAGCCTTCTGACTAATCTCTCTGCTTTCGCCCTTAATCCTCTACAGTCTGTTCTCCACCCCACAGTCAGAGAAGTCCTTTAAAATACATCACATCATGTCACTCTTCTGCTCAGCACCCTCCAAAGACCTCCTGTGTGTGTGCTTAGTTGCTTCAGCTGTGTCTGACCTGCAACACTATGGACTGTAGCTTGGGGTTTCACAGGTGGCTCAAATGGTAAAGAAAGTGCCTGCCAATGCAGGAAACACAAGAGCTGTGGGTTTGATCCCTGGGTCGGGAAGATCCCCTAAAGGAGGGCATGCTGACTGACTCCAGTATGCTTGCCTGGAAAATCCCATGGACAGAGAAGCCTGGTGAGTTACAGTTCATGGGGTCACAAAGAGTCAGACATGACTGAAGCAACTTAGCATGCATGCATGCACAGACTAGCTTACCAGGCTCTTCTGTCCATGGGATTCTCCAGGCAAGAATACTGGAGTGGGTTGCCATGCCTTCCTCCAGGGGATCTTCCCGACCCAGGGATCAAACCTGCATTACTTACGTCTCCTGCATTGGCAGGCAAGTTTTCTACCACTAGCACCACCTGGAAAGCCCTCCAAAGGCATCCCATCTTAGAGCAGTTTCCATTACTCTATTCCAGCAAAACTGGCCTGTCTGGGGCCCTCAAACTCTGTCTTACAGCCTTTACAATCACTGTCCCTCCCTCTAGCATGCTCTTCTCACAGATACCTACATGATTCACTCCCTCATTTTGCTCAGGTTTTTGCTCCTGTGTTAAATATCATGATTGGAGAGGTCCTTTGCTGCTGCTGCTGCTGCTGCTGCTGCTAAGTCACTTCAGTTGTGTCCGACTCTGTGACCCCATAGACGTCAGCCCACCAGGCTCTCCTGCCCCTGGGATTCTCCAGGCAAGAACACTGGAATGGGTTGCCATTTCCTTCTCCAATGCATGAAAGTGAAAAAGTGAAAGTGAAGTCGCTCAGTTGTGTCCAACTCTTAGTGACCCCATGGACTGCAGCCCACCAGGCTCCTCCATCCATGGGATTTTCCAGGCAAGAGTACTGGAGTGGGGTGCCATTGCCTTCTCCGGTCCTTCACTACCCTGTATAAAATAGCAACTCCCACTCCAACACTCTGTATCATCCTTGCTCATTTAACATATATGTTCTATTTCTTGTCTGTCCTCTTATCCTAGACTGTAAGGTCTGTGAAGGCAGGGATTTGACATTTATTGATCACTATACTGGGCTTCTCAGGTAGCATTAGTGGTAAATAAGTCTTGCCAGTTCAGGAGACATAAGAGACGTGTGTTCAGTCCTGAGGTTGGGATGATCCCCTGGAAAAGGGGCATGGCAACCCACTCCAGTATTCTTGCCTGGAGAATCATATGGACAGAGGAGCCTGGCAGGCTACAGTCCATGGGGTTGCAGAGTTGGACACGACTGAAACAACTTAACAGGCACACAAAACCACTATACTATCCCTGTGTAAGACAGTTTCTGGCACATATTAATAGTAGAGGCTTAATATTTTGAATGAATAAAGATCTAACTGGTAGAATTTTTAGTTTGGATCTCCTTGGTATTTGTTTCTACAAGCCAGACTACTCTTCCCCCAAACTGATATTTTTTCCTTCAACCAGATACCACTTGGAAAAAAATCTCAGCCTTCTCTCAAACCTGTTGGATAAATTCTATGCACCTTAGGGACCAGCCTTGAGTTTTCCAATTACCTCAGACATCTAGGGAATTACTTATCATGAAGAAGCTGGTTGTGTTACATCATTTTTCCCCAAGTGTCTTTTTTTTTTTTTTTTTTGCTGCACTAGGTCCTTTGCAGCACATGGAGGCTTTTCTCTAGTTGTGGGGTGTGGGCTTCTTGTTCCCATGTGGGGACTTCTCTACTCGTGGAGCATGGGCTCTAGACTGTGTGGGCTCAGTAGTGCAGCGCACAGGCTTAGATGCCCCGTCACATGTGGGACCTCAGTTCCCTGACCAGGGATCAAACCCACATCCCCTGCATTAGAAGGCTGATTCTTAACCATGGGACTGCCAGGGAAGTCCCCACCAT
Source organism: Bubalus bubalis (assembly GCF_019923935.1). Lineage (NCBI taxonomy): Eukaryota > Metazoa > Chordata > Mammalia > Artiodactyla > Bovidae > Bubalus > Bubalus bubalis. The sequence goes on from NC_059162.1 coordinate 26,330,409, forward strand.
ATGTCTTTTAATGAATCAGATTTCAGAACTAAGAATGCAAAAGTTTATCATTTATTTCAGTTGGGAAAAGATTTTGGTCACTGGATAACTGTACTGTAGATGAACTGTTATTATGAGAGAAAATTAAGGCATCTAGGTCTGGCAAATGCCCTACCTAGCTTTTAAGCAGTATCAATGGTAACAGACTATTTTTTGGGGCTCCAAAATCACTGCAGGTGGTGACTGCAGCCATGAAATTAGAAGATGCTTACTCCTTGGAAGAAAAGTTATGACCAACCTAGATAGCATATTAAAAAGCAGAGACATTACTTTGCCAACAAATGTCCATCTAGTCAAGGCTATAGTTTTTCCAGTAGTCATGTATGGATGGGAGAGTTGGACTACAAAGAAAGCTGAGAACCAAAGAATTGATGCTTTTGAACTGTGGTGTTGGAGAAGACTCTTGAGAGTCCCTTGGACTGCAAGGAGATCCAACCAGTCCATCCTAAAGGAAATCAGTCCTGAATATTCATTGGAAGGACTGATGCTGAAGCTGAAACTCCAGTACTTAGGCCACCTGATGCGAAGAGCTTTCCCAGCATCAGGGAAAGACTGAAGGCAGGAGAAGGGAATGACAGAGGATGAGATGGTTGGATGGCATCACCGACTCAATAGGCATGAGTTTGAGTAAACTCCAGGAGTTGGTGATGGACAGGGAGGCCTGGTGTGCTGCAGTCCATGGGGTTGCAAAGAGTCGGACACGACTGAGTGACTAAAGTGAATTGAACTGAATGTTAACAGTTCCATTACAAATATTTACAAAATTTGTGCAGGTGTTGGAGGGGAGGGAGAGGCTATTTTTAGTCTGTGCTACAATGGAGTTGAAATCCAGCCGAAAGACTTGGCAAAGTAAGACTGGTCAGCAGAGCCCAAGATTCAAGGTGAAGACAAAAAGAAGTTTCAGAATTTAAGAACTGTCCCCAGTGTAACCAAGTGCTTCAGAAATCACCTCTGAGTTGAGGGCACGGAAGCATCAAGGTACAGCATTATGATGTAAGCTGTATCTCTGGTGTTACAGGTAGGAAAAAGAGAGCCAGAAATGACAGCCTCTGTCCCCTGGGATGGTGTAACAGGATAAACATCTGGGTTGTCGTGGATAACATATGTACACACAAACCTGCCAGTCTACCCATTCTCTAATCTCTAAAATGTAGTGGTCACTCAGCTTTACTCCAGAGGAAGTATACCTGTGAGTTAGGTTTGTCTCAATTAAGAGGTGGCTGGGTGAAGCGAATGCTAATTAAAAGTATAATATAGGAAGAGGCATTTCACTCTTTTTGCTTTATTAGCTTGTGTGTGTGTGTGCTGAGTCACTTCAGTCGTGTCCGACTCTTTGTGACCCTGTGTACTGCAGCCTGCCAGGCTCCTCTGTCCATGGGATTCTCTAGGCAAGAATACTGGAAAGGGTTGCCATGCCCTGCTCCAGGGGATCTTCTCAACCCAGGGATCAAACCCGCATCTCTTGCATCTCCTACATCGGCAGCCAGATTCTTTATCACTAGTACCACTTGAGAACCCCCTTATTAACTTCTATGATTTCAATTCCTTAACCACTTCCTCAAAGAAGTCCTCCTTAACTAGCTTCAATCCCTGCTCTAAGTCATCCCAGCTATGTGGACCTCCAGACGGTAGCACTCATTGCCACAGCCACTTCACAGTCATACATGATCTGATTAATGCCCATCTCCCCTAATAAGGCTGGAAGCCTCAGGAGGACAGATTGTTTTTCAGTTTTGCTCACCCTTATAAGGGCTTCCCTGGTAGCTCAGCTGGTAAAGAACCTGCCTGCAATGCAGGAGACCCCAGTTCAATTCTTGATTCAGGAAGATCCCCTGGAGAAGGGATGGGCTACCCACTTCAGTAATCTTGGGCTTCCCTTGTGGCTCAGCTGGTAAAGAATCTGCCTGCAATGCTGGAGATCTGGGTTTGATCCCTGGGTTGAAGATCCCCTGGAGAAGAACAGCTACCCTCTCCAGTATTCTGGCCTGGAGAATTCCATGGACTGTATAGTCCGTAGGGTAGCAAAGAGTTGGACATGACTGAGCAACTTTCACTTAGTGCTCAGAAGTGCCCGGCACATTTAATGTTTTTAAATTAATGTATGAATAATCAAGTGCTTCTCCAGTGGTTCAGTGGTAAAGAATCTACCTGCAATGCAGGAGACACAGGAAATGTGGGTTTGATCCCTGGGTCAGGAAGATTTCCTAGAGGAGGGCATGGCAACCCACTCTAGTATTCTTGCCTGAAGAATCCCATGGACAGAGGGGACTGGCAGACTACAGTCCATAGGGTCTCAAAGAGTAGGACACAATCAAAGAGACTAAGCATGGATGCACATGAATAATCAAACAGTAAAAGTTTTTACTTCTACATCTACTTCTGCTTGACATTGAAGTGCCTAAAGCCTTTGACTCTGTGGATCACAACAAACTGGAAAATTCTTCAAGAGATGGGAATACCGACCACCTTACCTGCACCCTGAGAAACCTGTATGCAGCTCAAGAAGCAACAGTTAGAACTGGACATGGAACAACAGACTGATCCCAAAAGGATCAGGGGAAGGAGTATGTCAAAGCTATATATTATCACCCTGCTTATTTAACTTATATGCAAAGTATATCATGCAAAAATGCTAGGCTGGATGAAGCACAAGCTGGAATCAAGACTGCCAGGAGAAATATCAATAATCTCAAACATGCAGATGACACCACACTTATGGCAGAAAGCGAAGAGGAACTAAAGAGCCTCTTTGATGAAGGTGAAACAAGAGAGTGAAAAAGTTGGCTTAAAACTTAACATTCAAAAAACAAAGACCGTGGCATCCGGTCCCATCACTGCACGGCAAACAGATGGGGAAACAATGGAAATGGTGACAAACTTTATTATCTTGGGCTCCAAAATCACTGCAGATGGTGACTGCAACCATGAAATTAAGACACTTGCTCCTTGGAAGAAAAGCTATGACCAGACAGCATATTAAACCTAGACAGTGTATTAAAAAGTAGAGACATTACTTTGCTGACAAAGGTCCATAAAGTCAAAGCTATGGTTTTTCCAGTAGTCATGTATGGATGTGAGAGTTGGACCATAAAGAAGGCTGAGTACTGAAGAATTGATACTTTTGACCTGTGGTGCTGGAGAAGACTCTTGAGAGTCCCTTGGACTGCAAGGAGATCCAACCAGCCAATCCTACAGAATCAACCCTGATTCTGAATATTCATTGGAAGGACTGATGCTGAAGCTGAAGCTCCAGTACTTTGGCCACCTGATTCAAAGAGCCGACTCATTAGAAAAGACCCTGATGCTGGAAAACATTGAGGGCAGGACGACGAGATGTTTGGATGGCATCACCGACTCGATGGACTTGAGTTTGAGCAAGCTCCGGGAAATGGTGAAGGACACTGAGTGACTGAACAACAAAAACGGATTTTCCCATCCTTCCTTTCATACGGAATCTCTACTACATGCAGAATTAGCCAAGGATTCTAGGTACAAAGGACGTGAGCTAATGAAGACATGGTCTCCCGTTTCCCCCTAGGGGTTAGAGCAGGAGCCTCCAACCTTTTTGGCACCAGGGACTGGTTTCATAGAAGACAATTTTTCCATGGACCAGGGATGGGGGATTGGTTTCCGGATGATACAAGTGCATTACATTTATCGTGCACTTTATTTCTACTATTATTACATTAACTCCATTTCAGATCATTAGGCATTAGATCCCAGAGGCTGGGGATCCCTGGATTCTTTCATTTCCATTCCTGTCCCCTGGCTACTGACTGAGTGGTTCTTTGTATGTAACCTTCACTAACTGCATTGCTATCAATGAAAACATTTTATTCTAGGTTGTATGCCTACAATGTCTAAATTCCTATTGTTATTCTCTTTGTGCTTGAAGGTGTGCCTTTTAATTCTTTCTGGCTTTTTCTAAAGCTAGATAGTGCATAGCAAATAGCAGCACAACATCCCACTCTATAAACCCAAATTCTCTCAAGGCATTATGGTAGATACCAAGATTATAGACAAACAGGGGGCACACTGCGCAATGGCATTTCCATGACCGTCCTGTTAGTGAAGGAGAATCTGGCTTCACCACCAAGCCCTGCTGAAAGCCATTAATACTTCACCGGGCAAGACAATGGGAGAGAGGAAAGAACCCAGTAATCATACACAGACATTTCAAATCACATCCCTGATTGCTAGAGGAAGGGGTCGTGCCCCACAAGGACATCATCCTATTGTGTTCATAATAATTGAGTGGCGACAAGAGTCCTAGGGAAGGTTTTCAAGGGCCCAGGTTCCATCTAGCCATGGCATGCACAATGCCCCTTTTTTGATTAATACTGCCAAAAAGAAGTCAAACTATAAACTTTGAGGGCAACTCTTTCATATAAAAATACCTTGTAAGCTGGGTGCTCGACAGTGTTGCACTTTGGAGACAGATGTTCACCATCTGGCTCTTTCAGCTGCACCCACGCTTCTATTTTATTCTCATATTCCAATACCTGGTCCCACAGCAATAACACTAGCATTTGGATAGCATGTCATGCTTAATAAAGCATTTATTACCCCATTTTGTCCTTGCCTAAGTCTGGTGAGGTAGGCGGGGAGATGTAAAAGGAAAATCCAACAGTTACGGTGTCACATAAAGGAAGGTTGCTTGACACTGGCAGAACTCATAGGGCAGCGCTTCAATTAAGTTGTTACGTTGTGAGACATTGCCCACTGCCTGTGGGTGCCGACCCACCTTGTCACGCCCTGACCTTAAGAAACTGACTCACAGTAACTAAAATGAATGTGAGCCTGAGACAGATTCCAGGATGTACGTATAATTCATGAGACACTGCCAGCCCGAGGCTAAGATTTCAGGATGCACATCTGATAAAGACAGTGGCTCCCATCCTTGCTGTATACACCTCACATCAATTGCATCTCCCTGTTACACCAAGACAAAGCTGGGAGGCTTTGCCAGTTTAGAATCTGAACAATGAAAGCTATAGAAACTGTTTGAGATACCAGAAGGAATCTTAGATTCAATCAGTCAGTGGGCTCTGAATATCTGAAGATTGTACATTATAATCCCTGCATCCATCTTCAGACTAAAAGCAAGCATACTTGCACCTCAAAGTTAACACTGCCTCTCTCCTAAACAGGGCTTCACAGGTGGCTCAGCAGTAAAGAATCTGCCTGCCAATGCAGGAGATGTGTGAGTTTTACCCCTGGATTGAGAAGATCCCCTGGAGGAGGAAATGGCAACGCACTCCAGCATTCTTGCCTGGAGAATTCCATGGACACAGGTGTTAAAGCCACGCGTTCCAGGAAACAAACTCACTCAGAAGGACAATGCAGATAGTGGAGTGCAGTTTATTACACTGGCGGGCCCAAGGCAGAGTCTCCTCTTAGCCAAAGACCCTGATCGGCCCACCACCCCAATTTCCTTGAGACTTACATAAAACAAAGGAAGGGTAAATACAATCACAATAACCCCATCATTCATGCGTTAGGTGTTCAAACAGTTAATAATAAGCCTGCGGTTACATCCCAATAGATACAGAAAGGGTTTATGACCTGTCTGGAGGCAGGGGTGATTAGAGTATGTTTTCTCTTAGGCGATGAGTAACCTGGATGTGAGTAATCTTCAAGATTCCCCTGTCCAGAGAGGGTCTTATCCTTCTAATGTAGTTTCCATAGGCACTAAGCACAGAGTTCAGAGTCTGTTGGAGAGGTTGCCGAGCATGATCAGCATGAACAGGCCTAAGATGGGGTCCAGCTCTGTTTCCTCCTTCACAGGAGCCTGGTTGGTTACTGTTCAGAGTCGGACATGACTCTGTGCGGTTACTCGGTGGGTTACTCTGTGGGGTCACAGAGTCGGACATGACTGAGCACACACACACACTCTCCTAAACAGTGCCCAGAAAGGACACCGATAGTGTTGATTTAATGTGCCTTCAACTGACATGACCCACCTGTCGTGTCAAATGGGTATGGTGTGTGTATGTTATGTTGTTAAAATCCCTGTGGAGCAGTGACTGTATGCCAATCCTCACACCTCACAGACGGAAAGAACTGAGGTGCCTGGGGCATCTGCAACTAGCTAAACACCAGACAGTCAGCAAATGTTCCTACCAGCCTGGGAGCCAGGGCTTCTCAGGTGACATTCCCTTTAACCTGGTGTGTGGAACATACAACCAAACTCTCAGAGGATAATCTTACATCTTCTATTTCCCGATTTTATCAGGGACCTCACTGTAGCTGCTGAAATTCTAAAAACAATGCCCACGACAGTCACAGAAACCAAAGTGTGGAGAAGGGAATGATTTCTTCAAGGCTACACCCCCAGCTAAGGTGAACCCGGAAGTAAAGTCAGAACTCCTCCCCAGGCCACCTATCTCTACCTTTGCAGCCTTTAGACTATGTCCTTAGAGAGCACCTTTGCTTAGAAAGGCCCCAGGGCCTCAGTCCACACTGTGACTGGCCTAACACAGGGCTTTGTCATGTAATCCTAACTCAAAAGAGGGCAACAATTCTAGCGAAGAAGAAATACAACTCTCTTCGGCAGAAATTTGCAGAGTAAGTGCTTTGAAAATGACTGCCAACAGGAAGAAGGGAATCTGAATAGTTCCCCAAAGGGAAATTCTCAAAGAGTTTGTATTAGTTAGGATACAAACTGCTATATAAACAATCCCCAAATCTCATAGCTAAAAAAAAAAATTATTTCTTGATTAGGTCATAGTCCGATGTGGGTGAGCTGGGATGAGAAGGGAGGCACTGGAAGCCTGTGTTCTGCTGTCATTCAGGAGCGGAGGCTTACCAGTCTACCGGAGGGTCCATGGCCAACAGCAGATTAAAAACCTCTGATCTAGTGGCTCCACGGTTCTCTAGGGCCCTGCAGTTGTCCATCAGTTCCTTTGTATTCAGCAGGCCAACAAGAAAAGAAACAGCACAAAGAACCATATGCAAAGTTTTAGAAGAGCAGATAAGAAATGACTTACACATCGCTTCTCTCCACAGTCCACTGACTTAGAACTGCGTAATACGACCCATGTAACCGCAGTGAAGAATAGGAAATGTAGTCTCTGGTAGTCGCGAGGAAAAGGAACATGGGGGTTAGTGGACACAAAACATTATCTCTGCTACACGTCAAACACATATTTAGTGGATTATGCCAATGATAATACAAATACTATATGATTCAGTAATCCTGAATATAACAATGAGACTAAGTGCTTCTATACTGCAAATGTGTAAAACTACAAATACTATAAAAATACAAATGTTAAACTACCTGACACAAATACTACATGATAACACAAAATGATATAATAACATAAATGATATGATATCAAATTCTAAATGATACAATAATACAAATACTACCCAACCACGTATTAGGTAGGAACCCACTTCTGCTCAGCCTATACAGAGATGGTTACTATAAAACTCTTAGAGGAAAACACAGGCAGAACACTCTTTTGACATAAGCACCAGGATCTTTTTTGACCCACCTGCTAGAGTAATGAAAACAAAAACAAAAATCAACAATTGGGATCTAATTAAACTTAAAAGCTTTTGCACAGCAAAGGAAACCATAAACAAGATGAAGACAACCCCCAGAATGGGAGAAAAATACTTGCAAACAAAGCAATGGACCAAGGATTAATCTCCAATATACACAAACTGCTCATACAGCTCAACATCAAAAAAAAAAAAAAAAAAAGACAAACAACCAACCCAATCAAAAACTGGGTGGAAGACCTAAATAGATATTTCTCCAGAGAAGATCTAGAGATGGCCAACAACACAAGAAAAGACGCTCAACATCGCTCATTATAAGAGAAATGCAATCGAAACTACAATGAGGTATCACCTCATACCTGTCAGAAAGAAAGGCCATCATTAAAAAATCTACAAACAATAAATGCTGGAGAGGGTGTGGAGAAAAGGGGGCCCTCTTGCACTGTTGGTAGGAATGTAAATTGAGACAGTCACTATGGAGAACAGTATGCGGGTACCTTAAAAAACTAAAAATAGAACTACTGTATGACCCAGCAATCCTACTTTCCATATACCCAGAGAAAACCATAATTGAAAAAGATACATGCACACCAGTGTCCATTGCTTCCATGTCCTGGCTATTTACAATGCACAGCCGAGACACGGGAGCAACCTCAACGTCCATCAATAGAGGAATGGATAAAGAAGATGTGATGCATGTATACAATGGAGTATTATCCATAAAAAGGAACAAAACTGGAGTCATTTGGACCTAGAGACTGTCAAAGTAAAGTAAGTCAAAAAGAGAAAAACAAATATTGTATATTAATGCGTATATGTGGAATCTAGAAAAATGGTCTAGAAGAGATGGTTATAGGAGCAGCCTTGTTGGTAGGAATTGAAGAGATGGGAGGGAGTCTGTGTTAGAAAAGGCAGTAACACCGGGTCCCCATCAGCTGAGAGGAAAAAGGCACAGAGGGCTTTTTAAGTGTTTCCTGAAGCTTAGGTACAACTCTCCCAGGGCTGTTTATCCAAAGTACTTTATTGGTTTTATTTAATACACTGATTGGTTAGCATGACTGGTTAACTAGCTGGATAACATGATAATTCATCCTCGCTTGGAGAAGGCCATCAGGCTTGAAGGTGAAACTGAAAGCCCAGGAGAGCTCAAAGGACCAGGGTTAAGTCGCTCCCCCCCAGATCCTAGTGCAAACCAACAGTGGCACTATTCTGCGCCCGAGAAACAGGAAGTTAGATGCCAAAAAGGACTTTGAGGTCAGCCAAGGAGAGCTTGGTGACCAATTCTTCAGATCCTGATAGAATCTGTTTGGCTAAATCTTTCTTTTTTTCTTGGAGTTGCAAGATCTTCTCTTCTACTGTTTCCTCGCAAACAAATCTGAAAAACAGACAAGCAAACAATCAAAACCCCAAAGCAGCATATCTTAAGAAATATTCAAACTCTACATATGCTTAGTTTTTAAAGGAGATTTCTTCCTCTGTTTTTCCTTAGGTTTGATTAATAACTCTATGTTTAGGAAACCTAAACAACTTAGACTAAATATATACATCCGTTTAAAGTGATCTGAACTCAGACTGGCTTTTTATTTCTTTTCAAAGCTGAGATAATTGAGAAACGCCAGAATCACGAGAGATATGTGCCTAGTCACTCACTCATGTCCGATTTTCCGACCCCATGAACTGCAGCCTGACGGGCTCCTCTGTCCTTGAGGATTCTCCAGGCAAGAATACTGGAGTGGGCTGCCATGCTCTCCTCAAGGGGATCTTGCCAACCCAGGGACCGAACCCAGGTCTCCCACATTGCAGGCGGATTCTTTACCAACTGAGACACTAGGGAATACGCTGACCCCAAAAAATAGAAATTGTAGAGATCCACCTTTCACACAAAAAGCTCAATCTTGGGAAGGTCAGAACGTCTAAAGCTATCAGGCTTCTGCTAGGAATATGTGTACTGGTTAAAGTACAGAGTGTCTTCTTTCATGGCTAATTCACACTGAAAACAGGTTTGACCAGTTGAGGAAATGCCACTGTTGTCCTTTCCTCACTCATTCAACAAGTACTGATGGACAGTCACTATACGCCACGCACCATGCTAGGTATAGGAACATAAGAGACGAACATGCTCATGCAGTCAGAGAACACAAGATGAAGACGTGAAAATAAACAGCAAGAATAATGACAGGCCCTGGGAACGGCTCTAATGGAAATATGTCCGCTGTACAAGACGAGTGAAAGGAAATCTGTCTGGGCTATTCAGGGACGACTCCATTGACGAGTTAATTCTTCATGTGACTTGTAGGAAGAGCAAGGGTTTGCCAGGTGGAACAGTGGGGAGGGCATCCCAGGGAATGGGAACATGTATAAAACCATGGGTAACATGTGCAGCAACATGGATGGATCTAGATATTATCGTGCCAAACCAGAAAGAGACAAATACCATGTGATATCACTTATATGTGGAGCCTAGAATACGACAGAAATAAACACGTCTATGAAACAGAAACAGACTCACAGGTACAGAGCACAGGCTTGTGGCTGCCAAGGGGGGTGGGGGCGGAGGAAGGATGGCGAAACAGACTCACAGGTACAGAGAACAGGCTTTGGCTGCCAAGGAGGGTGGGGGCGGAGGAGGGACGGCTTGGGAGTTTGGGGTTAGCAGAGGCAAACTATTCTATGATGGATAAACAGCAAAGTCCTACTGTATGGCACAGGGAATTATATTCAGTGTCCTGTGATAAACCATAAGGGAAAATATAAAAAAGAATATATATAACTGCCACTTTTGCTATACAGCAGAAATTAACAAACACTGTAAATCAACCATACGTCAATAAAATTAAAAATCACAACAAAGAAAAAACAGAATGAATAGAGAAATTGTCCAACTCTTTGCGATGCCATGGACTATAGCCCACCAGGCTTCCCTGTCCATGGAACCCTCCAGGCAAGAATAATGGAGTGGGTTGCCATTCCCTTCTCCAAGAGATCTTCCTGACCCAAGGATCCAACTCAGGTCTCCTGCATCATAGGCAGACTCTTTACCATCTGAGCCTCAAAGGAAGCAGGAGTATGATTACATGTTTAAGCTATAAGGTAACCACTTATATTTAGAAAAAAAGAAACAAAACCTTTGCTGAGTTTTGGAACATGGTATGCTTGGGGAGGTCATTCAATCTGGCCAGGGCAAAAGTCAAACACTACACTGTACTACAACGACAGAAGCTCAGGAGACTGGTGGGGGCTGGGTCATGAGTGACCATTCCTGTGATGCTAAGAAACTGAAGAGCTGAAAGAAGGAAATGGCAGTGGATGGGAAGAAAGGGATGGTTGTAAGAAACATCTAGGAAATAAAATGAATGAACATGGTTTGTGAAAAGTAAGAAGATGGAGTCTGGTTTTGGCTCCATGATTAGATAAACAGTGGCACTATTCACAAAGATAAGGAATTCAGAAGAATCAACAGATACGGGCAAGTAGGGAGAAACAATCTCGGCATGTGATACTGTGAGTCCCTGGAGCATGTAACAGTACTTGCTACATGGGGACTCCCCACTTTTGTTGTCTGTTTAGTTGTGAAGTCGTATCTGACTTTTTGCAACCTCATGGACTACATTCTGCCAGGCTCCTCTGTCCATGGTATTTCCCAGGCAAGAATACTGGAGTGGGTTGCCATTACCTTCTTCAGGGGATCTTTCCAACCCAGGGATCGAACCCAGGTCTCCTGCATTGCAGGAGAGTTCTTTACCACTAAGCCACCTGGGAAGCCTCATAGGTATTCATTTTTTTGAGGTGAATGAGATAAATCCATGAGTAAATGAATAATGGGTGCGGATGTGGACACTTGGATTCATATATTTTGTGGGGATTTGGATATCTGGGCCTGAAGGTTAGGAGACCTTGGAACTGATGGTATAGATTTTGGACTTGCTGGAGTAGATAGGATTATTGAGAGAGGTGCATACAAAGTAAGCTGAGAAGACAGCTAAAGACAGAACAACTGACACAACTGCTGTACTTGGCACATTCTGGAATTCACTGGTGCCCCTTAGCAAGAGCAGCTTCAGTGATGTGACAGGGGTGAAAGCCAGTTCATACAGGTTGAGGAATGAATGGGAAATAAGTAAAGACAGACAATGATTTCTAATTCTTCAAGAAACTTGGCCATGAAGATGAAGGAAAGCAGTCCATAACTGGGCTGGATTGCACTGTTAAGGCAGGTTCTATCATTGTTTTTAAAAAGAGGAGGGTCTCACGTAGAGGGACATTCTACAAAATAACTGCCCTCTGCATTTTAAAAATGTCACTGTCAGAAAACACAAAGAAAGACTGAAGTGTTGTTCCAGATTAAAGGGGACAAGAGAGTCAGGAGAACTGAATGCTATGCAGGACCCTTTGGTGGGAAGGACATCACTGGAACAAGTGGCAAAACTGAATAAGGTCCGTAAATCAGATGATAGTATTGTATCATGGTTAGCATCCTGGTTTTGATAACTTTATTGTGATTATGTAAGAGATGTCATTTTTAGAAGTGCCTATTTTAGTATTTAGAAGTAAAGGAACATCATGTCTGCAACTTACTGTCAAATGGTCCAGGAAAAAGCTTACACACACACACACACGTCACAGCAGTCAAGAATTTTTTGGTATTATTCTTACAATTGAGAACTCTGGGGTATTTTTGTAAGAATTCTTACATTCTTTTCTATGTCTGAAGTTATGTCAAAATAAAAGCGAAAGAAAGAGAGAGAAAGAGAGAGAGAGAGGAGGGTCCTTTCATGGGCAGCCTTGACTGAGATAAGGCTCATCATTGTACTTAAGTTTTCTTCTGCAGGGACCAGCTCCAAGGTTACCCCCAAATTGCTTGTGTTCCCCTCCTGACCATGAGTGCCAAGGAGGATGAGCCCCACAAAAACCATCAGTACAGTGACCACCAAATACTTTACATTCTGTTAAAACACTACCCAAGAAAGATTTTCACAGGAGCAGATCTTGGCCCCAGGAGACCTTTACATACTTACTTATGTATGACGACATCTTTTTGCTGCCCTACTCGGTAGATTCGGTCACAAGCTTGATCTTCAAGTGATGGATTCCTGTGAGAAGACAGGGTTTGAGCTCAGGGGAACTGACATCCTCGACAAGGGGCGGGCAAATCCCACAGGCCAAATCCAGCCTGCAGTCTGTCTCTGTATGGCTCTTGAGTTTGAAATAGTTGTTACATTTTTAAAGGTTTGTTAAAAAAAAAAAAAAATCAAACCCAAAATCCACAAAAAAGAATATGTGACAGAGACCTATGTATCTGCAAAGCCTAAAATATTTATAGAAAAAGTTGGTAGATCTCTGTTCTAGTCTATGTGGGGCTTGGAGGCTCCCAGATGTCTTCTTGCCCTCTCATGAGAAACTGGGCTCAGATTTGCCTCCAACAGGAACTCTTAGCACCACCATCAGCTGAAAACTATAGGTAACAGAGGCTAAAGCGATGCTCAAATCCAATCATTAACTAGCTGGATGACTCTGGGCAAGTCATCTAACCATAACCTAAAAGGCTTGGGAATGGGAGGGCTGGCAAATGATCATTAATGCCTTTATCTTTTTTAAGATTTTTTTTTAACTGTGGACCACTTTTAAAGTCTATATTGAACTTACTACAATACTGTTTGCTTTATGTTTTGGTTTTTTAGCTGCAAGGCTTATGGGATCTTAGCTCCCCAACCAGGGATTGAACCCACACCCCCTGCGATGGAAGACAAAATCTTTTAACTACTGGACCATCAGGAAAGTCCCCTCTAATGCCTTTTTCAACTTTTAACTTTCTATGATTCAAATAAGGAGACTTAATTTGTTTCCTTCTTTCTAGATTCTCCTTTTCAATTCCAAACTAGTTTCTCATCTTACCTCTTTAAAAACTTGAATAACATTTCTCCAATTCAGAAGCCAGCATGATTCCAATTCTGCTTTCCTCATGTATGGGGGTGGGAGGGGTCCCAAGTAAGACCTAAACACATTCTCCAGGAAGATAACAACAGGTGGGCCTGTCTGTGCCCATCTGGGCTGCCTGGAGAACAAATGACAATCCCTGGCAACGGTGCCTGGTGCAGCAATCCCTAACTGGCATCATTGAAAAAGCAAAACTGGGACAGATTATGATACTTTCTCCTAGCAACACATGAATCATTTGCTTCATATCTAGGAAGGATGCTGCTATGCTCCTGGTGTTGACACTATGAGCGATGAGTCCAAGACTACGTGTTAAGCATGTATCTAACATAATTAGAAAATTTCTTTGCCTTTTCCTTTAGGAGTAATGGTTCTCCTTCTTTGCCAATGCTGAGATATCCTTGGACGTCAACAAGTATGTCTGAAATACGGTGTTTTGAAGAGAGAAAACTCTTCGTTGAGTGAAGTAGCTCTTAGCCATGAGAAAAAGCCCTACTCCCAGTTTCCATGGAAACAGACATTAGGTTAACAATAAAGTGAACAAACTATTTTAAAGTCATTTGAATCCTGCCTTGCTCAGGAATACAGGGCCATCAACTCAGCATACACCATTTTGATCTGTATCTATACACACGTATGCACAGAGGCAGCTCCACAATACGAAAGGAACACACTCATTATGAGGTCAGGTTTTACTGCCCCTCTGGTCTTCCTGCGATGCAGGGACAACTCAAGAAAAATCCATAATTGTTACCAGTGCATGTCCAGAAGAAAAAGATGGTTTCCTCCAGTCAGGTTTAGACCGACACCTCCAGCCAAGAGAGAAATTAGCATAACCTTCAAAAGGAAGCACACCATTCACTTTACACAGATTCAGTCTCATAAAGCATCTCTCCTCCTGTCACAGGTTCAATACCAAGACCAATAGAAATAAGCAACATGTTCTTATCAAATTTCCTTCTGCAGTCATAAAGGCACTGTTTTGAAACTTTGAGATGCTATTTTCCCTGCCTCACCTTTGAGAAGATTCTCATTTAACCTTGTTTTGGTGAGTCAATCTCAAGACATTAATTGCGTGCCTGCCAAATATATGAATACTACCATTTAGAGGACTGGGGCTGGTCAGCTCAATACACTTTCCATCAACCAGTGCTGTCTAATCCACCATCCCCACCACTGCCATGACTCTCCTGCCTATCACTCAACTGCTGTTTGGTCACTCAGTCATGTCTGACTCTTTGTGACCCACAAAGAGGACTCTAGCCCACCAGGCTCCTCTGTCCATGGGATTTCCCAGGCAAGAATACTGGAGTGGGTAGCCATTCCCTTCTCCAACAAATCTTGCCAACCCAGGGATCAACCCCAAGTCTCCCCCTTGGCAGGCAGATTCTTTACCACTGAGCCACGAGGGAAGCCCTAAATTCCCATCATCCATAATTAGATGTCTTTGAGAGGAGAGTGAAAAAACTGGCTTAAAACTCAACATTCAGAAAACTAAGATTGTGGTATCACGTCCCATCACTTTATGGCAAATAGATGGAAACAGTGAGAGACTTTATTTTTGGGGGCTCCAAAATCACTGCAGATGGTGACTGCAAGCCATGAAATTAAAAGACACTTACTCCCTGGAAGAAAAGCTATGACCAACCTAGACAGCATATCAAAAAGCAGACATTACTTTGCCAACAAAGGTCTGTTTACTCAAAGCTATGGTTTTTCCAGTAGTCATGTATAGATATGAGAGTTGGACTATAAAGAAAACTGACCACTGAAGAATTGATCCTTTTGAACTGTGGTGTTGGAGAAGACTCTTGAGAGTCCCGTGGACTGCAAGGAGATCCAACCAGTCCATCCTAAAGGAAACCAGTCCTGAATATTCATTGGAAGGACTGATGCTGAAGGTGAAACTCCCATACTTTGGGCACCTGATGCGAAGAGCTGACTCACTGGAAAAGACCCCAATGCTGGGAATGATTGAAGGTGGGAGGAGA
This sequence comes from Bubalus bubalis, assembly GCF_019923935.1. NCBI lineage: Eukaryota > Metazoa > Chordata > Mammalia > Artiodactyla > Bovidae > Bubalus > Bubalus bubalis. Next base: position 26,345,885 of record NC_059162.1, read on the forward strand.
AGGGGATGACAGAGGACGAGATGGTTGGATGACATCACCGACTCAATGGACATGAGTTTGAATAAGCTCCAAGAGTTGGTGATGGACAGGGAAGACTGACATGCTGCAGTCCATGGGGTCACAAAGAGTCAGTCATGACTGAGCGACTGAACTGAACTGACTGTTCTCCCACTTCCCTCCATCTTTCCTCACATCAAGATCCCACACATCCTTCCAGGCTTGCCTTTTCCACAAAGAGTTTCTTGATCCTAACCAGTTCTGTCCTTACTCTCTTTAACCTTCATATTTTATTCTCTTAGAGTATTTTCACACTTTGATATGTACCCCTGATAAATGTCAAAAGAATCAAAAATACCTGGAGGGATCAAAGCTATGAATATTTTTCAAATGAGCTATGTTAAAATTTTCTGTGTAATCGGGAACAATCTGCTCTTAATTACAGAACTCAGCTGTGATCAGCTCGTACCTGAGGGCCCCGGGGGCTGTTAAATGCCTCTACCAAGTCCATTCTCTGTTTAGGGTTGACAGTGCCATCGATGGTGGCATAAGTAAATCCACATCTCTTAAGATGCAAGGCTACAACCTTCAGCATGCTGGTCCACTGAGAGACAATGACACTGGAAGAAAGGAGAAAACAGAAAACCAACGCAGATGAAATAAACTCATCTGCAGGGCTTCAACACCTGCTATCCATACGATTCAGTTATCAAATGTGGAAGAAGGAAAGCCTTCTGATACCTAAGGGTACACACTTAGGTGACATAAGATTATAATGCTCCCAGGTATTTCTATATCTAGTCTGCAACTTATCTTGTGCGAAATGAAGCCAGAACAAAGTGGTGGTGAAACTCAAGTGACGGCCGCAGCCTCCGATTATCTGGGGGCCTAGTTCTCATCTACAGGTCTGTCCTCCTGCAGAAAAGGAGGACAGGCCCCTCCCCTTGCCAGTCAGAACCATAAGCCTCTAGGGTTTCTCTGTTCCCCCCATGCTGTGCTTTAATTAGAGTTTTACATGTTTAGATCAAATCTTTCTGATCTACAAATGCAGCGAGTAACACAGTAAAGTAAACAAACAATGACTGAACCTCCTGCATCCCCGCCCCTAGCTCAGGAACATGTCCAGCACTGTGGGGGCTCCCGGTCTGACCACACCCCTCTCCCTCCATCTCCCTCTGTTATTGTCTTGCTTTGTTTAAGATGCTTCTTCTCTGCTCTTAAACACCTCTTCAGATGCTCAGCTTACTTAGATCCTCCAAGGACTGCCTTTGCAACCAGTGTCAGAAATATTTTAATTAGAAATCACAGGGAATTTGTGCCGTAACCTCAGTACTTTCTGCTGAGTGTGACTCAAGGTCCTTGATATAAAAAGCTAAGATTTATAACTATTCACAATATCCAATTTTCTTGCAAAATTACAAGCAACACTTGGATAATGAAATAACACACTTACCTCTTTTGGGACCCTGAATTTCTTCGGACTGCCTCCAATTCTGCCAACAGAGATGAAATCTGGGAAAAGGTTGAATTAACATTAAGTAGGTTTAAGCAAATTTGCTTTTCTCCATTTTCTCTCCCCTGAATGAAAGAATCAGTCTTCCCCAGGGCCTCTCGGCTTTAAGTATTACTCCTCTCTGGTTCCCTCTCCTCTCTGCAGTCAGAGGACTATTTCCAAAATGCCAGTTTCTTATTTTCTTTCACTGACTGAAGACCCTCCAGTGGCCTCCCACAGAGAATAAAGCCCAAGCTCCTTACAATGACATCCCAGATTCTCACTTCCTCTCACATCTCCAGCCTTATCCCTCACTACACCCAAATGATGCTTGGGTGATACCAACATTCTCCCTCCACTGAGCCGTGCTTTGTCTCATCTTTGTCCATTCCATTCCCTCTGCTTAGAACAGCCTTAGGTGCCAGCTTAATGTCATTTCTTGGAGGTCCTCCCCAATCCAAGGTGCCCACTGACTATGTGCAACTATACACCTTTTCTTTCTATTATCATGGTCTTTTTTAAAAAGTATATACTAATTGCTTATTAGTTATCTCTTGCTTTCAAGGCTAGAGATGCTCCAAGGAGGCAGAGCTGGCATGTGTCTGGTTCATCTGCACCCTTAGCACCCAGCACACTGCGGGCCCACAGAAGATACCATCCTAATATTTGCAGAAGGAGAAAGTAAAACAGCCTGACCTGGTCCGAGGCCTGCTGCAGATGGTGTTGAAGAAAACCTTTCCAAATTGAGGAACACTTGCTCAAGCTTTGCGACAAGCTCCCTGGCTATTTATCCAAAACTGCTCAGGGCACATGCAAGTCAATGAAGGATCAGACAGTAAGAACACATGGGCAGGACTTCAAAGAGTGACTGAGTTCATTCTTCCTGACTGCTAAGGTGAATGACCTTTCTAAAGGTTATAAGAGGCCTAGAGTTCATCTCCAGAGTGGTAGAGAAGGAAGAGCATTAGACTAGGAACCAGGAGATGAACAGCGTTCCTACTTTGCCATCACAGGGCTAGATCACTCTGAAACTCCTAGGGAAGAGTTCAGCTTCCTCATGGGTAAAAGGAGCTGAGCCAGAGCAATGGAGATGCGCTTAGCTCTTCCCCTCTATGCTGTCGTGACGTTAGTGGTAACTTGTAGAGGCCCCCATGTGAGCCTGCATTCCAATCTGAACAAACACTCCCATGACTGGGCAGGAAGACAGTCACAGGACTGTACCATTTTGAATCAGTAGGAATTAAAAAAGCATGTACATGAAGTGCCTGGGGTTCTGACAACTTGAGAAAGTTATCAGAAATCAGAAAGTTGACAACTTACAGAAAGTTCTTGAATTGCCACGTAAAAAACCTAGCCATAGGTATTTTGAAGAAAAAAAAATGCAGTGGGAGAGCAGGATTTATGGTCTGTGATCAGATCAGATCAGATCAGTCGCTCAGTCGTGTCCAACTCTTTGCGACCCCATGAATCGCAGCACGCCAGGCCTCCCTGTCCATCACCAACTCCCGGAGTTCACTCAGACTCACATCCATAGAGTCAGTGATGCCATCCAGCCATCTCGTCCTCCGTCGTCCCCTTCTCCTCCTACCCCCAATCCCTCCCAGCATCAGAGTCTTTTCCAATGAGTCAACTCTTCACATGAGGTGGCCAAACTACTGGAGTTTCAGCTTTAGCATCATTCCTTCCAATGAACACCCAGGGCTGATATTCTTTAGAATGGACTGGTTGGATCTCCTTGCAGTCCAAGGGACTCTCAAGAGTCTTCTCCAACACCACAGTTCAAAAGCATCTCAGTGTCCTATCTTTTTGCCTTTTCGTACTGTTCATGGGGTTCTCAAGGCAAGAATACTGAAGTGGTTTGCCATTTCCTTCTCCAGCTACCTTGGGAATAGAGTGACTAATGAGGACAGAAGGCTGGTAACAATCAAACCTGGCAGATTGAAGCCTCTCAACAAAGGAAAGCAATTGGCGCTCAGACATAAGACATTGTCTCAAGGCTCAGGTCTTTGCGGTTTTCCCAAAACAAACTGCTCACTTGCCCAGGCCCCATCGCCATGTAAACGTGACAGACTCTTTTCCCAGGAATCCACACCAGAAATCTGCCTTGATGTGAGAGGTGGGCCCAGGCCACTCTCTGAAAGCCTACTTCCGTTCTATTCGTGAAATGAAACCAGAATTCAGGACTAGAGGGAGAATTTGATCAGCTAACATCTGGTAGCTCCAGCTCTGCCATCAAATGGCTAGACCCACTTGGACAAATACAGCGCTCTCAGGGAAATATGTGAGGAGTTGAAGTTTTTCTACTAGAATAGAGGTAATCATACTACCTTGGTGCTCTCTCTCTTGTCATCAAAAAGCTCCACCTTGAAGGATTTGCCATTAAGGGAAACGGAGGCAGACGGCTCTGAGTCGTGGAATTCGGACAAGGTCAAGGCACTGAGCTGCTCCTCCAGGGAGAGGGCCAGATCTTCACTCTTCAGCTCCGTCGGATCCAGGGCCTGACCAGAATCAGACAGGGGACACAGCAAATGGGCGGCTGAGGCAGCAAGCCATGGGACTTGCAAAGTGCTGACTGTTCAACACTGCACGTGGCAAAATGTTTTGTAATTTACCATCAGTACCCCCTTGAGTAAACCCAGATTAAAATGAAGTCTTACAAGTTTTTCTCACTAGATCAAAAATAAACCAAAGTGGAACTTTTTAGAAAATTGCCAGATTGACTACAAGATTATTCTATTTGCCCCAGCTAGAACAATAGAGTTAATTAAGCTATTGATAATCAAGACATAATTTACAGTACTACCAAAAAAAAAGACACATTACTTCAATGCCTCAAAAAAATAATATATTTCAATAAAAACTTTTTAAATAAAAAGAATTTTCAAGTACTAAGTAGTTTTTTTTTCTGTTCATAAAAATGATATATGCTTATTACAGAAAATCTAGAAAAGTTCAGAAGAGTATAAAGAAAAGAATCATTGATAACCAAGGAGAAAATAATATAAATTTTAACTGCCAAGGAGGAAAAAAAGTAACGCATTTCTCTTTTTTTCATTGAAGTATAGTTAATTTACAAAGTTCTATTAGTTTTGAGCATATAGCAAAGTGATTCAGTTTTATATACATATATATTCGTTTTCAGGTTCTTTTCCATTATAGGATATTATAAGATACTGAGTTTAGTTCCCTGTGCTATATAGTAGGTCCTACTACTGTTGCTACCTATTCAATATATAGTAGTATGTATATGTTAACCCCAAACTCCTAATTTATTCCTCCCCCTAGCCCTCTGCTATCCCCTTTGGTAACTATAAGTTTGTTCTCTACGTCTGTGAGACTGTTTCTGTTTTGTAAACAGTTCATCCACATCATCTTTCTGGATTGCAGTTGTCTTTCTCTTACTTAATATGAACTCTCTAGGTCCATCCATGTTGCTGCAAATGGCATTCTTTTTTTCGACTAATATTTCATTGTATGTACATCTGTATGTATGCATGCATATGTGTGCATATATGTATGTATACATATCACATCTTTTTTATCCATTATTCTGTTGATGGACATTTAGGTTGCCTCTATACCTTGGCTACTGTAAATAGTGTTGCTATGAACACTGGGGTGCATGTACCTTTTTGAAATAGTTTTCTCTGGCATGTGCCCGGAGTACAATTGCTGGATGGTGTGGTAACTCTATTTTTAGCTTTTTAAGGAACCTCCGTGCTATTTTCCATAGTGGCCGCACTCATTTACATTCTCACCAACAGGGTAGAATGGTTTCTTTCTCTCCACACCGTCTCTAGCATTATTTGTAGACTTTTTAATGATAGCCATTCTGATGAGTGTAAGGTGGAAGCTCATTGTGGTTTTGATGTGCATTTCTCTAATAATTAGCAATACTGAGCATCTTTCAATGTATCTGTTGGTCATCTGTATGTCTTCTTTGAAGAAATGTCTATGTGAATCTTCCGCCCATTTTTTGACTGGATTGTTTGGCTTTTTGATATTACCTCTATTAGTTATTTGTGTATTTTGGAAATTAATCCCTAGTCAGTGGCATTGTTTGCAAATATTTTCTCCCAGTCCATAGGTTGTCTTTTCATTTTGTTTACAGTTTCTTTTGCTTTGCAAAACCTTTTAAGTTTAATTAGGTCCCATTTGTTTATTTTTGCTCTTATTTCCATTACTCTAGAGAACAAATCCAAAAACATATTGCTGCAATTTATGTCAGAGTGTTCTGCCTGTAACGTATCTTCTTAATTATGAATGTGTCTCTATCCATTATAGAGACAACTTTTCCAATTGTATAAATGCTTGAGTTTTCATAACTAAGCTTATTAGCTTTATGACACTCTAAAATTCCAAAGTATTCACAAACGGTTTCCTTTTTAATGAGGTACTATTTTCTATTCTAAGATAAAGCTATTTTAAAAAAGAAAACAAAAAATAAAAACTGTTCTCAACATCACGGGAATTAGCTCAAGATCATTAACAATTAAAATACAGTAAAATAAGCAGTCTCCTCTTTGCTGCCCCACCAAAATACAAAATACCCTCAAATCCCACTTTCCTTGAGCCCAGCTACAGGAGGCGGAGGCGGCCTTCTCCGCAGCCCTCGGGGGCCCCGCACGGGCCTCTGCTTACCGACTTCAGCAGGGACAGGTGGCAGCAGCACTGGCGGAGCCTCAGCAGCTGCGACAGTATGTGCACGGCACTGGATGTCGCCCAGCCAGCTGCCGTGGAGGGCCCGGGCCTGCTGGACGCAAACTCCTGGGCCACTTCCAAGAAGGAAAACGGACACAGGAAACAGTACAGTGTTTAAAACAGAAACATGGGGAAGAACCCTGGACTAAATGAGGAGATTTGAAACCTTCTTTGATCTGAGGTTCAATAACACAATTCTAACTCACTTCTCTACTAATGAAGAAAAACGAAATACTCATTTTCTCTACAGACCTATTGTATTTGCACTTTAATAAAACAGATTTTGGAAATAACTAAAAACAAGTTCACATCACCAGGTCTGGTGCTTGCAGATTATATTTTACTTTAGTCTGAGGTTCCAAGCTAAGGTCAAGTCTCTGCTATCAAGAATTCATGACCCCCCATTTCTGTAAGTTTACCAAACCTGCACCCACATTTTCACGAGTCTCTGTATTTACAAGTGCCCACTGCTCACCTCTATTGAATGGATTCTCAGGGCTTCTTCCAGACTGGTTGCTCCCACTTTCATGTCTTTTTAGATAGTACTGCAGAGCCAACCTGCCTCAGATCGAGAAACAAAATGCACATGCAATGGTCACTAAGACCAAACAGGTTTACCATGGTCACTGCTTAACTGTGATAGTGGCAGGACCTTGAAAAATTATAGAAGTGGACTTGTTGGCCTGCCCTGGTGGTCCAGTGGTTAAGGATCCACCCGCCAATGTAGGGGACATGGGTTCAGTCCCTGCTCTGGGAAGATCCCACATGCAGTGGGGCAACTAAGCCTGTATGCCACAACTACGGAGCCTGCACGCTTTAGCCCGTGAGCCTGTGCTCTGCAACGAGAGACGCCACCGAAATGAGAAGCCAGCGCACCACAAGGAAAGCACCTCCCGACTGCTCCAGCCAGAGAAAGCCTACGTTCAACAACAAAGACCCACCACAGCCAAAAGTAAATTAATTTAAAAACAGTGGAAAAGTGGACTTGTTAAATGAAGGCAGGCTCACAGCAAGCACTGGCCAAAGGTAATAAAAATAACTACTGTAAAAGCTAAACCATTTAGAAATGATTAATAAATATTAACAAGCTTATTGATACTATAAAATATTATTACATTCTATATCAATTTAATATTAAATATGTAACAGTAATATATTATTAGTTAAGATTAATATTAAAATGTTTATTAATAAATATAAGATCTACAAAGAGAAAAAACTTAATCACTTTGGAAGGTTTGATGAACAGCTTCTTAAAAGCTCTGCTGAGAGGCTGGATAACAGGTCAAAGGTCAAAGAGATGTACTAAGTTGGCCAATACTTTCCTAATACAGCCCCACAAGGACCAGAAAGGCCTGGTGACAGTGTGCACACCCTAGACCTTCTATACAAGACAGCCAGTGGAGAACAGGTTCACAGTGTACATGAGACGAAGGTGAGCTGGGGGCGAGGTGAGAGAACAAGGGAGCTTTTTTAAAAAGGGACACAGATATTCAGCTTGTCAATAATACCGTAATTGCAGTTAGAAGAACCTTGACTCAATCCCAAGCAAGAAGAAGAATAAAACAACAGCTGTGAGAAGGTGCTTCTTCACAGCACATACCTCGATCTTGCAAAAAGGACACTATAAACAGTCTCTTCGTCTTCAGAGAGTTTTAAATGGTGCAACTGAAATTTACGGTGGGGCAGCACCACCTGGAAGAGTAAAAGACAAAAGTAGCTGCAATGAAGTTCTACAAATTAACTGAATATTACAGAGCATGTTCCCCAGAGTTGACACTGGAAATCTAGTCAACCCTTGGACGGCAGCTCCCGCCCTCCCCTGAAAGCAGAACGGCTCTAACACACCACAAAACAGGACAGCTATGACCCCGGGGGCAGGACAGCAACTCAAGGGCCTCTGTGTAGGAACACGGGAGACTCAGAAGCTCCTGAAGCAAAGGCCATGGCAGTGCAAGCAGAGTCAAGGCCATGGTCACCCTCCTTCCTGACCCCCCCCACATCCACCCAGGGACAAGTGTCAGTGGGGTTACCAAGGGCTTGCCGGTGGAGTCCAGCTGGTCCTTTGTTCTCCTCAGCAAAAGGCTCCTGGTTAAGATATTTAACCGTTCTCCTCCTTTCTTTGAGCCATTGTCTACTTGACTCTTCCACAGCTTAAACTCATCAAATGGAGAACAACGGAGAAATCTTTTTCATTAGAGGACAGAGAACAGGAAAGAAGCATGGGAGGATGAAGGAGAGAGTCAAAGACAGACATAAGATGAAAGGCAAATCAGGTTTTACATGTCATCCCAATCAATGTTAAAAGTCAATTTCATAGCAAAGCTCTGCTAGACAGAGCAAAAGGATCCAAGTCAATAACCACATCATAAAACCACATTATAAAAATGTGCCTTTTCCCATTAAAATGTCTATATCATCACAATATGACATATAACCAATAGCTAGAACTCATTCCTAAAGGTTCAAAGGCTAATACAGAAATTCTATATCCTCTTATGAGCTGACTTAAATAAAAGCAAATATTTAAAAATCAGCATTCTTTTCTGTTTGCTTCAAATAAACTGTAGCCCTGACCTCAGGCCATATGTTTTAAAGCAAAAGTAGCTCAAAACATTACTAGGTCTGAAGAAAGTAACTTCTGTTTCCTTTAATTTAACTGGTCCTGTATTTTTCCACATAGAAGGACTGCATGTCATAAAAGCCCTGTATCAGCCAATCAGCAGATTATATTCTCATAAATATTAATTCCCTTGTCCTTTACATGTTGACAGGTTTGTCACCTACTACACACGCTAATCTGGAGCATACACTGGTGATACAAGATATGAAATAATCAAGAAGGGTTACTGACAGGGCTCACAACTACCTAATCTCAGAGAGTTTACTTACTTCAGCAGTGAATACATGTCCAACAAGTTGTTCTGAATTGGGGTTCCGGTGACAGCCCAACGGGCTTGGGCCTGGAGCTTACACACGGCTATGGAAGTCTGTACCCGGGGATTCTTAACGTTGTGAGCTTCATCCAATATGATTCGAGCCCACACTACTCGAAGCAAAGGTGATGACGTGCCCTGGAAAAAACACAAGCGAAATCTAGCAAAAATATATGAAAACATGTGTGTCTTCCAGGAATAAGGGGAAATAAGCAAATTTCAAAGACTCACTCTTATCTTCAAGTTTGAGGACCTAGATCAGGCACACTGAAATAAGGATTAAGCTTAAGAAACCAAGAGCAGAAACTCAATGAGTACAAATAAACAAGTCACTTGACTTCCCCATTGTTGAGCATAAGATGTTTAAGGGTAAAATGTTTCCTCATTTTAGTTTTCTGTATTCTTTTAACCCACTTTCGAGCAATGGCCACAGGTAAGGGATACACTAGCTGTCAAGGCTGCAAAGTCATTCAATCAATAAAATATTTACTCACTTTCCCTAAATTTACAATAGTTCACTAAAAATTTAAAAGTCTACTTTGTTTCCTTTTTTGGCCATACCACACAGCATGCGTGGTCTCAGTTCCCCAGTTAGAGATCAAACCCACGCCCCCTGCAGTGGAAGCATGGAGTCTTAACCCCTGGGTCACCAGGAAAATTCCCTGAAAGTCTCCTTTTACATGTAAGATACTAAGCCAGACACAAAGATCATTTCTTCTCTTCAAGGAGTTCACAGTCTAGCGGGGGAGAAAAAAATAAAACAAGCATAAAGATCATTATATACAATGTATATACAGCAAGTCCTACTAGATGATTTAATATAGAACAGTAGGAATGTAGTGGGTCTTGCTCACTGCTGTTTACTTGCATCTGGTACATGGTAGATACTCAGTATTTGCAGAATGAATGGAGTGTCGAGGTATAAGCCAGCAGTAGGTGCCAGGAGATGCATCTGAGCACGGAAGGCAGCAAAGCACTCCATTCAGAGGGAGAATGGCTCAACAACACGACAGAGTGTGGAGGGAAGTACAGTCCTTGGTACAGCTGAGCATGGGGTTGCCCCTGGGAGGGAAGCGGGCAGGTAGGGGACGAGGGACACTCAGGAAGGGCAAGACTGTACAAGGCCTAAAAAATCATTTAAAGGAATGAAGGTTTTAACCTGAAAGCTAAGAGAAACCATTGAGGAATCTGAAAAGTTAATCATCTGCAAGAAGGCAGAGCTGGTCAAGAGATGGGTAAGCACTCTAGTCAGTTCAGTCACTCAGTCCTGTCTGACTCTTTGTGACCCCATGGACTGCAGCACACCAGGCTTCCCTGTCCATCACCAAACTCCCGGAGTTACTCATTCATGTCCATCGAGTCCATGATGCCATCCAACCATCTCATCCTCTGTCATCCCCTTCTCTTCCTGCCTTCAATCTTTCCCAGGATCAGGGTCTTTTCAAATGAGGCAGTTCTTCACATCAGGTGGCCAAAATATTGAAGTTTCAGCTTCAGCCTCAGTCCTTCCAATGAATATTCAGGACTGATCTCCTTTAGGATGGACTATTTGGATCTCCTTGCAGTCCAAGGGACTCTCAAGAGTCTTCTCCAACACCACAGTTCAAAAGCATCAGTTCTTTGGTGCTCAACTTTCTTTACAGTCCAACTCTCACATCCATACGTGATTACTGGAAAAACCATAGCTTTGACTAGACAGACCTTTGTTGGCAAAGTAATGTCTCTGCTTTTTAATATGCTGTCTAGGTTGGTCACAGCTTTTCTTCCAAGGAGCAAGTATCTTTTAATTTCATGGCTGCAGTCACCATCTGCAGCGATTTTGGAGCCCCAAAAAATAAACTCTGTTTCTGTTGTTTCCCCATCTATTTGCCATGAAGTGATGGGACGAGATACCATGATCTTAGTTTTCTGAATGTTGAGTTTTAAGCCAACTTTTTCACTCTCCTCTTTCACTTTCATCAAGAGACTCTTTAGTTCTTCTTCGCTTTCTGCCATAATGGTAGTCTCATCTGCATACCTGAGGTTATTGGTATTTCTCCCAACAATCTTGATTCCAGATTATGCTTCATCCAGCCCAGCATTTCATATGATGTACTCTACATATATGTTAAATAAGCAGGATGACAATATACAGCCTTGACATACTCCTTTTCCGATTTGGAACCAATCTGTTGTTCCATGTCTGGTTCTAACTGTTGCTTCTTGACCTGCATACAGATTTCTCAGGAGGCAGGTCAGGTGGTCTGGTATTCCCATCTCTTTCAGAATTTTACAGTTTGTTGTGATCCACACAGTTAAAGGCTTTGGCGTAGTCAATTTAGCAAGAGTAGATGTTTTTCTAGAACTCTCTTGCTTTTTTGATGATCCAACGATGTTGGCAATTTGATCTCTGGTTCCTCTGCCTTTTCTAAATCCAGCTTGAACGTCTGGAAGTTTATGGTTCAAGTAGTGTTGAAGCCTGGCTTGGAGGATTTCGAGCATTACTTTTGCTAGCGTGTGAGATGAGTGCAATTGTGCAGTAGTTTGAACATTCTTTGGCATTGCCTTTCTTTGGGATTGGAATGAAAACTGACCTTTTCCAGTCCTGTGGCCACTGCTGAGTTTTCCAAATTTGCTGGCATATTGAGTACAGCACTTTCACAGCATCATCTTTTAGGATTTGAAATAGCTCAACTGGAATTCCATCACCTCCACTAGCTTTGTTCATAGTGATGTTTCTTAAAGCCCACATGACTTCACATTCCAGGATGTTTGGCTCTAGGTGAGTGATCACACCATCATGGTTATCTGAGTCATGAAGATCTTTTTTGTATAGTTTTTCTGTGTATTCTTGCCACCTCTTCTCAATATCTTCTGCTTCTGTTAGGTCCATACCATTTCTGTCCTTTATTGAGCCCATCTTTGCATGAAATGTTCCCTTGGTATCTCTATTTTCTTGAGGAGATCTCTAGTCTTTCCCATTCTATTGTTTTCCTCTATTTCTTTGCATTGATCACTGAGGAAGGCTTTCTTATCTGAACTCTGCATTCAAATGGGTATATCTTTCCTTTTCTCCTTTGCCTTTTGCTTCTATTCTTTTCTTAGCTATTTGTAAGGCCTCCTCAGACAACCATGTTGCCTTTTTGCATTTCTTTTTCTTGAGGATGATTTGTACATCCATCCTGTACAGTGTCACGGACCTCCATCCATAGTTCTTCAGGCACTCTATCAGATCTAATCCCTTGAATCTATTTCTCACTTGCACTGTATAATTGTCAGGGATTTGATTTAGGTCATACTTGAATGGTCTAGTGGTTTTCCCTACTTTCTTCAATTTAAGTCTGAATTTCGCAATAAGGAGTTGATGATCTGAGCCACAGTCAGCTCCCAGTCTTGTTTTTGCTGACTGTATAGAGCTTCTCTATCTTTGGCTGCAAAGAATATAATCTGATTTCGGTGTTGACCATCTGGTGATGTCCATGTGTAGGGTCGTCTCTTGTGTTGTTGGAAGAGGGTGTTTGCTATGACCAGTGCGTTCTCTTGGCAAAACTCTGTTAGCCTTTGCCTTGCTTCATTCTGTACTCAAAGGCCAAATTTGCCTGTTACTCCAGGTATCTCTTGACTTTGTAGTTTTGCATTCCAGTCCCCTATAATGAAAAGGACATCTTTTTTGGGTGTCAGTTCTAGAAGGTCTTGTAGGTCTTCATAGAACTGTTCAACTTCAACTTCTTCAGCATTACCAGTTGGGGCATGCTGCTGCTGCTGCTGCTAAGTCGCTTCGGTCGTGTCCGACTCTGTGCGACCCCATAGACGGCAGGCCACAAGGCTCCGCCATCCCTGGGATTCTCCAGGCAAGAACACTGGAGTGGTTTGCCATTTCCTTCTCTAATGCATGAAAGTGAAAAGTGAAAGTGAAGTTGCTCAGTCATGTCAGACTGGTAGCGACCCCATGGACTGCAACCCACCAGGCTCCTCCATCCATGGGATTTTCCAGGCAAGAGTACTAGAGTGGGATGCCATTGCCTTCTCCGAGTTGGGGCATAGACTTGGATTATTGTGATATTGAATGGTTTGCCTTGGAAACAAAGATCATTCTGTCGTTTTTGAGATTGCACCCAAGTACTGCATTTCAGACTCCTCTGTTGACCATGATGGCTACTCCATTTCTTCTAAGGGATTCCTGCCCATAGTAGTAGATATAATGGTCATCTGAAGTAAATTCACCCATTCCAGTCCATTTGAGTTCACTGATTCCTAAAATGTCGACATTCAGTCTTGCCATCTCCTGTCTGAGACGAGCCGTGCTGTGTAGTGCTGTACCGTGTAGAGCCATGCCGTGTGGGGCCACCCAAGACAGGCGGGTCATGGTGGAGAGGTCTGACACAATGTGGTCCACTGGAGAAGGGAATGGCAAATCACTTCAGTATTCTTGCCTTGAGAACCCCACGAACAGCATGAAAAGGCAAAATGATAGGATACTGAAAGAGGAACTCCCCAGGTTGGTAGGTGCCCAATATGCTACTGGAGATCAGTGGAGAAATAACTCCAGAAAGAATGAAGGGATGGAGCCAAAGCAAAAACAACACCCAGTTGTGGATGTGACTGGTGATGGAAGCAAGGTCCTATGCTGTAAACAGCAATATTGCATAGGAACCTGGAATGTCAGGTCCGTGAATCCAGCACTCTAGAGATCACCCGAAATACAGGAAGCTGTGAATATTCTATTGCACTAAAGAATAAAAGTGTATGCAAAACAGTAGGTCTTGGAACAACACTGCATTTTCAGGGGGGAAAAGCCCATAAGAGTTATGCAATAAAGCCCCTACATAACTGAGACTAGCCTGGACACAGCAACATTCAGGTTTTTTCCCCTGGTTATTGTTTAGCCTCTGGCTCATTGTAGCCTTTTTCTTTGCAACCCCATATCCTGGGAGGTGGAGTAAAGGCAGGGAATAATGCCTTAATATCAAAATACTAGTCCTGACACTGAATACAAAACACATCCTGAGAGTACACCCCAAAGACTCTCAAACAAACACTGCAACAAGTGAAGCTTCCCTATATTTACACCATGATCAACACAACTGCAATGTAGTCATTATCTCTAAAAAGCAGCAAACTGCATCTCCACCTTCAGCACTGAGGAGGACGCCTACAAAAAAACAGAAGGGACAGAGGAAAGAACTCTGTTTCCACAGGAGAAGCAGCATGAAAGCTCAGGACCCCAGGAAGGGGACCTTTCCATCTCTGATGCTGTAAAAAGACTCCTATTAATCTGCAGTTCCGACCCTACTTCCCCAGCAGGGTCCACGCCTCACCTCCACACTGGGGTTTGCACCCGGGATCTGTTCGTCTTGTTTCGCTGTGGGAATCTCCTTGGCCAGGAGGCTGTAGGTGGTGATCACGATGTCATACCTGGAGAGGCTGCAGATGCAACACAAAGCAAAAGGTAAACCATCCAGCATGACTCTGACAAAGCAAGACACAGTTGATTTCCTTCACAAAAATCTCTCCAGCAGAACTCATTAATTTGTGTCAATTCACACACACACACTCACACACACCCTGAAGAGGTAAATTTTACACACTTGACTTCCTTATCACTTACCACTGGTCATTTTTAGAGACTACTCCCTGTAACTAGAACAGCCCCCCTCTTCCCAGCCAAGTCACAAAGGATCATCTCTGGCTGGGGTCAAATTAAGCTTGATGAGATCTGACAAGAACAGAAAGTTGGGCAGGATTGGAATTTAATATTTCGTTAATTTGACACAGATGATTCTAAAGTCCCAAGGAAGTAAGAAAACTCTGAAGTCCTGTTCATCTTATATCAATGGTGCTTTCTCCCCATTGTTCTGTAATGGATTCATGAAAACCCATTCATCTAGCTTTGATATTTGGGCACAAAAATACATGCTATACACTTTCAGCTCACCTCGCCTATACTCTTTACATGTAAAGATTCTTAATGAAAAGCACAAATCTTTCTCCAAGGAAGCTTAATATTGTGGACCTGAGAGAACTTCAGTAAATACTTCCGATAATGATGACATGCAAATTTGGACAGACAGTGATGCCTACTTGCTGCCTGAGCATCATATAAAGGCGTATGATTGAGAATGATTCCTATTAGTCAGCTAGTGCACTCAGGACACCAAACCCAGTACAATCAAAATGCATATCATGTAAGATGGAACCGACTTCTAAACAAAAATCTATAGTACCCCATGCCAGAGAAGGCGTGCAGGATGGCCACTACTGCCCTGATTCCTTTCGTCTGCTGAAATGACTACCAGTCATGAGAGCTGGTGTGCCCTTAAGACTTAGGGTCATGATTCTGGCAATTCACCCCCGAGAGACTACTGTGTTGTTCTTTAAGAGATAAAATATCCAGTATCAGAGGTTGGGGAGAGAGATTACTTAGACGGAAAAACAACTCAGTTCTTGACTAGATCAGCAAGTATTCAATCTACACCATCATATCATAATTAAAAACAAAAAACAGGTCCTTTAAAACTGAAAGACAAAGAATAGGACTACAATCACCATCTGAGGAAACATTTTCTTTCCTCCTTCCTGGTCATCCCCCTTTAGGAATTCAGTTAGGTTTAATCCTAAACTTTTGAATCTAAACTTCTTAGATGGTTCACATATGAAAAATACAGCCATAAACATTTAACTAGCATATATCCGGAGAAGGCGATGGCACCCCACTCCAGTACTCTTGCCTAGAAAATCCCATGGACAGAGGAGCCTGGTAGGCTGCAGTCCATGGGGTCGCGAAGAGTCAGACACAACTGAGCGACTTCACTTTCACACATTGGAGAAGGAAATGCAACCCACTCCAGTGTTCTTGCCTGGAGAATCCCAGGGACGGGGGAGCCTGGTGGGCTGCCGTCTCTGGGGTCGCACAGAGTCGGACACGACTGAAGCGACTTAGCAGCAGCAGCATGTATCAACTAATCATTAATATTGTATCAAGATGCTCTGTTAAGACTGAGTTGGTTCCATTTACACTAACAGAAAAAGATTGTGAATTTGGAATCAGATATTCAATCAGGAAATAATTGTGACATATCCCTTTTACCAGGGCAACTCTGCTACTGCCTAGCTGATGATTCAGGCATCTCAGGCTAACTTGCATGGCAGCTTGTTGAGAATGGTGACGGGATATAGCTCAGAACACCAGTCCCTCTCAAGATGCATCCCTCAGCACCGGCGAAGGCTGTTTGGCGATGACAGTGCCTGTGGTCTCCACAAATACCATTAGCCTTGATTAAATGAAATACCAGAGCACACAAAGGCCAAGACGACCCTTCAGCCAAGACGCTGGACACCTCATACTGACGGCAACGTTTCTGCACTTACACTTTTGCATGTTGATTCCGGTTTGGCCCATGATAGAGACAGACTCTTAATCTGTTGTGGCTCACATGTTTCTCCACCTCGTTTTTCCAATGATGGATCAGAGAAGCAGGACAGATGATTAGTGTTCCATGAGAAGTGAACTCAGAGGAGTCTTGAGAGGGGGGAAAAAATCAACACCTAGTTACACGCATTAAATAGCTTTAACTTCTTCAAGGCATTACCTCTTTTCCTTGACTGATGTCTATTCATTTAATCAATATTTTTAACAACTGTTGCTCTTATTTCTTCATATAGCTTATACCTTGGAGATACTGCAGGCTGGGATCCAGACCACAGCAATAAAGTGAATATCACAATAAAGAGAGTCACACAAAATGTTGCGGTTTCCCAGTGCATATGAATATTTATGTTTACAGTACATTATAGTCTATTAAGTGTTCAATAGTATAATACTTTTTAGATACTTTTTAAAAAGATACATAGTTTAATTTGAAAATATATATTTATTGCTAGACAGTGCTAACGTCATTTGTAATCTTTTTACTGATGGGGGGTTTGAAGTATTCCAACAATTAGCAAAATGTGGCATGGAGACGGGAAGTGAGGAAATGCTGGTGCAACAACAGCCAAAACCTCAGGGCTGACGCAGACCCTCGCCAGCCAAAGCAAAACAGAACGCTACTGTGAAGCGCAGTAAAACGAGGTATGCATGAAGTAGAACAGAAACTGCAAAAAAATAATCTTTTAACTCAAAACAATTATTTCTTTTCCCCTGTAAAAGTGGAAGAAAGAGGGGCTACAAAGGGAGAGGAGAGTGGCTAGTACATTACTTCAGTTTAAAAAACCAAAAAACCTCAATGCACTTTCCCAGTGGTGAGAAGACAGAAGCTGGGTCATTTCCTAACTCTTCGTTGATTCATTAGAGGGCAGTATTATTACCTTCCTTTGAAAAGCAAACCTTAATTACATTCATACTGAAGAACAAGTACCAAATCCTCTAGGATAAGCAAACATTACTTCAGAACCAGATGGTGATGGCGTGTCTGTGCCTGTGCCCCTGTGCATCTGCAGTGCACACAGGTTGCGGCTCCACACAGCGACAGAGGACCCAGCTGCAACAGTGGTCAATGGAGGCCCTGAGAGCAGACGGCCAGTCCTTTGACTATCTAACCAACCGAGAAATGTATTTGAGTACATGCAGTTTACATGTGGTGTCATCTATATGTAATATACAGGACCTTTAAAGTACTTATACAGTTACTACATTTTAAAAGCAGAGATAGAAATAAGAAAAACTCTCTAGAATATGGAAATTTCTGGAATTTCAGAAACATGGAAAACTGTCTACTATGGTGGCTGAAGTCTGAATTTGTTACAGATCTTCCTTCAGAAAATAATATTTTAATTATTTGGGTCTACCCTGTAGTTATGTTCTCAACATTAACAAAAACAATCATTAAGTTTAAACTAACATTTTTAGACTTTTAGCTGCCACCATAAAACTGTTTCTAATCACAGGCCAAGCTAATCTTATATTTAAAGGAAAAAAATGATCACTTCTAGTTAGCATATTCAGTGTCAGAAATGATACTAGAGGAAAGTAACAGTTTTCCAAAAAATTAAATATGACCAAAGGCATCCTTTCATGGCTGAAAAACTTCCACTCCCCACTGCCTCACGTGATTTAGGAAGCAGCAGGCTAGCAAGACACTTGGGAATACCATTTTTGGAAAGCCAAGTCAAAGCCGTGCTTTCGTCCTTTTCTTTGCTTTTCTTTTGCGTCAGGATGAGTGCGATCATTGTCAGGGTTTTTCCTAACCCCATATCATCCGCTGGAAAATGAAAACAAAAATAGGAGAGGCAATTACTTTGGGCAAGGAATCAGTTCAACTTCAAGAGATGCGGTCAGGGCAGATACCAGCCTGGACCCTCTGCTGTCTGCACCACTCAGTCACTATGCTTTGCCTCCTCTAATGAACTCTTTGTCTTATTAAAATAAACACTAACTCTTGCCATTTATTTTGCGACCTAGGTCATAGACATTTATTATGACCTCCGTAAAATTTAAATCTTATTATTTAGATCTTATTTGAGTCTCTGTGTTTTATTGTTACTTATCCAATACATTCATTGGTATCTCTCTCAGTTTGATGATGTTGCCTGTGTGTATGCTAGTCTCTCAGTCGTGTCCGACTCTTTGCGACCCCATTGACTGTAGCCCACCAGGCTCCGATGTCCATAGAATTCTCCAGGCAAGAATACTGGAATGGGTTGTCATTCCCTTCTCCAGGGAATCTTCCTGACCCAGGGATCAAACTCAGGTCTCCTACACTGCAGGCAGATTCTTTACCATGTGAGCCACCAGGGAAAGTTCCAGATGTTGCCTAGTCGCCTTATTTATTACCCTGCAAAAGCAAAAAGGTCCCAGTAGGTATATCCTACTACCCAATTTACTACTGCAATTCTGGAGTTAGAGTTAACTCAAGACAGTCCTCACCATCCCCTTAACCATTCATCAGTGAAGGTCATAAATTAGCATTTCTTGGGTACCATCATCGTGCTAGTTGCTGAGCTTATCCAATTTACCATTTACACCCTATAAAATGGTATTATCTTCTTTTTAAAGGTTTTAAATATGCATTCTGACATAAGCAGAAGTAAAATGTCACAACATGGGCTCTGGTTCAAGTTCTGGCTCGGCCACTGAGCAGAAGAGTTACCACAGCAGCTGACTACTCTCCTCTGAAAGGCCAGCTTACAAGGCTGGCTCTCAGCTAGCACGTGGAAACTCATTTCAGCAGGGGTCCCCCCCTTCCCAGACTGGGAAGAGTGGCTCACTGCACCTTAACTGCTTGGACCCACAGTACAGTTTATACTGAATGCCTGCTTTCCCTCTGGGAATCTAGAATTTCAGTACCTGCCAGCCTGAAGCCGCCTATGTGGGTTTTTATCCCACAGTAAAAATTCTGGGTGCCAAGTCTCTAACAAGCTTCCATGGTTGGCAACGTTTTACCTGTGTTTTCATACATTGCTGCTGGGAGATTAAGTACACAGAGTGACTTCACTGGGATAGGACTTGAACCCGGTTTCCCCTAGACTGTGCCCCATGTGCCTTTTTCCCTTGCTGATTTTAATTTATATCAAATCAAAATAACTAAATTATTATTCAGTTTACTGGACTGCAATAAATTACACCCATGAATATGATGCTGGGCAAGACTGACGGTGGCGGGTGACAGAGGATGAGATGGTTGGATGGCACCATCAACTCAATGGACATGAGTCTGGGCAAACTCTGGGAGATGGCGAGGAACAGGGAAGCCTGGAGAGCTGCAGTCCATGGAGGTCACAGAGAGTCGGACACGACTTAGCGACTGAACAGCAACATATGACTATATGCTGTGCATTCTAGCAAATCATCCAACCAGAAGGTGAGCTTGGGGACCAAGACACAGCCACTTACTAGCCGTAGTGGACCTCTGTCACGTTTTCTAGAAGTTGAACACCTTGGAAATTTTTAGTGATGAGGCTCCAAAGCAGAGCCTGGAAAACTTGCTTCCTGCCTCCTCTGTAGCTAAGGCACCAGCAGCAAGATCAGGCTCTACAGAGACTTACACTCACAGCAGACTTTGTTTCAGATGTGAGCAACTTCAGAAGATGAGGGTCCCCATGAAGCCCTCTCAACAGGAAGGGGTGGAGACAGCAGCGTGTGGCCCTGGGGAGCGGTGCTTTCCTCTACTGCTCCGAGGCACGGAACAGCCGTATCATTCTCACAGGACATTCCATTGGTAACTTGACTCTGGCCATTGCTCCTAGAAGTCTGGCCTCCAGCTTGGCCCTGCACATCTTCCAAAGATTCTGTGGGCCACCAGAGAATAAACCCTCCCTCTGCTTAATCAGCCAGAGTCAGTCTCTACTGCCTGCAGCCAAGACCTGACTGATCCTATGGCAGTGTACTCTGGAGCACGTAACTTAATCTTCCTGACTGATGCTATGGCTGTGTACTCTGGAGCATGCAGCTTAAGCTTCCTGACCGATCTTATGGCTGTGTACTTTGGAGCTCATGGCTTAAAGTTTCCTGACTGATCCTATGGCTGTGTACTCCAGAGCATGTGGCTTAAGCTTCCCACACTACAGTTTCCTCATCTGTCAAACAGGGTGTTAGAGTAGCTACCCACAACAGTTGTTGAGAGGACTGAACAAAGCAATGTATCTGTGGGCTCTTATCCTAATGCGAGACTCACCCAAAATTCCTCCTCGTGGCTTCTGGCTTTCCCGCCATAGCAGCCAGGCTAATGCCTGCTTCTGGTGTGGCAGCAAAGAGATCTGACAAAGGTAATAACCGAAAGTTAGGTACCGATTTCTGACGAGAGGCTATGCTAGAGCCTGGCCACATGGACTCCCTCCTCCACTCGTTTATTTTCTGTAAGTGACCCTCCCAATCTTCTGGTTGTCAGATAAGCCGCTTCTTTCACCTTGAAGTCCTGGACTCCACTCTCTCACTGAGGGCCACATGTGCTGGCCTGCACAGAACAGGTATCATTCATGCCGACTGCCCAGCCTGTCTATCAACGGCTGCCTCTGTCCCTCTCAAGTGACTGCTGCTTTGTCTGCTTCATCAATCCAAGTCAAGATCTCTGAGTAATCACCCTACTTCCACCAGCCGTTCTGCTGGCTCTTCCTCGTTATCTCTTCAGTGTGACTCTCCTCTCTGTGGGCAATGTCTCAGTCTTCAGTGCTAGTCATAAATTGATGGCCCTTTAACTGGGGGCCTCCCTGCTAGTCTTCCCTTCATCCAGTTTATCTGGAATTCTGTGATATAAATAACTTTCTTAAAACATCCCTGCTCAAATTTCTACGGTGATTCCATAACATCTCTTAAGCTGTGCTATGATTAGTCATGTCCAACTCTTTGCGACTCCATGGACTGTAGCCCGCCAGGCTCCACTGTCCATGGGGATTCTCCAGGCAAGAATACTGAACTGGGTTGCTATGCCCTCCTCCAGGGGACCTTCCCAATCCAGGGATCGAACCCAGGTCTCCCACATTGCTGGCAGATTCTTTACCATCTGAGCCACCAGGGAAGCCCAAGAATACTGGAGTGGTTAGCCTATCCCTTCTTCAGGGGAATTTTCTGACCCAGGAATCAAACTGGGGTCTCCAGCATTGCAGGTGGATTCTTTACCAGCTAAGCTACTAGGGAAGCCCTCTCTTATGCTGCTGCTGCTGCTGCTGCTACTAAGTCGCTTCAGTCGTGTCCGACTCTGTGCGACCCCAGAGACGACGGCAGCCCACCAGGCTCCCCCATCCCTAGGATTCTCCAGGCAAGAACACTGGAGTGGGTTGCCATTTCCTTCTCTAAAGCATGAAAGTGAAAAGTGAAAGTGAAGTCACTCAGTCGTGTCCGACTCTTCGCAACCCCATGGACTGTAGCCTGCCAGGCTCCTCCATCCATGGGATTTTCCAGGCAAGAGTACTGGAGTGGGTTGCCATTGCCTTCCCCTCTCTTATGTTATCCTAGTCTAAATTCCTCCACCAATGCTAGGCTCCATAGCAAGAGACTCTTTGTGCTAAGTTACACCACCTGCTGCTCCGAGCTCAGGGGCTGTTCTTACCTGATCATCACTTACTAATATCAATATCTTATCTTCCCTCCGACCACCACTCCCTCTCACTAGAGTGTTTGGTTTCTACCCTATCTAAAGGCTTGCAGTTTCTTTAAGGCACAAATAATACTGCTGACCTAGAAAAACTTTTCCTTTGTTTCAAATGCCTTTGTACTTTGCATATACTTCACAGTATGTGACAATACACATTTTCTGTCTTACAATGATTGTCTAATCATCTTACATTGATTGTACATGCATTTTCACTCCAACTAGTTCATTAAAAGCAGCAATTCTTCTGCATCCCTGTGGCACCTATTAAAGCTCAATAAATGAAAAATGCATCTGTTACTGCTACAGACATATAACGTAATGATGTTAAGGAAAAAAAAAGTGTTTTTTATTTTAACTGCTAAACAGAAAAAAACACCATAAGGGAAACCACTTGAGTATGATTTGTAGAAAAGATATGTCAGAATGGCTCTCTGGGACGTCCCTGGTGACAAAGTGGAAAAGAACTCACTTGCCAATGCAGTGGACACAGTTTCAATCCCTGGTCCAGGAAGATTCCACATGCCGTGGAGCAACTAACCCTAGCACCACAACTCCTGAAGCCCACACCCTGGAGCCCACGCTCCACAACAGAAGAAGCCATCTCAATGAGACGCCTGTGCACCTCAAGGAAGAGGAGCACACCCTCGCCGCATGCAACCAGAGAAAGCTCATGTGCAGCAACAAAGACCCAGAGTAACCAAAACTGCTGCTGCTGCTGCTAAGTCACTTCAGTCGTGTCCGACTCTGTGTGACCCCATAAACGGCAGCCCACCAGGCTCCTCTATCCCTGGGATTCTCCAGGCAAGAACACTGGAGTGGGTTGCCATTTCCTTCTCCAATGCATGAAAGTGAAAAGTCAAAGTGAAGTCACTCAGTCGTCTCTGACTCTTAGCGACGCGATGGACTGCAGCCTACCAGGCTCCTCCATCCATGGGATTTTCCAGGCAAGAGTACTGGAGTGGGGTGCCATTGCCTTCTCTGAACCAAAACTAAAAACACATAAATAAAATTTTAAAATAGTAAATTAAAAAAGAAACCAAAAGGGACTATTTAAAGAAAAAAGAAGAATGGCACTCTGGTAGGCACTTTCCCAATGGTTGGGCCCCCTCCTCGTGGGTACTAGGGCATTATCCAGGATACTCTGGCCTGCGGGCCTTCCCAGCTCACCTTCAGCCCAGCTGGATCCTCTGCCATGGCGGTCTCCCCAGGACAAGACTCAAGAGATCGATGCAGCTCATCAATGGCTTCACTTGTGATCTTCCACACTGCGTGAAGGCCATTCTGGCTCACAGCGCCTGCAGACAAATTGAGGTTGTGAGTATTATGTCCTGACCAGAGCTGCAAAAAGGCAATTCATTATTTGCCAGATGATGGATCTGTATGGGCTAAAAAGTCTTGCCTCCAGATTCTCCTAGCCATTCTGGCTCCTTTAGCCTCATTCTCTGTATGTCTGTCTTTTAAAGTTCACATTAACAAGTGCTCTAATAAAGTCTAATAAAGGACAAAGTAATAGAAAGTATAAGATAATCTATAATATTTTTTTTTTTTTTTCAGCTTTGAAGAGGTGGCAGAGAAAACAATACCATGAGAATTTTTGGAAAAAAAGACCCCTGGGGCTGGATTCCAAGAAGAAAAGCCAGCAATAGAAGAGACCGAGCTACAGGAAGTTGTCAAACTTCAGGCAGAGAGCCCTAAATATGCACATCCCAAGATGCCTGCTCTGCACGGGGATACTTCAGTGCTGGAGACCACTCATTCTATTAATACACAGAGAACTTCTACTGAGGTTAGGTAATAAATACAAGCACCTTAGCTGGTTGCAAATTTAGGGATGAAGTACCCAAATAAGAGACTTCTAAATGAATAAAAATTAATTATCCACTTAAATGTTAAAATGTTTTTACATGAAAATCTATTTTAATGGGATTCCTTCCTAAACATATTACATAACTTCTTACCTTAATAATCCACCTTAATTTCTCTAGGCAACTCCATCACCATGGTGATGACTGAATGATGCTGTCATGCAGCAGTGTTCTTCAGTCTGGCATAGCTTAAGCATGCCACTGGACTAAATATGTTTTCTTTTCTGTTTCAGTGGAAGTAGTTAATTCACAACACTGTGTTAGTTTTAAGTGTACAGCAAAGTGACTCAGTTATATGTATTTTTTATATATATTCTTTTCCATGATAGGTTATTATAAGATATCCCAGTGCTATACAGTAGATTCTTGCAGATTATCTATTTTACCTATATAAGTACATTTTCTCTGTGCCCTTGTAGAGGGATCCTTGTGTCACATGGCACCTTGTCTATCCCTTACCCTCTTCTGACTACTCCTTTTCAACTTTTCTCCCCTCTCTCCGGTTTTCTTTTTTCTCTCCTTTCCTTTCCACATCCTGAGCAGTTCTCAGGAGAAAACTGGCTTTTGCTTTTCTCATCGCTGTCAGCCCACCCAAGTTCCTGTGTCCTGGTCAGTAAACCATATGATCATATTACATAGCTGAGGCTCTCGTGGGGATCCTTCTCTTGCAGCTGCTTCAGAATTCATTGCTGTCTGTAGCGTTCAGGATGGAAACGCTCATTTAAATAGGGTGGTGCTGCTCTCTGTGGGTTTACTGGTCATGGTCACATACTCCCCTGCTCTGCCTCAGCACACACACAGGACTACAAACATATCCCCTGGTTTGCCTTCCTCGTCATGACGTGAGCTTGAGTTTTCACTCACAAACATTTAGTAGATGACTCCCACATGCTGGCCACCAAGCTGGTTGATTAAGGGCCATGAACAAGGCCAATGAACAGGGCAGACACCGTCTCTGCTCTCAAGAAGATCTAAATTGCACTGTGCAAAAACTCAGCTGCGCACCACCAGCTTTATTACCCACCACAGAACGGCTTCTCCCTTCTCAGGGACACAGAGGCAGCTATGAGGCCGCGCTTCACTTGTAGCTGTAGCTATTCCCCCCAGGGCCAGGCCCTCGGATCTCACCTCCACAGCACTGGCCAGACCCTCCGGCAGCTTCCTGGTGGGCAGCCTTCAGTCCTCGAGAACCCAGAGGCCAGAGATCCTGACCCTGCAGGGGTTTGGGAGGCACCAAGTGGGGAGGGTCAGTGGTCTCTTTGGTGAAGTTACTCTGCTGAGGTTCTTGAGTGTTACTCTTCTCCTTAGTGTCTGCTCAAAACACAGGGAAGAACAGATTACACTTCAGGAAAGTGAAGGAATTCTATGAGCGAGGTGAGGTCAAGAGGGTGGGATCACCATGAGCAGGGGAAGGCTTCCTAGAGAGTGTAGAATTTAAAACGCTTCTTAAACAATGGGAAAAGACTTGAGTCCACAGGAAATAGGAGGAAATTTTTATCAATCACAGATGCAACTTAAAAGGAAGCTCTGAAACAGACAACGAGATGGGCAGGTGAATGCATCAACCTATTCTTTTAATGTCAGGGATTGTTCCTCAGATTTTTTTTAGAATTTAAGTATTTACTGAATTTGTTACATTGCTCCTCTTTTTAGGTTTTGGGTTTTTTGGGGGGTGTGGGGCCACGTGGCATCTGGGATCTCGTCTCCCCTATCAGGGACTGAACCTGCACCCCCTGCATTGGAAGGCGAAGTCCTGACCACTGGGCAGCGAAGGAAGTTCCCCAACCTCTTCTTCATCAAAATGGCTCTTGAATATCTTGTGAAGTTCATGCAAACCCCGAGTTCAGGGGCAGAACCCCTTTTACCTTGCTCTGGGGAGAGGGCCAGGGCACTGAGTGCTTCCTCCAGCTCCTGAATTTGCTTGAGCAACTTCTGACCCTTGTCTGGAAGAGCCTGGATGTTCACCGATGCCAGTGTGCTCTGGAAAACAGATCCTATAAAATGGGTCACTCGCTCCTCTCGAGGTGTCAGAGGTAGTTTCAGATTAAAGCAGCCTAGAAAGCTAAAACTGTGACATTAGTCTTTTAGCCATATGTGTGAAAACCAGAACCTTTCTTCTTTCTAAACCCAGCTGATTTACCAATCCTGAACATATAAACACAGCAAAAGGCAGAAACTAAACATCCACCTGTGAGACCTTCCTTACATGAATATATTTCACTTGTTCGTGGCGTACCTTACCTGCTCACAGCAAGCAATGCTGCGACCTTATAAACAAACACAGGTAGTAGTTACCTTCTTTTGTTTCAGTTGTGTTGTGAGGAACACACGTTGGGCTGTTGGGTGTGAAGGTTCTCCCTTCTTGGAAACACCCGAGGCAGAAGAAACTTTGCTTTGCACACTCTGACCAGGGAGTTTAAGGTTCTTCTTCTCCTGTGTGTCTGGAGGCAAGTCAGAGAGTAAAGGGCTCCTTGGCTTAGACGAAACAAAAACAACGTCATCGTCCTCACTGTCACCACCGCTTGTTACGTCATCGTCCTCACTGTCACCACCGCTTGTTACGTCATCGTCCTCACTGTCACCACCGCTTGTTACGTCATCGTCCTCACTGTCACCTCTGCTTCTGTCCGCGTCTTGCCCCTCTCCTGCGGGACGCCCTGTGGCCAGTGGTGCAGGCTGAGCAGCTGGTTCCTTTGGAGCAGGCATGTCCCGGGTCTCCGACTGAGCCTGAAAATGGCCCTGGAGCAGACTCTTTTGGAGGGTCTGTGTGCTTGGGTCATTCCCTGTCTTTGTTTCTCTAGCCTCCCAGCTCTTACGGTGCTCCTTGTTGAGGTGCTCCTCTTTCAGGGGCTGGCTTATTGAGTGTTGACTGTGAACAATTTGAGGCAAAGGCTTAGTTTCCTCTTCTGTCAGAGGTTCTGATTCTTTCTGGACAGAATGACTCTCACTATCTGACTTCACCTGAAATGCAGATGGTTCTCTGAGCACATTTCCACAGACCTGTTTGGATTTCATCTCTAAAAGGTTTCTTTTGTGCATCCCTTCTATCTCCTTTGCTTCACACTGAAACTCTGTCTTCTCCCTTTGCTGCTTGTCTTGAACTGCAGATTGTTTTTTCTTTACTCCCAGGCCAGATGAGAGCTCCTTCTCCGTCCAGCACTTAGATTCTGACTTCTGTTCCTTCTTTTGATCCAGGAGTGGATCTCCCTTTTCTCTTTGCTTCTTATCAGCTGTTTTTTCCTCATCTTCACCTTTGATGAACTGTTTCCAGATGGATGGTTCTTGATTCTTATCAAGTACCTTGAATGGGTTTCTCTGGTGGCTGGAAGGATAATGAGATGGCTCAGAGGCAAGCTGAGACTTACTGGCTCCAGAATGTTCTTTAGAATTAGGATCCTAAAAGACAAAGGAAATAATCTAATCTTAATATAAAATATGAATGCAACCTTCACACCTAGAAGGCCTTTCTTTAGAGGAAATGGAAACACAGTAAAAGCAGTCCAATTTTTCTAAATGTTCCTGGGATCATTCTTTGCTCTAGAAAGGACTGCCAAACTCGTTTCTATTTTTTTACTTTTTTTATTTCTTAACAGTACTTAAGTATTCATTAAGTATTCATTTTTTAACAGTACTTTCAATGCTTGGTTCCTTCTCTGTCCGTGATCACTGCTTTTATAGGTCTCAAGGAAAAGCAGTGTCCAGGTCAAACTTTTAATAATAGCAATAGCCCCAATGTGTATTTTTCATGAAAACGACTCTCTCAAGATGAACTTTTCCCCAAGCCTAAACAGCTCTGATTTTGGCTTTAGGATGGTTTCACAGTGCAAATCTAGGGCCTTACGTCCAAGCTATCCCTCTACAAGTCTCAAGACCTCCCTCAGTCTAGTTCCTCATGTAGTAGACATCTGCAGGGTCTCTCCTAGTTCTTACATTCCAGAAGCTTATGAATTACACCCAGTTTAAATAAACATCAACTAGATATCAGTCTATAAAAACATGTTGGGACTTCCCTGGTGGCTGGTGGCTAAGCCTTCATGCTCCCAGTGCAGGGGGTCTGGGTTCAGTCTCTGGTCAGTGAACCAGATCCCACGTGTCATAACCAAAGACCCTATATGCTGCAACTAAGATAAGAGTAGCCAAATAAATAAACATTAAAAAAAAAAAAATCCTGATGTTAGTCAAGTAAATTTAAATGTTTTCCCTAAATAGGAGAATGCTAACTATAGAATGGGCTTCCCTGGTGGTTCAGATGGTAAAGCATCTGCCTGCAAGGCAGGAGACCTGGGTTCGATCCCTGGGTGGGGAAGATCCCCTGGAGAAGGGAATGGATACCCACTCCAATATTCTTGCATGGAAAATTCCATGGACAGAGGAGCCTAGCAGGCTATAGTCCATGGGGTCGAGAAGAATCAGACACAACTGTGCGATTAACACTACTATTATTAACTATAGAACAGACAGATGTTTATGTATGACTGAGTCCCTTCGCCGTTCACCTACAACTACCACAACATTGTTTGTTAACTGGTCATATTCCAATATAAAATTAAAAGTAAAAAAAAAAAAAGATCCATAGTCCTTTGAATTAAGAGTCCCAACAGGGTCTACCTTGCTGAAAGAAGAGAACTGTCTTTCAGAGAAAGTACGATGAAGACCAATCAGTTTACAATGGACTTTAGGGTCTTTTCAGGTGATCCCACAGGTTAAACATCTTTACACAGTCAGATCTGAAAACAGGTAAATAATTCCTACCTGCCATGGGATATTTCCACACCACTGCTTCCCCTCAGCTTTACTTTTAACACATCGGAAGCACAACCTGATAAAGTATAAAACACAAATAATCAAGCTTGTGAAAATCCATTAAAATAAAAATGAACTTGTTTTTAATTCAAGAAACCCTTTTATAATTATTTGATAACAGCTTTGAAAGGTCACTTGAAACCAATTAATCTTTTTTTTACTTTACAACATTGTATTGGTTTTGCCATACATCAACATGCATCTGCCACGGGTGTACACGTGTTCCCCATCCTGAACCCCCCTCCCACCTCCCTCCCCATACCATCCCTCTGGGTCATCCCAGTGCACCAGCCCCAAGCACCCTGTATCCTGCATTGAACCTGGACTGGAGATTTGTTTCTTATATGATATTATACATGTTTTAATGCCATTCTCCCTAATCATCCCCCTGCCTCTCCCACACAGTCCAAAAGACTGTTCTATACATCAGTGTCTCTTTTGCTGTCTCGTATACAGGATTGTCGTTACCATCTTTCTAAATTCCATATATATGCATTAGTATACTGTATTGGTGTTTTTCTTTCTGGCTTACTTCACTCTGTGTAATAGGCTAAAGAGACACCTGTACCCCAATGTTCATCGCAGCACTGTTTATAATAGCCAGGACATGGAAGCAACCTAGATGTCCATCAGCAGATGAATGGATAAGAAAGCTGTGGTACATATACACAATGGAGTATTACTCAGCCATTAAAAAGAATACATTTGAATCAGTTCTAATGAAGTGGATGAAACTGGAAACCAATTACTCTTACATGTACTACATTTAAAAATTCTTTACTGCATAGGATATTTACAAGACCTGAGAAGTGAAAGAATACAGATGTCATAGTAACCAGAGGGTATTCATAAATTTATTCTTTTAACTCTACAGAATGACTGACATGGGAACACTGATCCACAAGGGCTGCTAAAATCAGAAAAAAGGAGATAACCAGACATATGTGTCCCTAATGAGAAGCCACAATACTTCCTATAAAGTAAAAAAAAAAAAAAAACACAAACAAAAAACCAAGCCAAATCAAAACAAAGATTTCCCAGGTCATCCAATGGTTAAGACTGTGTACTTCCTCTGCAGGGGGCCTGGGCTCCATCCCTGGTCTGGGAACTAAGACCCCACAAAACTTATAGTGGCATGGCCAAGAAAAGAAAACTAAGACAAAAACAAACCTGAATCTGGTCAAACCCCTGGATCCAATTAGCAATTTACAGGAAATGCAAACAGATGAACACATAAAACTAGACCAGGGGACGTAATCTGCAAACTCTTAACAGTGGGAAATGCTATAAGACAAACAACTTGATTTCTTCAACAAGTAAATCACAAGGGAGAAGAAAAAGACTGGGGGGACCTATTTAAGAGACTTAGAAAAATATATCAATTAACTGCGATCTGTAGACCGTATTAGAATCCTGACTTAAGCAAACAAGCAAAACTACCAAAAATAAACTATTTATAATATTTATGAATCTTCTGGAAATCTGTACTCCAACTGGTTAAGAAAACAAAATAACAGTCCAGATTTTTTACAGCTACACACTGAAATATTTACAGAAGAAATGACATTATGTGGAATCTGTCTCCAAACATGGAGGAGCTGGTGGGTAGGGTGCAAGGATATAGATGCAACAAGATTTGCCATGAGTGTGCCTGCTGAAGCTCACCTGCAGTAGTTCTATCCTGTCTACTTTTGTATATGTTTCCAATCTTTCATTAAAAAAAAAAAGACTGACTACAGGCCTACATCCCAGGGCAAGGCAGTCCCTGCTCACACGAACACTACCTATATTCCAGCTATGCAAAAATGGCTGTGCTGTCCCGAGTGCAAACTAAGCCACACACTCTCCATCCTACTGGACTTTGCACGTGTACCACTCTCCATCCAAAGAGTGTCCTCCTTATCCCTATTTGCCCACCATTACCCCATCACCAGCTGTCAGTCCCACAGGTCCCTCCACACCCAGTTCAAGACATACCACCTTTGCATGCTCTCTGCCCTGTTCACTGTACTGCTTCTGGATTTTTGTTGTATATAGTTGTATTATGCTTAAATCTGCCTGCCAGCAACTAGAAGGCGATAACTCTGTCTTTATTCCTAAGCCTCGCTGTTTGTACATAATAGTTAAGTATTGTTGAATTAAACAGAACCAACTGAATTCTTCCTTACCCCAAATAACTCCTCAAAAACATTTAATCAGTTAAACAAGAGCCTCTGACATATGTATTCCACTGAACTGTTTAAATAGGTAAAATGCTCAATCAAAAAGCATAAAACGACAGTGAAAAGCACCTCCTCTCCATCTGTTCAGTTCACATCCCTCCCAAGTAACCACTGCTCTTAGTTTTTGGCTTGCCTTTCCAGAGATGGCTTTAATGAATATTCAGGTCAATGTATTTTCTTTATTTCTTCCTTATTTACTCAAGTGGGTAGCAGAGTATGCTGTGCTGTGCTTAGTCACTCAGTTGTGTCCGATTCTTTGCGACCCCATGGGCTGTAGCCCGCCAGGCTCCTCTGTTCTTGGGGATTCTCCAGGCAAGAATACTGGAGTGGGTTGCCATGCCCTCCTCCAGAGGATCTTCCCAACCCAGGGATAGAACCCAGGTCTCCCACATTGAGGGTGGATTCTTTACTGTTTGAGCCACCAGGGAAGCCCAAGAATACTTGAGTGGGTAGCCTATCCCTTCTCCAGGAGATCTTCCAGACCCAGGAATCAAACTGGAGTCTCCTGCACTGCAGGCGGATTCTTTACCAGTTGAGCTACCAGGGAAGCCCAGGTAGCATAGTATACATACTACTAAATATCTTGCTTGTTTGTTTTTTTTTTAATAAACTGAACAATATGTCTTGGAGATTTTTCCATAAAAACATATACATAAAGGACTTCCTTATGTGTACAAATTTTCTACAATTGCACAGTTTTTTACACAGCAGCAGTTTTCCATTATAAGGATGTCCATTATTTATTTAACCAGACCCCTCTGGTTATTTCCAATCCTTTACTATTAAAAACAATATCACAATAAATAACCTTCTGCATATGTCATTTAACATGTGTTTTAATATATCCATTGGGCAACTCTCTATATTTCATGCTGTATATTAGAGCCTTCTCTGTTTTTCTTCATCAATTAGCTTCTAGATTTTATTTATTAGCTCACTTTTTTTTCCTTTCTACCTCCTTAAGTTCAATTTTATCTGCATTAATTCCTTCTTTCTGTTTTCTTTCTGTTTAATTTGTTGTCCTTTTTCTAACTTCTTAAATTAGTACTGTGATACACAACACAAGGGCTTCACTGGTGGCTCAGCGGCAAAGAATCCGACTGCCAATGCAGGAGACGTGGGTTCGATCCCTGTGTTGGGAAGATTCCTTGAAGAAGGAAATGGCATCTCAATCCAGGATTCTTGCCTGAGAAATCCCAGGGACAGAGGAGCCTGGGGGGCTACAATCCACGGTCGCAGAGTTGAATACAACTTAGCGACTAAATAACAAATATAACACAAATCACAACAGTCTGAGTCCTAACTCAAAATGAATCCTGAGCAGATCACAACTCCTCAATGCCATTACTTCACTTGGATGTAAAAGCAAAAATAACAAGCTCCAAATGGGCAAGTGTTCCTTAAGAGTAAAAAAGAAGACATGGACTTTCCTAGTGGTACAGACGATAAGAATCCACCTGCCAATGCCGGGACATGGGTTTGATCACTGGTCCAGAAGGTTCCACATGGCACAGAGCAATCAGGCCCATGCACCACAACCACTGAGCCTGCATGCTCTAGGGCCCACAAGCCACGACTACTGAGCCTGCATCCTGCAACCACTGACATCTGTGCACCTCGATTCTGTGCTCCACAACAAAAGAAGACCCCACACTGAGAAGCCCACACAGCCTCAGAGAGTAGCCCCCACTCTCCACAGCTAGAGAAAGCCCATGCAGACAACAAAGGATCCAATGCAACCAAAAAAAACAAATAAAATTATTTTTAAAAAAGAAGAACGAACCAGCTCCTATCATACAAACTCATAATTTTCTCATTCAAGTTCACAATTAAAAACCTGTGTTGGTATCTTTAATTTGTTCTTACTGCAATAAGAAAATTTAGTTCTGAAAATTTCTGAAATGCCTCGATTGCAAAAAACTCAAAGGCTACTATTAGGGAGTACTGCTGCTGCTGCTGCTAAGTTGCTTCAGTCGTGTCCGACTCTGTGCAACCCCAGAGACAGCAGCCCACCAGGCTCCCCTGTCCCTGGGATTCTCCAGGCAAGAACACTGGAGTGGGTTGCCATTTCCTTCTCCAGTGCATGAAAGTGAAAAGTGAAAGGGAAGTCGCTCAGTCGTGTCCGACTCCTAGCGACCCCATGGACTGCAGCCTACCAGGCTCCTCCGCCCATGGGATTTTCCAGGTAAGAGTACTGGAGTGGGTTGCCATTGCCTTCTCCGATTAGGGAATACTACTACTTATGAAAACAAGTCAAGAACAAATTCTTGCTGTTGAAAGTGTATCAAGTACCTGAAACCTTAACTGAAAGAATATTTTATAAATAGCATGTATTTTAAAGCCCAAACTTCATAGGCTTTCAGAGAAGGGCAAGATTTGGAGAAAGAGGGACGTAAACAACACACAATGAGCATCAATTATGTGCTAGGCACACTGCAAAAAATGTTTCTGCTTGCATTTTTATTAAAAACAATCTAGATGAGCTTCTCTGTTTTTAGGATAAAAGTTTGTCATGTTTATTAAATTGTAAATCAATAGAGAAAGCGGTGGAAACACCTTGTCATAGAGAAAGCAAACACTGAGTCCACTATGAAAAAGAGCATAATTTCTTCAGTATATTCACTAATTATTTTCCAAGGCATAGGTTATGAACAAGAAAAATGAAGAAACCAGACAGGTGTCATTCAAGGCCAAGTTCAAGTCTCAATTCCTCCACTTTCTCAGTAACCTTCATCAGCCTTAATCTCTTACTGTTGGTTTTACAGTCAGAGAAACATCTGGCATTCGGACACATACAATTTAGCACTCTAACATGCAGATCAGACTGCTCACCAACCCTCCTGTGTCTAATTCTTATCCCAATCGTATCTTAGGGCCCTTAGAAATACAGCTTCACTTCTCCACATGGAGCAATGGAAAAACATAAAGCTGGATTTCTACCTCACCTTTTACACAAAAATTCAAGATGGAACAAAAATGTATAGAATAAAACTGTAAATGTTCTAGGAAAAAAAAAAAACGGAGATGAATATTTTGGCAATCCTAAAGTAAAAAGGGAATGACAAAATCCTGTAGCTGAGAGATAAAGGATTTAGTAATTTGACTACACAGAAGTATTAAATGTCCATATAGTAAAAATACCATAGGCAAAATTACAAGACCAAAGGCAACCTGGGGAAAGGAACTGCTGTACACATTATAAAGGGTTAATATCCTCTCCAAGGGCTTCCCAGGTGTCCCACTGGGCCTGCCAAGGCAGGAGATGCTGGTTCAATCCCTGGGTCAGGAAGATCCCCTGGAGAAGGAAAGGGCAACCCACTCCAGTATTCTTGCCTGGAAAATCCCACGGACAGAAGAGTGGGGCGGGGCTACAGCCTCTGGGGACACAACTGAGTGAGTGAGCACACACACATAATAACGTTTCCGTACAAGGATCACTTCTGTGGTACAGCACAGTGCAGATACTCCACAGTACCTAGTCACAGCACCGGCTTTGTTGAGTGGGATTCTTTATGGGTTGCCGGAGCCCGAGGTCCTTCTGCATGTGTCTGGCTCATGTCCCAGTGCCTCTCTGTCATCAGCCTACCTAATCATCATTGGGTTAGATAATCTGCAGCCCAATTTTACCCAGTAATCAACCGACCACAAAAGGGGTGTCCTAGATGTGCGCAGATTCATATGCTATTAAAAATGAAGCATTTTGGGGACCTCTCTGGTAGTACAGTGGGTGGGAATCTGCCTACCAATGCAGGGGTCATGGGTTCCATCCCTGGTCTGAGAAAATCGCACATGCCTTGAAGCAACCAAGCAGGTGAGCCACAACCACTGGGCCTATTGCTACAACTACTGAAGCCCGCATGCCTAGAGCCTTTGCTCGACAACGTGAGAAGTCACTGCAGTGAGAAGCCTGAACACTGCAACAAAGAGTAGCCCCTGCTCTCCACAACTAGAGAAAGCCCGTGCACAGCAATGAAGACCCAGTGAAGCCAAAAAAAAAAAAAAAAAACTCTTAAAAAAAGTAAAAACATAAAAGTATTTTGAACATCCCAGTACAACCAGTTATTTAAAGAACTAAAACCTGTTTTACCAATCTACAGACGAAGAATATTATCATCTATTTTGATCCTTGAGAACAAAAGCTAAAAGAGAGAGAGAGGGAAGAGAGGAGAGAACAGGAACTCGGGAGCTTGACAACCATATCCAACATCTGTATATCAACACGTGCCACATCGTTCATGTCAAGGCAGGAGCTCTTCTCTCTGGTTTTACTGAGCAACAATCATAGTTTTCTTTAATGCCCAACAGCAGGGTCATGGCTGAAGGGCCAGTCAAATGCTGATGAGTGGTACCATCTGGTGTTTAGTAAGAGAACTACACAAAAAAGTAGCTTCATGCCAAGGTAGGAAAAATGGGCACCTTAGTGTTACTTTGGTTTACACCTACCCTCCACTAACCTGCTACACCTGTCTCCTAGCTAGGTTAACCATTAAACATAACAGTACTAATTCAAGGATATAAAGTCCTTTAAGTTCTTGAAAAGAAAACCCAATTCTGGGGAAGAAAAGCTTGTGCTACCTGATGTCTTTCTCCAGAGTGCAGGGATTCTGGCTAAATGCTTTACTGTCTACTAAGGAAGTCACCATCCATAGATACATTACCTATTTCTTTTTTAAATTTTCAGCCTATACCACCTATCAGGGTATACCTATTGGATTTTTTGCTGTTTGTTTTTTTTTTGCTTTGTTGTTAATTTGTTGTGTGCTGTAGAACTGTTTATTTGTGCTAAAACAATCTTTTCAAAGCTCTAGTAAGTACCTCTTAATAAGTGTTCTAGACTTGAGCTAAAAGAAATGCATTCAAGCATTCTTTCTCTATTTTTAAAATAATGAGCACCTCAGCCTCATCTACCTTGTGTGAAGAGTAACAGAGACAAGTTTTCAAGATTCTATCCTCAGCCTAGACCTCTCTTTGGCACTGCCCACTCACTTTTCCAGCCTGCTTCACGTGTACATAAGACACAATGAGTCCAAAGCTGTATGTGCTAGCCATCCTCTACTGATGTTAACTTTCCTTCCTTGTTTTGTTTAATGGTAAACTCACCCTACCAGGAAACCATTTCCTGAGCACTGACCATGTGCTAAACACCAAACGAAGTGATAACAGACATGACTGCCCTGACCCTCACAGCCCAGGGAATCCAGTGCTACCATGGCCGCTATCCCAGCTGAGTAAATGGAGGAAAGAACATGCTTAACCACCAGGAAACATGTTGTATCAATTCTCTTTCAGCAAGTGTTCTCCAGTCTGTGTGTGTGTGTTAGTCATTGAGTCTTGTCTGACTCTTCTCCACCCCATGGACTGTAGCCTGCCAGACTCCTCTGTCCATGGAATTCTCCAGGCAAGAATACTGGAATGGGTAGCCATTCCTTTCTCCAGGAGATTTTCCTGATCCAGGGATCAAACCCAGGTCTCCTGCACTGCAGGCAGATTCTTTACTGTCTGATCCACTGGCCTAAGCACACCCAACTCTACTGCCAGAGCTTCAATCCAAATCCATCTTTCACTTAGAGAAAGTGGGTATGCCTGGAGTTGGTTAGATCTAGGCTCAAATCCCTGGAGAAGGAAATGGCAACCCACTCCAGTGTTCTTGCCTGGAGAATCCCAGGGACGGGGGAGCCTGGTGGGCTGCCGTCTATGGGGTCGCACAGAGTTGGACACGACTGAAGCGATTTAGCAGCAGCAGCAGGCTCAAATCCCAGGAGCTTCCCTGGTGGCTCAGTGGCAAAGAATCTGCCTGCCAACGCAGGAGACGCAGGTTCAATCCCTGGATTGGGAAGGTCCCCTGGAGAAGGAACTAGAAACCCACTCCAGTGTTCTCGCCTGGGAATTCCCACAGACAGGGAAGCCTGGTGGGCTACATTCCATGGGGTCACAAAACCATCAGACACAACTTAGCACCTAAATAACAACAACAAGGCTCAAATTCCAGCCATGCCACATTATAATGCTGGGACCTCAAATTCCTTTTCTAACCTCTCTAAATATTTCCTCATCTGTCTACAAAACAGGGATACTGAAACCTATCACAGTAGATTCTATGACAAGGTCATGAACATGCCATGTAGTAGACACTCTATAGCCCCAAATAGTTCAGTGGGCTCCTTGCCTCCATTGCCATCACTTCCTAATCTAACTTCCACAGTTCTTTTTTTTTTTTCCATAGTTCTCTTGATGTAAATTGAATAAAAAATTCTTCAGCATCCTCCTACCACATAGAACAGTATTTCTGTATGATCCAGGGCCCCCAATAGTATATAAAGGAGATTGTTTTAAATTCAGGCACTAAAGGCTTACTGGCCCCACTGTACTAGCCGGAAACAATAGAAAAGTGAAATTTTTAAAAATTCCACTTATAAAGACTTCTCTGGTGGCGCAGTGGATAAGAACCCGTCTGCCAATGCAGGGGACACAGCCTGGATCCCTGGTCCAGGAAGATCGCACATGTGTGGAGCAACTAAGCTGGTGAGCCCCAGCTACTGGGCCGGTGCTCTAGAGCCCACAAGCTGCAACTACTTAGCCCGCATGCCGCAACTGCTGAAGCCTGAGAGCCTAGAGCCTGTGCTCCGCAACAAGTGAAGCCGCAGCAATGAGAAGCCCGCACACGCAACCAAGAGTGGCCCTCACTCACCAAAACCAGAGAAAGCCTGTGCAAAGCAACAAAGACCCAGCACAGCCAAAAATAAGTAAATAATTTTTTTTTAAAACTCCATTCGTAATAAGAATGTCAAGAAACATAAACACTGAGGACTAAACCAAAAGGGTATATAGCACTCTATAATCAGAAATTATAAAAGAAATAATTAAGAAATTAATTAAAAGAAATTTTAAATGTCATAAGTAAATATACCATGCTCATGGACTGGAAGATCAAGATTAATATCAGTTCTCCCTACACTGATCTATACAGATTCAATAGAATCCCAACTGAGTTTTTTGAGGAAACTGTAAAAGGTGATTCTACATTTTATATGGAAATGTAAAGGACCCAGAATAACAAATCTTGAAGAGGAAAGTTGGAAGACTCACAGGATCTTATCTGATCATGTCAGGATAGGCGAAAAGACCAATGGCGAAGAGATTAGCAAATCCAGAAATAGATCCACACGTGGTGGTCAACCAATTTTTCACAAAGGTGCCAAGTGTTTCCATGGGAAACATTCAAAAAATGGTGCTGAAACAATTGGATAGCATTCATTCAATACTACATGAAAAAATAAACGACCTTCTATCTCATAAGGTATGTCAAATTAATCTGAGGTAGGGCACAGAGAGAGAGTGAAAGACAGAAAAGCCTGGCGTGCTGCAGTCCATGGGCTTGCAGAGCTGGACAAGACTGAGCAACTGAACAACAGCAAAAGGCGTAGACTAAACAAAAAAGTCATCAAAAAAAACAAAGAAAACAACTATAAAACTTCTGAAAGAAACCACTGAAGAACTTTATGATCTTGAGATAGGCAAAGATTTCCCACAGAAGACAAAAAGCACAAATCATAAAAAAATGATAGATTGGATTTCATAAAATGAAAAGTTTCTACCCTTCAAAAGACAGTCAAGAAAACCAAAGCCACAGACTGGGAGAAAATATACACAATACATATATCTGCCAAACGACCTGTGCAGAGAATACATAAGGCACTCTTCCAACTCAATAACAAAAGACAATGCAATTTTAAAGATAGAAAAAATCCCCCAAAGTTACACTGTATGATTCCATGTATGTAACACTTTGAAATGACAACATTTTAGAGCTAGAGATCAGGTTCATGGCTGCCAGGAGTGTACAAAGGGAAATAAGAGGAAGGTGGGTATAGTTACAACAGGGCAACAAGAAGGATCCTCTGGTAAAGGAACTGCTCAGTATCTTGACTGTTGTTGTAAATACACAAAAGGTGGCTCAGCTGGTAAAGCATCTGCCTGCAATGCAGGAGATCTAGGTTCCATCCCTGGGCTGGGAAGATCCCTAGAGAAGGGCATGGCAACCCACTCCAGTACTCTTGCCTGGAGAATCCCACAGACAGAGGAACTTGGCAGGCTACAGTCCATGAGGTCACAAAGTGTCAGAGATGATGCGGCCACTAAGCACGCATGCATGCACACACAATAAAGCTGCACAGAACTAAATGCATAAATGTGTACCTACCGTTAGGTAGAGTCTGCAGAGGCTCTCCTTGTACTATTTCTTAAACTGCCTGTGAATCTATAATTACCTCAACAAAAATTTCAATTAAAAACGAGCAAAATTTTAAACTGACACTTCATCAAAAATACACAGAAATAGCAAAAAACTACATGAAACAAAATGGCTTTCATAAATGGTGTTCAAAATGGTATTCTGGGCAATAATGAAGACTGAATTACTGATAGATACAACTACATGGACAAATCTCTATAGACACTGTTACATAAAAGAAGCCAGATACAAAAGAATACGTGCAGTATGAATTGAAACAGTAATCAGCTATGATAGGTGGGGGGATTATCTGGATGGGATCCAATGGCACTTAATGGAGTAATGGAAATAAATATTCTATATTTTGACTGGGATCTTGGTTTTAAGGATGGGTATATACCTTTCTTAAAACTCAATCAGAAAACAAACAAAACTCAACTAGTTGAACACTTAAGAACTGTGCATCTTATTGCATGCATAACTCAGTAAAGAAATATAGTAGTACAGGCAGTTTTCAGTTACATAAAATTGTGAAGATGGTACGTGAGTGCCTATATTGAGGCGGGGGAGGGGGAATCAATCTAGAATATATAAATTTCAAACTGTCATATAAAGACCATTACATATAAATGTCATATAAAGACCACTACATATGGCCCCTGACTTTCTGGCCAGTCTTATCTTCTGAATTCTTAAATATATGCTAAACGACCACTGAGCAGAGTTTCCCTGATGGCTCAGTGGTAAAGAATCTGCCTGCCAATGCCAGGGACGTGGGTTTGATCCCTGGATGGAGAAGAGCCGCTGGAAAAGGAAATAGCAACCCACTCCAGTACTCTTGCCTGGGAAATCCCATGGACAGAGGAGCCTGGTGGGCAACAGTCCATGGGGTCGAAAAAGAGTTGGACATGACTTAGTGACTAAACAACAAACAAAAAACCATTGAACCAAATGTTTGTAATTACTTCATGCTCCGTATACTAATGCAGGACACTGGTCTGTTATATACGACCTCTTTTTTGCCCCTAGGGAATTCCTACCTACTTTTCAATACTCATGACAAATATCATCTGCCACCTATATAGACTTCCCTGCCCCTCTTCTGAGTTCCCATAGAAAAGGAAACTAGCACATATTGAGTGCTTAACATACGTTAGACATTTTCACACATTACCTCGTGGCTCATATGGTAAAGATTCTGCCTGGAATGCGGGAGACCGGGGTTCAATCCCTGGGTGGGGAAGATCCCCTGGAGAAGGGAATGGCAACCCACTCCAGTATTCTTGCCTGGAGAATCCCATGGACAGAGGAGCCTGGTGTGCTACAGTCTGCTGCTAAGTCGCTTCAGTCGTGTCCAACTCTGTGCGACCCCAGAGACAGCAGCCCACTAAGCTCCTGGGATTCTCCAGGCAAGAACACTGGAGTGGGTTGCCATTTCCTTCTCCAATGCATGAAAGTGAAAAAGTGAAAGTGAGCTTGGGGCTAGTGCACTGGGACAACCCAGAGGGATGGTATGGGGAGGGAGGAGGGAGGAGGGAGGAGGGTTCAGGGTGGGGAACACATGTATACCTGTGGCGGATTCATCTTGATATTTGGCAAAACTAACACAATTATGTAAAGTTTAAAAATAAAATAAAATTTAAAAAAAAGAAAAAGTGAAAGTGAAACATGGGGTTGCAAGGAGTCGGACATGACTGAGCAACTAACTTTCACTTTCGTTCTACTACCAGAATGAGAAAGTTGACAAGCAAGTGCGAATTAATGACTGTTGGTGAGCTGATGTTATTGGCTACTTGAAAGCTGGAGAGGGAGGGAGGTGAAGCAGTTTATCCAGAAATTAACCAGAGGTCAGGCTTCTCACATCAACAAGTAGCTCAGAAGTTAGGAAGTGCCAGATCAGAAGATATTCAATACATACAGAAACACCATTTGTTTTTTACTGACTTTTAAAGACTAGTCAATCCTAGGAAAACACCTGACCATAACCCTTCCAGGCAAAGGAAAACAAAAACAAATACAGTTAGCTGCTCCTTTTGGACACTTACCTGTATTCTTTCTTGCCCTGTGATAGAGACAGACCCTGAAGCTCTACCACAAAGTCCTCATGCAATAAACAGTGAGAAACAGGAATGCTAGAAGGAAAAAAAAAAAAAAGGAAATTTGTGTTTTAGGAGGCAAAGAATAGAGGTCAATATCCTAAAATGAAATCTAAAATATATTTTCAACATAAGGGCCCATGTATAATCTCTACTGGGTTTGTAAATCCCACATACTTTCTTGTCCATGTGCATTCCTCTGGGGAAAGGGCCCATCTTCTCATCTTTTCTCATGCCCCCAAATAAAGTATGACTATAAACATACCTATCTTTTTCCTAAGGACTCAAGTTTAAAATGATATTGTGCTATGTACCACTATACTGTGATTCCTCCAGGCTGTAAATTTTTCCCAGTTCTCCCATCATCCTTTGCCCTCTAATAACCTGTTAGCTGTCACTATCAACATGAGGACTCTGGCAACACATTCAACTAATTACACTTCATGCTTGATTGGCCTAAGTTTAAGTCCTCCCTTCCAACTTCTTAATAGGAAAGAAATAATGTATATTTGAGAGTGAAAATCTAAAGTACTCTCATATGACCTGTGGCATTTTCCTTCTTTTTGCTTATAATCTGGTTATCAGACATATTCTAAATGGGTCGAATTATCAAATAACCATCTTTGAGTCAAATATTATTATACTAGTTTGTATAGCAGTATGTTCTTATAAATGGTACTTTACATAAGGGCATTTTCCTTTTCATTTAAAACCAAATCTTATGCTTCCATTAATATTTAATTTCTACAAATCCGAATGTGCTTTCATGTCTCATGCAACTTGAGCTAGGTATTGAACCTAAGAAGCTCCATATACATATTAGAAATTAAACAGTAAACCCTGACATAATGATGTTTATAGCTTGAGTAATTTGTTTGGTCCCTTCTATCTTAAGATTTAACACTAATTTAAATAAATTCATTTTGTATTTAATTTAAATGGATCCCAGTTATTTCTTTCAAATGAAAAAACAACTTATTAGGAGACTAAGAAAATACTTACTTTAAAAAATTTATTTTCTAAATCTGAAAAAAGTTAAAAATCTTCCACTTAAGTTTCAAAGTGTAACAAAAACACAAATCATCTAAATCATGTGGGGAAAACATGAGAAGCTAATACATGTGTTGAAAAAAAAAATACTTTATTTTCTATTGATATCCATAGTGCCTTACACATGTAGAAAATGCCTTTTCTAAACCAAGTTCAGTAGAAAGCAGGAAAAAATGCATAATTTTGTGATAGTCTAAAATTTCACATAGAGACTGTGGACACCAGGTATTATGAAATACTAACAACACTTATGAGAACAGTATTTTCTCACTTCAAAGAAGATGCTTATTATTTCTCGGTCTCAGCTTTTAATTTTGTAAAAACTAGAGTGCTGAATCAGATTACTTATGTCTTTTCAGCTTTAATCCCTAATTTGTTTTTTTCGA
This sequence comes from Bubalus bubalis, assembly GCF_019923935.1. Classification (NCBI taxonomy): domain Eukaryota; kingdom Metazoa; phylum Chordata; class Mammalia; order Artiodactyla; family Bovidae; genus Bubalus; species Bubalus bubalis. Next base: position 26,388,670 of record NC_059162.1, read on the forward strand.
GTATCAAACTCACCACTTAAATGCAGAGGATCCTGTTTTTAAAGGGTCCCGTTAATCTGACTACCAGGGTGTTTTAACCTCAAACATTTGGCAACCAATTCGGCCTAAGACTAGTGTAAAGCTGGAGCCAATTATTTTCTGCCATGTCTGCACGTTCTCAATTATAAACGGGATGGCAGTAATGTCCCAACAGGAAAAGGGACGGTCAAGGCCAGGCCAGTGAACCCAGAACTGAAAAGGTCCAGAAGGATTCAGATGTAGCCAATCCTCCAGATTGTAAGTGAGAGCCCTGGCGGCCCAGAGAGGAAAGTAAACAGCCAAGGGTCCCATAGCAAGCAGTAGCGGAGCGTGTCCCTAACATATCGGGGATTACCAACTACTTCAAGGGCCCTGGCTCTGCAGACCAGGAGTCCCAGCTCTCCTAGTCCTTTTGGGCAGCGGGGAGCCGGCGACTCCTCCTGAGTGGCCACGCGCAGACCCAGGGAATTGTGCCTAGCTCGGAGACCTACTCGGTGGCCCGCACAAAGTTGCATGTGTCCGCCCGGCACACGTAGAAGCTCTTTCCTTTATTCGGGCCTTCTCGGACGCCGGTCTTCAGGAGACATAAAGTCCCTAAGGAGAGAAGGTCGACAACGATTACACCACGATAGGCTGGCAGACCCCTTGGACCCTTGGACCCTGACCGCCTACCATGCTCCGGACACCTAACTACTTCCATCTCGCTCCAGCTTTCTTCTTCCCCGAAGCCACCGCCTCTCCCAACGCCTGCTTCCGCCTTTTCCTCCGCCCTCCTCATTCAGGAACCAATCATCACCCACCTCCTCCACTCTTAATCCCCCATAATTCACCGCCGCGGCTTTAGCCACACCCACCCTAACTACTATCAGCCAATCAGTCGGGAAATGTGCTCACCTCCAACCAAACACGGCCGCCCTGAGAATCGCGGCGCGCCGAAATCAAAAATGGGGCGGGGGAAACCTGGTCTTTGCCCCGTGGGGCGTGGCTGAAGCTAGAGTGAGTTTTGGAGGCTGGCGGGGCTTTCCGGAGGACGGAAGCTTTGCGAGGAAGGAACTGGTCGACTCTACCTTGCACGCATTTAAGACCTAGAGGCATCCCTAGAGGAAGCAGGCATTACAGACTGCAGAGAGCAGCTCTACAAAGAAGACTCTCTTCTCCCCGAGGCCGAGAGCGCCTAGAGCTTCGGGGTCTTCTGGATGCCAGCCGGGTCCTAGCGCTGGTGGGCGCTCCGCCTCCGCGCTCGATCACTAGGGAGGGGAGTCCCCGAGAAGCCGCCGCCTCAGAAAGAGGCACTGGATTTGCATGTGGAGGCGAAGCGGGGTGCGAGTGAGGGCCGTTGGGGCGTCCTTTATAGCTAAGCGGTGAACTGACAAGTCTGTTGTAGAGCGGATCTAAAGACTTCTCTAGAACCCACAACACAGTCCTTACCCATACACGTCTGTCTTTACAACCTGGTGGGAAGCGCAGCATTTTAAGGACCCCGAGATTCAAAAGTTTGAGTGAGTCCCCCCAGGTCAGAGAATTAGTGAGTGGGCAGTTGGCAGACAGTGTTCAGAAAACTGCCTCCTGTGTGTACTGTATGTTCTCTAGGCACTCAATGTAGGAGACCTGAGTTAGAAATGTCAAAGTGGAAACAACAGGAGGAATAGATCGCCTTTGGTGAAAGGGAGTTTTATACTGAACATTTTGTATTGTCAGACTTTTTCTATTAGTATGCGTTTGTAATATTAAAAATCGAGGATGTAATTAAAAGAAAGGGGACTATTTGAAATCGTAATCAGATCTCTTAGTCAACAAAAAGGGAGGAATAGGAATCAGACATGGCAAGAGAGACGGCTTAATCTTACAACTATTGAGGACCATATGTACAGACATATGGTGTGGCGTGTGTAACTGTATTTACAGAGACAGTAGGACAGGAAAATCTGCAAGTTCTAGGAAATCTGAGCTAAATGGTGAATGTAAATGTCGTAGGGAGCCAGAGGACGGGAGACAAACCTGAGAACAAACAATTCTCCTTGTTTATTAAGAATTAAACAAGTTCTTAATAAATAGCCTTTTGTATATCCAATGTGGACTAGGTGCTTAGGAAATATACAATCCATTTATTCACATATAAAGTTTAAGACGGCTATTCTAACCACAAAGAACTTGCTCAGTATTTGGAGGAGACTGGTCTAGCACATACTGAACACTTAAATAACAATGTAATAGCATTTGAATGGCATGATGACTGGAGATCCCAGTAAACTCTTAGGACTAAAGATGTGTCTGGAATCAAAGTAGAGTAAGTTTATACATAATTATCCCTTCTGAAACACCTATAGATAAATGTAGAAATAGGAAAGGAGTAAAAAAGCAAATAGAGACAGTTTCATTATACCCAGATTGTAATTCTTGCATTGAGAGATTTCTATTCATATATTTAATAAATGCTATATTAGGAGAAGTAGAACATGAATATTGGATTTACAGGACAAGGGGCATGATAATTTAATTATTTCTTTAAAAATGCCTTTTTGAAACAAGACAAAATCAGGGCCTCTTAAATGTCCCATTAAGGAGGGAACTCTTCCTCTGTCAAGTATTCAAGCTAGTGTCTCAGGTCAAACCCCATAAAAGGGTGCACAGCCAAATCACAGAATGGGGGATTATTTCTCCCATAAATTTGGTCACAGTCCACACTGACTAACACACATAGAGAATTATACAATATACACTTCTCAAAATTATATACATTAGTGTGTGTATATTGTTTATATCCTTAATTAGCCTATAGACTGTTGGAGAGCCCTTTGGACACAATGTGCTTTATGGACCCTTATTTTGAGTAAAGTTGAGACTTTGAGTTTGTTTTGCTTCAAAACTTGATGTATTCAAAAATGAATGCGTAGGCTAGGTCCTAAAGCTCAGTGGTTTAAATCCACAGGTTAATGAGCCAATAAATTATTTGTCCATGGAGGTGGTCAGACATAACGTATATGATGGAATTGTTCTAAAACTTGGTTGTGGTAATGGCTGCACAACTGTATACATTTCCTAAGACTCAGGGAACTATACACTTTAAATAGGTGAATTCTATGGTGTCTATTCTTCAGTAAAGCTGTTAAAAACAGTGTATAGGCAATACCAAAACATCTGCAAGGAAAAGAAAATCTCGGCTCAATTACCTAAATGTTGCAGCATCCTAAGGGCTCTTTAGTTTTAGATGGTATTAATCCTTAAGCAGACTGGTTCTCTGACCTGTGGAATAAAATCCAGAGTGGTACAAACACACGTTTTAATTCTTGGGAAATAAAGCAGTTGTATATTATCTAGTCAGCATTGTGCTGGGTGACATATATTAAACATGAAAGGCATCTATAAGATACTGGTGGTGAGGGTATCAGCTGGAAGTCACCACTTGACTTTCTTGTCACTGTCTGGTTTTTCAGTCACTAAGTCATGTACGACTCTCTGTGACCCCATGAACTGCAGCACACCAGACTCCCCTGTCCTTCACTATCTCCTGGAGTTTGCTCTAACTCATGTCCATTGAGTGAGTGATGGAAATAATCAGCAATTCTAAGTTTTAAGTTATTTGTAAAATTCACGTTCTATGCAACTAATGCCTCCCCAAATCTTGGCTTTCTCTGCCCACCGAAGCCAAATAAAAAGTATGGAGAGAGCCTTTGGAGGAAATAGAAAGGTGGCTTTAATCCTCAGCATGTGGAGGGGAGACAAAGCAGACTCAAGCCCCGCCTCCATGAGAAATCTGAGGGATTATATAGATGAAGACTCGCAATCAGAGGTTGGTGATGACCAAAGCTGTTCAAAGGTGTAAGGATCTTTTATTCTTCCTCTTGCATTGTTTCAAAAAAAATGGTCACAGGCTGGCATCAGGTAGCCCAGTAATTGGGTCCATTGTCTTCTGTGTATTGTACTGTGGCCTTCTTTCTATTAATATAATGCAAAAAGAGAAAAACTACAAGGGATGGTCTCCAAGAGAGTGCTGTAAAGGTGAGCACCAAATATAGGATGTAATTAGCATAGAGTTAAAAGAAGTAGGTGCAGAACGTAGCTCATGCAGCGCTAGAGGGCAGAAAAGCAAACTTAAGTTATAGACAATAATTAGGAATGGTTACAGTGAAAACTAGGAATGATCAGGCCTGCTCACTGTTCTATCTTCTTTGTTCTCAGGAAAGAATAGAAAAACTCATTCCTCTTTTTTTCCTTTTCACTGTTTTAAACATTAAGTTGTCCAAATATGCCTCTCCAATTAGCTGATAATCTAAGTTTCTTTCGATTTTATATCCTTCTGGGTTTTTGCTCATTGCTTTGGGGTGGGGTAGGAGGGGTAACCAATTTTAAAGAGTAGGTAAAGGATTTTTTGTCCCTATGAGGCATATTTACTATAGGGAAACATCACTGTAGCCTACTTCTGCAGTATATTTTGAGATAAGTGCTTAAAAAAAAATTATTTACTTATTTTTGGCTGTGCTAGGTCTTTGTTGCTTCATGTGGGCTTTCTCTAGTTGCAGCAAGCAGGGGTTACTCTCGAGTTGCAGTGCGCAGGCTTCCCATTGCAGTGGCTTCTCATGTTATGGAGCACAGGCTCAGTAGCTGTGGTTCCTGAGCTCGAAGGCATAGATAGGCTCAGTAGCTGTGACATATGGGTTTAGTTGCTCCGTGCGTGAGGGACCTTCTGAGCGCAAGCGTAGAACCTGTGTCCCCTGCATTGCAAGATGAATTCTTAACCATTGAACCACCAGGAAAGCCCTGAGATAAGTGCTTTTACAGACAGCACTTCTAAGTGATTTTAATTCACACAGCTACCCTGGGAGCAGGTATTCCTTTATCCCCATTTTAAAGAATGGAACACCAAAGTTTAGAAAGCTATTAGCCACCAGGCATAGCTTCCCTGGTGGCTCAGACGGAAAAGCGTCTGCCAGCAATGCGGGAGACCCAGGTTCGATACCTGGGTCAGGAAGATCCCCTGGAGAAGGAAATGGCAATCCACTCCAGCACTCTTGCCTGGAAAATCCCATGGAGGGAGGAGGCTGATAGGCTACAGTCCATGGGGTCAAAAAGAGTTGGACACGACTGAGCGATTTCACTTCCAGCCACTTTCTTACAGAGCCCCACTACTTCAACTTTGGAACCAAAAGATTCATCTTTTCCTGGCTCCAAGTCACAAAGCTGACATCAGACAGATCAGGAACTGGAAGTCACTTTGGAGGGACTCCTATCCCAGTTCTTGCCACCACAGTATTTTTAGGAAGCGTAAATTATTCGGTGATGGATTCAGACATTTAACCTATACATAGCCAAGCATTCAGACATTGGGTTATACAGATGCAGCTCAACAAACCCAAGGAAACAGAACAAACCAAGTCCTGCTGTTTTATAAATGATCACTAGGTGGCAGCATATTAACATGAAAACCGAACACAAGGCCCACTTCCGTTTTCACGCTCTTTAGTGATAAGCAATGGAAATTCAGTTTCGTTTTATTTTGTGCCTTTCAAATATATGACCATTTTAAACTTTACCATTGATAAAGGCCTAGTCAGGATGAGACTATAGTAAGGACAAATTTGGTTATTTGGAAAAGGGAAGAGATTTTACAAATTCTTTTGTTGTGCCAATATTTTCTATTAGGTTCCAAATGTCACTGGTGTTAAATTATTATCCCCAAAATGGTTCAAACCTGGCACCCCTTCTCTATTTTTGTTTTTCATTAAGTCCTAGTCAGTACTTTTTTTAGTAAATTTATAAAGTTGTGCAACAATCATCACAATCTAGTTTTAGCACACATCCATCATCCCCCAAACTTCCCTCAAACCTGTGTATACTCAACTGACACAACACACTTGTTCTCAATGAATTGAAGGTTTTTGCTTCATCTTGAGAAAGAATTCAGAGAGGTAGCAAGGAGATTAAGAATGTAAAGTGAGAATTTATTTAAGCTAGAATATGCTCTCAGACATTTCATGGCAAATAGATGGGGAAACAGTGGCTGACTTTATTTTTCTGGGCTCCAAAATCACTGCAGATGGTGATTGCAGCCATGAAATTAAAAGACGCTTACTCCTTGGAAGGAAAGTTATGACTAACCTAGACAGCATATTGAAAAGCAGAGATATTACCTTGTCAACAAAGGTCCGTCTAGTCAAGGCTATAGTTTTTCCAGTGGTCATGTATGCATGTGAGAGTTGGACTGTGAAGAAAGCTGAGCACCGAAGAATTGATGCTTTTGAACTGTGGTGTTGGAAAAGATTCTTGAGAGTCCCTTGGACTGCAAGGAGATCCAACCAGTCCATCCTAAAGGAGATCAGTCCTGGGTGTTCATTGGAAGGACTGATGTTGAAGCTGAAACTTCAATACCTTGGCCACCTGATGCGAAGAGCTGAATCATTGGAAAAGACCCTGATGCTGGGAAA